>NC_053163.1:54337724-54937724 GCF_016835505.1 Polypterus senegalus
CGTGCGAACTCAGTGCGCAGTGCGCTCAGTTTATCAGCAAAGTGCGTATTTGGGAACACCGTAGTGCCGACTTGGTTCAACATTACTTGGCAACAGGGAAAGTGGGGCAAGTTGCACTGGTGCATTTGTGTCTCCCATAAAAGCAGCTTCACTTGAAATCACTTTGTGATTTTGCACGGATTAAAACGTTTGCTGAAGTGTCAGATTTTTCTTTAACTCTTCCGCTTTCTATATCTTGTGCATTGCATTCAGGTCTTTCAGGTTATCTTGATGTTTTGTCTAATAGTGCCGTATTAGATTAAATTCTGTAATTACAGCCACATTAGCTCCACAAATGAGTCACACAGGTTTACCGGCAATGTCAATAGACATATACTCAGCCTCCCACCGGTTTTTAAAGGCTCTATGTTCAGAATCACCTTTTCTCTTCGGCATCGTGTGGGCTAGCTTCGCAATAACTTGCAACATCATAAGCTAGACTTGATTAACGTGGTAAGTGTTCGACAAGGCAGCTGAAGCCCTGCATTATGGGATCTGTAGTTTATTGTGTTACCAGCACATCATATCCCCGGGCCATTAATAACAATAATACAGTATATAAAATGATCTCGCGGGCCGGATATAATTACACGCCGGGCTGGATGTGGCCCGTGGGCCTTGAGTTTGACACATATGGACTAAATAGAACTTGAAAAGAAATATTTTTTCTAATGTGATCACGCAATTCAGATCGAGTTGACGCACACTACAGTACATCGAGCCCGCGTGCTATTGTGGTTTTGCCTGTGTGCCTCAATAAGTTACCCTCCCCTCGCTCTTACTTTTTTACCGTTCATCTAATGAATACACTGAGTATGGCTTTACCAAAACAATCATTGATCGCGAATAAAGTATCCATTATTCATAAAGTCTGTCTTTCTGCGTTAACCGCATATTTTTTCATACGTCTCAAACCAAGGGGATGCGAGGATAAAATGAATCGAGAAGCGCGCGTACATACTTAGTGCATCCCCTCTCGGGAATCAAACCTCGGACGTGGGCGCTAGAGGCGAAGCCTCTACTATTGCGCCACGGCATGCGGTTTGTCTATTTGAGCGTAGCAGTGTAATTCATTTTTTGTTCAGCACTCTTTGGAACTGTTGCTTTTTGTCTGCGCACTACGTCAGTTCACGTCAGCTGCTGAATATGGTTTTATATGTCACTCGCTCGCTTCTAATTGTTTCGCTGCCTTAATTATATAATGCATGTTTTCTTCAGTGCTTTTTGTAGCTCTTTCTGGTTTTCTATGCACTGCGTTGACAGTCAGTTCACGTGATTACGTGGGAGGTGTGATGATGTCACACGAAACTCCGCCCCCCATGGCTTTCGAGCTCAACTCCATTACAGTAAACGGAGAAAAATAGCTTCTAGTTATGACCATTATGCGTAGAATTTCGAAATGAAACCTGCCCAACTTTTGTAAGGAAGCTGTAAGGAATGAGCCTGCCAAATTTCAGCCTTCTACCTATACGGGAAGTTGGAGAATTAGTGATGAGTGAGTGAGTGAGTCAGTCAGTCAGTCAGTGAGGGCTTTGCCTTTTATTAGTATATAAATATATATACATACATATATACATATATACACATACATATCTTCATATCTATATACATATCTACATATACACACATATATATATATACATACCTATCTACATCATACATACACACATACATACATACACACACACAAATTATAAATATGTGTGTATGTATGTATGTGTGTGTGTGTGTGTGTGTGTGTGTGTGTGTGTGTATATATATACTGTATATATAATGTAGATAGGTGTGTGTGTGTGTATATATATATATACACATACATACAAACATACACACAGGTATATATATGTATGTGTCTATATGTGTGTGTATAGCTTTGGTCACTGAGTGCAAGGGAAAAATAATAAAATATAGTCTATAAGTTATTAAACAGTAAAACATTAACGTTTTAAGAAGTACAGGTACATTGATCACTACTGGAGTGGTTGCCGGTAAACTACATTTTAAAGACTGTGTAACACAACAGGTAAGTAGTACTAACAGCAGCTAAAATGTATATGGATCATCTCTCGGTAGTAGATCCCTTTTGAAAGGCGCTACACGACGGCTGTGGTATAGAAATTACATTTTCTATGTGAACGTTTAAATTTCTGCCTCTGGTAATGTGCCTTACCGGCATTACCAGCAATTAAAGAAAATTAGTTTTGTGTCCTCTGCAGTGTTAAGAGAGAAAGGCTTTGGTTTGGGATAAAAGGAAAAAAGGTGTAAAGAAAGGAAAGTTGCCTTTTTCTTTTATATACTGTAGTATAGAGAGATGTGTTCGCTGACGATATGATCGCCTTTTGGGGACAGTCACGGTGGGTCTTATGTAGACTGGTGAGACGTCCCTGCCATTAATCGGCTGTGATGGCGCTGTCAGTCCTCCACTCGTGTGCGTGTCTTCATAATCCGAGCTGACGACCTCATAATCGTATACATGCAAAAGAAAGTGAAAATCGCCTTAATATTAGTTTGCCCCGGTGTAGAAAAGGGGTACCGTGTTTGCACTTGTCTGGGCTATAGCGCAGGGGGAGGATGAAAAAAATTAAAAGTGCTCACTTTGACTTAAGGCAGAAGCGCAGTCAGCATCTCAAAGGCCGGCACAACTATGCGCTTGGCGCCGGCTGCTTGACTTTGCTGGGCAGGAGACCCCAGTTTTTGCAGACACGTTCACGATATCAAAAGTCTCAGCGCTCTTTGGAGGTCATTCATATATATATCAAAATACCCACGCCCCACAGCGGAGAAGTAGTGTGTTAAAGAAGTAATGAAAAAGAAAAGGAAACATTTTAATAATAATGTAACATGATTGACATTATCATGAGTGTTGCTGTCATATATATGCCTGCCTAAATAAGTCACCACTCTTACTTTTTTACCGTTCATTTAATCATGGCTAGTGGCGGAAAATGTATAAAATGGAAGGAGGATTACACTGAGTATGGCTTTACCAAAACAATTATTGATGGCGAATCGATTATTCATAAATCTTGAATTGGTGATCTGTTTTTCTGTGTTAACCTCATATTTTTTCATACTTCTTCTCAAACCAAGGTGGTGCGAGGGTAAAATGAATCGGGATGCACTGATCAATGTAATCGATGTACCAGGAAATCATGCATTGACAAAAGTTCCTAAAGTGTGATTAAATGCATTATTTTTTAACGCGTTATGGAGCACATGCATCGAAGCTTCTCAGCTGTGCTTGTGCTAAGAAAAGGAAAGATTTTAAAAATAACGTAATACGATTGTCAATGTAACCTTTTGTAAGTAGTGCCTGGAGGATTTAGTGTGGAGAAACTGTAGAGACAGCGTGTGTATTAACTTGTGGATTTTTCTGTGAGTATTTGGTGGCAGTGTGACGAAGTTGCTTCGGAAGACGTTGTTAGCCGTGGAGCTCAGCTCAGAGCGAAATGAGGTAAATGGGAGGGGAGATGATGACGTGACTCCCCCACCCGTCTTAACTGTCAATCCCCTACAATCACAGTCTGTAGGAATTTGCATAAGCACACCCCTTCACTTGCAATTTTAACTTAGTTACAAAGTTTATATCCTGCGTACTCTCATTAAACTTGTATCCCGCATCACCCGTGGGCATGAGAAATGCCAGCGGCAGCCTGTCTATGAACTTAATTTAAAGTTTAGGTTTACACCTTGCTTTCTTTCCGAAGTAGCAGCACTCATGAATATGGTAGTATATGTCACTCGCTCGCTTCTTATTTTTTCGCTGCCTTCTCAATTATATAATGCATGTTTTCTTCAGCGCTTTTTGGAGGTCTTCCTGGTTTTCTATGCACTGCGTTGACAGTCAGTTCACGTGATTACGTGGGAGGCGTAATGATGTCACACGAAACTCCGCCCCCCACGGCTTTCGAGCTCAACTCCATTACAGTAAATGGAGAAAAATACCTTTCAGTTATGACCATCACGCATAGAATTTCGAAGTGAAACCTGCCCAACTTTTGTAAGTAAGCTGTAAGGAATGAGCCTGCCAAATTTCAGCCTTCTACCCACACAGGAACTTGGAGAATTAGTGATGAGTCAGTCAGTGAGGGCTTTGCCTTTTATTAGTATAGATTCTGTTCATTATTTATCGAACTTTAATGTGCTGTTGTTAGATTTTCCGATCATTCCATTTTTAAGTTATAAACTAAAATATATTAAGAACTTTTGAGACAAGGCTTTGTGCCAAGAGATTTAACCTTGCCTGGGGCCAGAAATAAAAGAAAAATTGTAGGACAGCTGCTGTAAAGGCTTTTAAATGTTCGAAGCACCACGTGAGATGCATATCACACTGCACAGCAGCAGCAAGCCAGCAGCTGATCGAGCAAAGAGGAGGTTAAAAAAAACCTGTATTTATTTCCCATTGTATCACCGTTTAAGAGTGGGTTTTGGAGGAGCGTCCGCATCTCCTTGAGGTTCATTCAGCCCCCTCTTCACGATGCAAGCGGCAGAGACGCGAAGTGGCTGGCGAGTGAAGCAATCAGGGGGGAACCCCCTAGTAAGCATATAAAAGTATTTCAGTCAGGGTGCTGTGGTGTGCAAATTCCTTTAAGAAGCCCCATGTAGCTGGTCCAGACAGAGATTTAGGCAGTAACAGAAACAGAAGTCCACAGAAAAGCTTCCAGTTTGAAAACTGATCATTCATCAGAAGGAGTGTCTCTTGCTAATTACTGATATTGTAGATATCCTTCTGCCATAAGTCTTCTGTGTATTGGGTACCCAAACCAGTTTAGGATTCAATCTCTCCCACAGTCTCAAATGACACTGACCCTTCTTTTAGGAAAAATGTTAGATATATAAAGTTAATTATAATTTAAAGAAACCCTAAAGTGGAAAATTAATGTAAGATTTAGTTATTATTATATTTTTTTCAGGAGTCACCAATATACCAACTATTATTTATTTTCTTTTTCCTTATTTATCTAATTTATATACTGTAATGTATGACCAACTCATATAGTCATATGCTATGAGATTTATGGTTTAACAAACTTTTGATCATCAGGTTTTAAACCAGTAAAATCTGACACCTTGAAACGTTATTTTTTCAAAGTTTGTTGATATTCTGAAAACCTCTATTTTATGCAATTAAAATAATAATCTTTTTTCAGTCTTTTCAATTTGTCCCTGCTCTAAAAATATTAAATGAATATTTATTCAATAGAATGAAAGATCTTTAACTTGAAAAGACTTTAACTAGTTAAAAGATCAACATTAGAACATTAGAGTAATCTATACATGAACAGGCCATTCGCCCAAAAAAGCCTGCCAGTCCTATATAGTCTAAATATAGAAGTATAGAACAGATCGTATATCAAACTACACAGACTAATAACATTATGTAGTATTTAATGCCCCAGTGAGTATTCCAACCTAACAAATTTCACTTACTTATAACTTCCATTTAACATCTAAAGAATATGGCCCAACTTTACCATCTTTGACGTTAAGCTTATGCTATATGTTTAGCTTATACTTTTGTTACATCTAGGCAGGATTACTGTAATGCTTTATTGTATGGTCTTCCAAAGTATTTTCTAAACAAACTGCAGTATGTTTAAAATTCTGCTGCTAAGGTTTTCACTTTCCCCAAGTTCTGGGAATAAACAAGTATTACACCAACTTTGAGGGAACTTCATTGGTTCCCAACTAAATCTTGTATCCACTGTAAAAGACTTACGTTAACTTGCAAACCCCTAATTACCATTATCCTATCTCTCTAATCTACACCTGCAGGTCCCTGCTTGACAACTTTGATTATCTAAAGTTGGTCACTTAATTACAATTCATAGGACTAGGAAGAGTATTATTATTGATAGAGGCTTCTGTCATGGGGAACATATGTTTTGTTCGCAAAATAACTATCCAGAGAAAGGTTCCAGAAAAAAATTATTTATATCCATAACAGGTGCCATAAATCAAAATGAATAAATGATAACAGAAGTGAAATACTAATGAGTGCATAATTCTAAAAGGAATCTCTCTGAATACAATAGCACAAGCTAAGTTCAGATTTTCTTGATCTGCTTGTATCCTGCTAGTTAGCCTACTATACATTAAAAATTTCTGTTTAGTCCACATTTTAGGAAGCTTTTCAATGAACAAATTTCAAATGCAAGGAATCTTTTCCAGAATGTTAATGGGCCTTTGCCAAGCAATGGCTCTAACTCATTAAAATGCCATTAAAAACATTATAAAAAACATTATGTTTAAGATTGTATGGTACTTATTAAGCACATTTTTATTACTGTTACAAAATTTATAACAATAATATGTCACACTAGAGCGCTTTCGCAAATATGACAATGATATGACATCACTGCACTTGGAAAATGGCTGAAATTCCTCACATGTAAGAACAATAGATCACATGTAAGAACAATTTTTTTCGTAAATATAAGACTTTATAGACATATCAGTATGTGAAGACTACATAAAAGAAAACTTTTGAATGGAATGCTACAGCACTTGACAGCAAAATAAATTAACTTTAAAAAGTGTTTGAAGTTTATGTAGGAGGAGAAAATCCAACTCCTGATGATCCTGGTCATCAGTCCTCCTCCAAATAATATACAGACAATCTCAAGTCTGTAGCCACAAAAAGAAAGACTAATCTTCACAAAACAGAAATAATAGTGTTAGAAATTAACATTAATTAAATTAACCATTTATTTCTTTTTTAATGTAACAGATTAGTGGTGTACCGTGTTACCTTTTCAGTTTTACATTAAAAAATTGCATTAAGGGGAACATTAGCGAAGCTTGGTTCTTCTTACCAACACTCTCTATTATTTAATTTCAGACAATTAGTCCCGCTGTTTGTCACATGTTTCCATTCCACATTAGTGTTGTATGGAAGAGACAAACTGTATTGCCTTAATTACGCTTCCAAGTCTCCTGTTCTTCTGCTTTTCTTCTTCAAGTCTCTGTTCCTCTAGACAGTCAAGTGTTTGGCATTAGCTTTTCCTTGCAGCTCCACACTCATGTTCAGAATGACTGCAAGGGTCTTTTAAGACTCTGTGAGGATTAATTTCCTGGAATAGATTGGTATTAACTCCTGTGATCATGAATGTCTTCCAGAAAAATCAGTGCTGTCTTTTTACTGTAGATATCCCCCTAGCAACCTCAATAGTCCCTGCTGTCCTTATCCCCAGGCCTGCCTGCTATAGTGGCTAACAAGGTGCTGTATAAAAAATAATTAGCATCTGTGCTGGTGCCCATCAGATTAGGAGGCTCCTAACTAAATCCTTTCTGTTCCCACCGTCCTTCTTGTTTCTTTTTGCTCATGGAGTATGACAGAGAGCCATCCAGCTGTTTCAATGAGCAGGTGTATCAAATCAAATGTGAAAGTACATAATGCAAAAGGAAAGTGTTACTTCCTAGCTCTTCCGTCAGTACTTAGTTGAATCTAGATGGCTTCTAGAACAGTTAAAATTATATCATTCAGCAATGATAGTTTTGTGAAACCAAAGAATCAGGAGGTTCAGAAATGGGATTCAACGCATAATTCCCACTTACCCCTTCAGCTTCAGTTATCAAATTATTGTTGTAACATGTTGACATGTATCTACATTCTCTGTTACAGAAGCCATGTCACTGCTTCTTCATAAATCTAGTGTCCTGGGTTCAAATCCCATACTAGAGTATTGTCAATGTGGCATTTTCATGCTATCGTCTTGTCTGAGTGAGTTTTCCTGTCACATCCAAAAGATGTGAATTTCGTTTTTTTTGGGTGCTTATACATTTCCACAATGCAATAGACTGATGCCTTTTCCAGGCCTAGTTCAACCTTTACAGTTGATGCTGCCAGGTTAATCCCTGGTTGCCCATGATCCTGAAGAGGATTAAGGGAGTTGAGAATATAATCTTTTGTTTATATTGATATCAATAGTAGGTTCAAGAAAAGAGTGATGGGGAGTTTAGGGCTGAAGCACTTTTTGTTGTAAGAATAGTGGCCCAATGCAAAGAAATTGGAGTGGAGAAGTAATGTCGGGAATACAAAATATCAAATGCATCATGTTCTTTCTTGGTTATTTTTCTGACTAATTTCACCTATATAATTCATGCCTATACATGTGCAAAATGCTAAGAGTGTCAGTATTTTATAATTAGAAAGGAAAAGTGGAAAGTATTGGGCAGCAAGGTGACTATGGCCTCTCCATCTCTCCATTGCAATAAACAACCGATTTCCTCAGTTATGCTTTACAGTAATTGGCCTAAAATTCATTAAATATTGTTTCAGAGATTGCCAGCCCCACTGAGAAGTCTGATCTGTACAGTGCGAAAGTAAATATCCATTATCTGGTGAGGTGTTAAAACATCCCTGTGTTATTAAGCTAATGAAGCTGGTTGCCTGATTGTATACAGACATTTATTCCCTACTAATTTTTGTGACATTTTTTGTATTGTTAACTGTAGCTAAAGGTGACATCACGATATAGTATATACAGTATAACTAGATGGGAAAACCATTACAGCAGGGTTTTCATAGTATAGCAGTGGGACATGAAAGACTGGAAAAAATATTAGTGCTCTTGGTAACCCTTAAACATTGGAGGTACTATTATTGTAATTAGTGTATTACTGGTAATATAATTTTGTACCAGATATACATTTTTGAACCCAGCCCTCTTGTGTTTTTCCATAAGCACATAAGTGCCACACTCTGAGCTCCCTTTGCTGGGCAATTGAATTGGTTTATAATTTTCAATGGAGGCTGTTGGAGGCTGTCATTTGTAGAACATTTTCCCATTTATTATTTACACTAGCAAAGTACCCGCGCTTCGCAGCGGAGAAGTAGTGTGTTAAAGAAGCAATGAAAAAGAAAAGGAAACATTTTGAAAATAACGTAACATGATTGTCAATGTAATTGTTTTGTCACTGTTGTGAGTGATGAGTGTTGTTGTCATATATATATATATATATATATATATTGTCAGGGATGCCAGGGGCCATGACCCGGCCGGGACGCCAGGAGGGACCGGAAGAGGGTCAGAGCCCTGCCTGGATCACGTGGGGTTTGCCTTCCGGGTTGCTTTGGGGGCCACGGGTCAAGGGCATGGAAGCCCTTCCCTGTAGGAGCCCGTGGTCACCGCCAGGAGCGCCCCAATGCCTTGGGGACTTGTTTCCCCAGCACTCCCGCCACACCAGGAAGTGCTGGGGGGAAGACTTTGGAGGATGCCCGGAGAGCAGCCGGGAGGACAGCTGACACTTCCGCCACGCTGGGGCGTGGTCAGAGAAGGAATGCCGGGAACACCAGGTGCTCATCCGGGTCGTCTATAAAAGGGGCCGTCTCCATTCATTCAGCGCTGGAGTCGGGTGGAAGGAGGACGAAGCAAGAGGAGTGTGGAGGCGGCCCGAAGAAAGGCATTGTGGCCAGGACTGTGACTGTTTTGGGGTATTGTGCACTGAACTGGGTCTTTGTGACCGATGGACTGTAAATAATTTGTATAATAAACGTGTGGTGTTTTAAAACAAGATGTCCGCCTGTCTGTGCCCGGGTGGCGTTCACAATATATATATATATATATATATATATATATATATATATATTTACACACACACACATAAACATATATATATATACATATCTATACATATACACATATATACATACATATATATATCTACATATATACACATACATATACACACACACATAAATACATACACACATACATACATACACACACAAATACATATATATATACATACATACACACACACATATATAAACATATATATACATATACATACATATCTACATATATACACACACAGCTATTTCGTATCAGTGCAATACGCTGCTTGTTAAAACGGATGACTCCCGCTCTTACGTGCAAGTCTGCGTGGATATTATGAACTATCGTATTTGTTCAAGTTCTATTTAAATTTTAAATAGAAGGAATTTTTATTTAGTCGACAGAAATATCTTTGGTAGGAATGGTAAAAACAGACAGGAATATTATTCGTGAATAAATCAACTCAAACCTTAAACAACTTATAATATTTTGCTCTCCATAAAAATATATCCTGTCTAAATTATACAAGTTAGAAATAAAGTAAACGTTAAAAGAACAAACATTCAAATTTCTTTACTCTTATGTAATTTTATATAAAAAATAAACTTAGATTTTAAATATCCCAAAAGATTTTGCTCTCCATAAAAATATATCCTGTCAAAATTATACAAATTCAAATATGAACATGCTGCATAACAAAACCTAGAAATATAAATAAAATGTGTTCCTTTCAGCAATAACAAATCAAATCATTCAGTTGTCTTTGCTCATATGTCATTTTAGAGCTGGACGCCTGGCATCTTTTTTTGGCCACAGGTTCGTTTCTGTTTGCTGTGAGGTTCTGTGTTGTGGAGATTCTCAGGATGGATTGCAGGTGCTCATCAGTGAGGCGACTCCTGTGTGCTGTTTTGTTAGTCTTTATCACTGAGAAGAGCTTCTCACACAGATATGTGCTACCAAACATGCACAAGGTTTGAGCCGCATGTAGACGGACTTTTTTTATTCTTCAAAGTCACCAAAGCGCCGTGCAAACTCAGTGCGCAGTGCGCTCAGTTTATCAGCAAAGTGCGTATTTGGGAACACCGTAGTGACGACTTGGTTTAACATTACTTGGCAACAGGGAAAGTGGGGCAAGGTGCAAGGGTGCATTTGTGTCTCCCATAAAAGCAGCTTCACTTGAAATCACTTTGTGATTGTGCACGGGTAAAAACGTCCGCTGAAGTGTCAGATTCTTATTTAATTATGATGTTTTCTGTATCTTCTGAATTGCATTCAGGTTACCCTGATGTTTTGTCTCGTAGTGCCGTCTTAGATTAGATTCTGTAATTACAGCCACATTAGCTCCACAAATGAGACACACAGGTTCAGTAAACATATACTCAGCCTCCCATCGGTTTTCTTAAGGCTCTATTTTCAGAATTAACTTTTCTCTTCAGCATCGTGTGGGCTAGCTTCGCAATAACTTGCAGCATCATAAGCTAGACTTGATTAACGCGGTAAGTGTTCGGCAAGGCAGCTGAAGCGCTGCATTATGGGATCTGTAGTTTATTGTGTTACCAGCGCTTCATATACCCGGGCTTTAATAACAATAATACAGTATATAAAATGATCTCACGGGCCGGATATAATTACACGCCGGGCCGGATGTGGCCCGCTGCCCTTGAGTTTGACACTGTAATAGATTAGGGTTTCTCGCACCCTTGTACCCTCAGACTATACGTCAGACACCAGGTAAAATCCAATGATGATATTTATTATAATAATAAAGTGCACAAAGCACGCTCCTCTCCACAATTCTCAATAAATAATACAATAATTAATAACAATCCTCTACTCCCAGACGCTTAGCCACCCTGCCTCCCAACTCAGCTCGCCGTCTAGGAGCTCCCACAGTCCTTTTATACTCCCTGACCCGGAGGTGTTCCTGCCCAACAGTCCACAAGTCCTTATTCCTTCCGGGTCAGGGTAAATAGTCCTTTTCTTTTCAACCCGGAAGCCCGTCGCTCTTCCTATGACGAACTTCCGGGTCATAGGGCACAAAGAACTCTTCAGTCCTCCCTGCAGCTCCCTCTCGTGGCCCCCATGGCATCCAGCAGGGCGGTGCATAAAAACTCCATTGTCCGTGATGCCCTGCTGGTCTTCTGGGAACCTTCATGCTGCAAGGAGGGCTCCACCTGGCGGCTTGGGGGTATTGGCCAGGATAAACAGCCGGCCATCCTCCACAACACATATGGACTAAATAGAACTTGAAAAGATATATTTTTTCAAATGTGATCGCGCAATTCAGATAGAGTTGACGCAAGACTACAGCCTGCATGCCTCAATAAGTCATCCTCCCTCGCTCTTACTTTTTACCGCTCATCTAATGAATACACTGAGTATGGCTTTACCAAAACAATCATTGATGGCGAATAAAGTATCCATTATTCGAGTATGTAGATCGGGATATATATATATACATATATATATACCCGCATCGCTGGAGAAGTAGTGTGTTAAAAAAGCTAGAAAAAGAAAAGGGAACATTTTAAAAATAACGTAACATGACTGTCAATATACAGTATTTGTTTTGTGAGTGTTACTGAGTGTTCCTGTCATCAAGGATTTGATTATCATTATTTCTTTCAATCCGGTTCGTATTTGTAGGATGTGTTGTGTTCAAGTTACATTCCGTGTTTGTCAATCGTTGTAAAGATGACAGGTTTCATTCATCGATTCGTTTCTTACTGCATCAATAAACAGCTCGTCTTCTTCTTTATCTGAGACCTGACACACTGCATGCACGGGTTTTTTACACTGTCTTCCTTTAGCGGGACATTGACTTTTTCCAACGTGTGCTTTGTTTCCACAGTAGCAGCATTTATGAATATGCTTGTATGTATCAGACGCTTCATATTTTTTGCTGCCTTTTCAATTGTGTAATTCGGTTTTTGTTCAGCGCTCTTTGGAACTGTTGCTTTTATCTGTGCACTGCGTCAGTTCACGTGAGCCGGTCGGTGTACATGCATCGAAGGTTCCCAGCTGTGCTGGTGCCATCTCGTGCTATGTCCATGGCTGTATTTAATGTTACCTTAGTCCTGGCACTTAAAACTTTCTCTCGCAGTTTCGCTGAGTTTGTGTCAAACACCACCCTGACCATCTCATCTTCCTCTCCATAAGCACAGTCCTTCACCCGTGAATATTTACCCGTGGCAGTTTGCTATTGGATTGCCGCTGACGGACGGCCTTATATGGGCAGGCACTAAATTACAAACGCCAGCGGCAGCCTGTCTATGAACTTAATTTAAAGTGTAGGTTTACATCGTGCTTTGTTTCCGAAGTAGCAGAACTCATGAATATGGTTGTATATGTCACTCGCTTCTTATTGTTTCGCTGCCTTCTCAATTATATAATGCATGTTTTCTTCAGCGCTTTTTTGAGGTCTTCCTGGTTTTCTATGTACTGCGTGATTACGTGGGAGGCGTGATGATTTCACACGAAACTCCGCCCCCACGGCGTTGAAGCTCATCTCCATTACAGTAAATGGAGAAAAACTGCTTCCAGTTATGACCATTACGCGTAGAATTTCGATATAAAACCTGCCCATCTTTTGTAAGGAAGCTGTAAGGAATGAACCTGCCAAATTTCAGCCTTCCACCCACACGGGAAATTGGAGAATTAGTGATGAGTGAGTGAGTGAGTGAGTGAGGGCTTTGCCTTTTATTAGTATAGATGACATGAATTGTGGGTCATTTGACAGCTATCATCACGCTTGTGCTGTAATTATAAGTTCCGGTATAAATAAAAGTCGAGATTATCCTTAATTTTGATTAAAAAATATAATAAAAATAAATATAATATAGTGCTGTTTAGTTTAAATCCAAACTAGGCAAAGTGCCAAGTTTGTCTCTGTTTCGTTCTGTTCTTTGACTATTCTTTCACTTTTAAGTTTTGGCTTGCCCAGTGCTTTGGTTGCTCAAGAAACTTTTTAATTTCCCAGTTTTCACCTTGCCTGGCACTTACTATGATTTAGGTTCATTTTATAATCTTCTGGTTCTTTCAACTATCACAATAAAAACAGACAATCAGTCTCATCACACTAGTACTCTGGAAACTGAACCATCAGTTATGATTAGGGTCTAATTAAAGATAAGGGGAGAATATCAATCTAGGAGATGTATCTTCCACCCCTCCTTGAACCGTCACCTTATCGTGGTGGAGGGGTTTGCGTGTCCCAATGATCCTAGGAGCTATGTTGTCCGGGGCTTTATGCCCTGGTAGAACCACCAAGGCAAACTGGTCCTAGGTGAGGGATGAGACAAAAGCGGTTCAATAAACCTCCAATGAAAATAAAAACTGGACAACGTTTTCCCTTGCCGGACGCTGGTCACCGGGCCCCCTCTGGAGCCAGGCCTGGAGGTGGGGCTCGATGGCGGCGCCTGGTGGCGGGCCTGCACCCATGGGGCTCGGCCGGGCACAGCCCGAAGAGGTAACGTGGGTCCTCCTCCCCATGGGCTCACCACCTATGGGAGGGGCCAAGGAGGTTGGGTGCAATGTGAGTTGGGTGGTGGCCGAAGGCGGGGACCTTGGCGGTCTGATCCTCGGCTACAGAAACTGGCTCTTGGGACGTGGAATGTCACCTCTCTGAAGGGAAGGAGCCTGAGCTAGTGCGCGAGGTCGAGAGGTTCGGCTAGATATAGTCGGACTCACCTCGACGCACAGCTTGGACTCTGGAACCAATCTCCTTGAGAGGGGCTGGACTCTCTACCACTCTGGAGTTGCCCCGGTGAGGCGCCGAGCAGGTGTGGGCATACTTATTGCCCCCACTGGAGCCTGTGCATTGGGGTTTACCCGGTGGGCGAGAGGGTGGCCTCCCTCCGCTCGGGTGGGGAAGGGTCCTGACTGTTGTTTGTGCGTATGCGAACAGCAGTTTGGAGTATCCACCCTTTTGGAGTCTCTGGAGGGTTGCTAGAGGGCATACCTTCTGGGATTCCCTCGTTTTGCTGGGAGACTTCAATGCTCACGTGGGCAATGACAGTGAGACCTGGAAGGGCGTGATTGGGAGGAATGGCCCCCCGATCTGAACCCGAGCGGTGTTTTGTTATTGGACTTCTGTGCTCGTCACGGATTGTCCATAACGAACACCATGTTCAAGCATAAGGGTGTTCATATGTGCACTTGGCACCAGGACACCCTAGGCCTCAGGTCGATGATCGACTTTGTGGTGGTGTCGTGGACTTGCAGCCATATGTCTTGGACACTCGGGTGAAGAGAGGGGCGGAGCTGTCAACTGATCACCACCTGGTGGTGAGTTGGCTTCGATGGTGGGGAAGATGCGGTCAGACCTGGTAGGCCCAAGCGTGTTGTGAGGGTCTGCTGGGAGCGGCTGGCAGAGTCCCCTGTCAGAAGTAGCTTCAACTCCCACCTCCGGCAGAACTTCAACCACGCCCCGAGGGAGGTGGGGACATTGAGTCGAATGGGCCATGTTCCGTGCCTCTATTGTTGAGGCGGCTGTGGCCGCAAGGTGGTGGTGCCTGTCGTGGCGGCAATCCCGAACCCGTTGGTGGACACGGCGGTGAGGGATGCCGTCAAGCTGAAGAAGGAGTCCTATAGGACTTTTTGTCCTGTGGGTCTCTGGAGGCAGCTGATAGGTACCGGCAGGCCAAGCGAACGGCTTCGGTTGTTGCTGAGGCAAAACTCGGGCATGGGAGGAGTTTGAGAGGCCATGGAGAGCGACTTTGGACGGCTTCGAGGAGATTCTGGTCCACCGTCCGGCGTCTCAGGAGGGAAGCAGTGCAGTGTCAACACCGTATATGGTGGGGATGGTGCGCTGCTGACCTCGACTTCGGGCGTTGTGGGTCGGTGGGAGGAGTACTTCAAGACCTCCTCAATCCCACTAACATGCCTTCCAATGAGGAAGCAGAGCCTGGGGACTCTGAGGTGGGCTCTCCCATCTCTGGGACTGAAGTCACCGAGGTGGTCAAAAACTCCTTGGTGGCAGGGCCCGGGGTGGATGAGATCGCCCGAGTTCCTTAAGGCTCTGGATGTTGTAGGACTGTCTTGGTTGACACGTCTCTGCAACATCGCATGGACATCGGGACAGTGCCTCTGGATTGGCAGACCGGGGTGGTGGTCCCCTCTTTAAAAGGGGACGGAGGGTGTGTTCCAACTATAGAGGGATCACACTCCTCAGCCTCCCTGGAAAAGTCTATTCGGGGTTCTGGAGAGGAGGGTCCGTCGGATAGTGAACCTCGGATTCAGGAGGAACAGTGTGGTTTTCGTCCTGGTCGGAACAGTGGACCAGCTCTTCACCCTTAGCAGAGTCCTGGAGGGTGCATGGGAGTTTGCCCGACCGGTCTACATGTGTTTTGTGGACTTGGAAAAGGCATTCGACCGTGTCCCTCGGGGAATCCTGTGGGGGGTGCTCCGGGAGTATGGGGTACGGACCCCTGATAAGAGCTGTTCGGTCTCTGTACAACCGGTGTCAGAGCTTGGTCCGCATTGCCGGCAGTAAGTCGAGCCCGTTTCCAGTGAGAGTTGGACTCCGCCAGGGCTGCCCTTTGTCACCGATTCTGTTCATAACTTTTATGGACAGAATTTCTAAGCGCAACCAGGGTGTTGAAGGGGTCGGTTTGGTGGACTCAGGATTGGGTCACTGCTTTTGCAGATGATGTTGTCCTGTTTGCTTCATCAGGCCGTGATCTTCAGCTCTCTCTGGATCGGTTCGCAGCTGAGTGTGAAGCGGCTGGGATGAGAATCAGCACCTCCAAATCCGAGAGCATGGTCCTCAGCCGGAAAAGGGTGGAGTGCCCTCTCAGGGTTGGGGGAGAGATCCTACCCCAAGTGGAGGAGTTCAAATATCTCGGGGTCTTGTTCACGAGTGAGGGAAGAATGGAGCGTGAGATCGACAGGCGGATCGGTGCGGCATCCGCAGTGATGCGGGCTCTGCATCGGTCTGTCGTGGTGAAAAAGGAGCTGAGCCGTAAGGCAAAGCTCTCAATTTACCAGTCGATCTACCTTCCTACCCTCACCTATGGTCATGAGCTATGGGTAGTGACCGAAAGAACGAGATCGCGAATACAAGCGGCTGAAATGAGTTTCCTCCGCAGGGTGTCTGGGCTTTCCCTTAAAGATAGGGTGAGAAGCTCAGTCATCCGGGAGGGGCTCAGAGTAGAGCCTGCTCCTCCGCATCGAGAGGAGTCAGATGAGGTGGTTCGGGCATCTGATCAGGATGCCTCCTGGACGCCTCCCTGGTGAGGTGTTCCGGGCACGTCCAACGGGAGGAGGCCCCGGGGAAGACCCAGGACACGCTGGAGGGACTATGTCTCCCGGCTGGCCTGGGAGCATGGGATTCTCCGGAAGAGCTGGAAGAAGTGGCCGGGAGAGGGAAGTCTGGGCCTCTCTGCTTAAGCTGCTGCCCCCGCGACCCGACCTCGGATAAGCGGAAGAGAATGGATGGATGGATGGAGATGTATCTTCCAGTAAATGTCTTTACTTTTAAAACACCAGGAAAATGACAGCTTTCTGTTTTCCCTCCAACATTCAGCCACCTATTATATCAGTCTGCATTTTTTATCATGAAAGGGCAACAGGGAGATGAGTTCATTTCCAGGAAGACTGTGGTCTGAACAAGTATATGAGTGTGCCCTGTCCCATCCAACCCAATTTTCTACTTGATACTGCATTTCTGCCAGGATAGGCTGTGTCCCCCTACAATATAAAGGCAGATTCAGAAGTCAGAGAGCTGGAGTTGCATTATTATTATTTTCAGTTCTGTTATTTTCTCTCCTACATTCAGATCAGGCATCTATTCTCTCACCTTCTGAGAAAAAAACAATGTCTTATTGCATGGTAAGCAGAAGTCTTTTCCTCTGAAGTGCTTAATGAGTTATTTGTGATAAGACATGATCTGAATGGCCATATCTTTGTTCGATTTATGTGCAAAGTTAACTGTACTTTCCTAATTCCTAAGCCTTTCCTTATTCCTAAAGCTAATAATGCACACATTATTAGTCACTAAAAGAACTTGCTTATGAACTCAAATAATTATCATCTGAACAATACATTAACATCTGAAGAGCATACAGTGAACTTACAATATGGTACATTTGCCAAGTCCAGCAAATATAATGTTTTCTCTATGTCTCTAAAGAACAATGTATGTTTGCTGTCTTACCTGCCTCTAGCCAATTTCCATGGCATGTTAGCAAGAAATTTTAAGAAAAGTAGGTTGGGGGATAACAACAATAAAAAAGGCATTTTACTTTTAGACATATCCTGTAGTGCTTCATTTTGATTGTAGTCCAAAATGTCACTTTATTATGCAAGAATATGCGTACCAGCAATGCTCAGAATTAAAAGGCTTGTTACATAACAGTTACCATTATGTCTCGAGTTATTTTGCCTCATTCACGCAGGTGAATGTTTGTTTCATTGATGGCACATTCCTTTTAGTGGTGACATTTGCAGAGAATTTTTCAATAATATGTTTCAGGCATTATTTTGTGTGTTTCCACATGGTGATGGGCATATTCTTTTAGTTGGGAAGGCATTTCAGCCTAGTTAAGCATGGTGGAGAATGAAAGCATTCTTTTTGTCATTTTTCGAGGAAGGCCATATTTAATGTCCTACCAAGGTCACTTGGAACTGCTGGTTGAAAGGAATAATTAGAGTGCATTCAGCAAGCATGGTTGACTTCCTAAAATAAAAGGTTCAACAATAAAAGTTTTGAATTAGCTTTGCATTTCCAGGTTCAGCAGATTGCCCAGTCAGTTTATCTATTTAGTTCTTTTCTAGTCTCAGCTTTTCTGCCTTTGTTTAGGTTGATCGGACCAATTACATTAGTGGCACCTACTGTTAAGCATGCTTTACGTTTTTGCTGGGAGAATGCATCTAATTTTCAGTAATAGCTGATACAATAGAAGGGCTTGTTCCAAGTCAGGTTGTGAAAATGTTTGGTTTTGTTGGATTACATACTATTTCTGGTACTTATTGGTTAAGGAGTACTTTTTTGCACTCTATGATTTTTTTGAGTGCAGTTATACACTTTTTGTTCTTTTTTTGTTTTACTCACAGAAACTATTTATGATTAGCAAGTACTTATTTACAGACTTTGCAGGTTTGGTTGGGCAAAGTAGACTCTTGCAGGCTCATTGTTAGGGTATGTTTAGGTTCTTATGTCTTTTAAGGAGTGTAAAGGTTCTGGCTTACAACCCCATAAGGTTTTCATGGTTTGTTAACTGAATCCTCCTTGATCACCTACTCCAATTATATCTATGCCTGCTTCATTTTCAGTTGAACAGCTTCAGCAGTATAAGGGTTTGAGAGCATTGAGGTCAAGGCATATATTTTCAAATTATTGAAGAAGAACTGGAATGAGAGGAAAGAAGGGCAATTTAATATTTCTGTGTCATCCATAATGATAAAGGGATCAAAGATTCAAACAGTTAGATAGGCACTTGTGACCCTCAATATCCTGTAAAATTATCAAATGGTCTCGGCATAGCGGAGACTGATTCTTAAAGTGCAATATTACTTAACCTGTATCCCCATGGCATAAACACAGTTGCCAGATGGTTCCAATTACTGCTTGTGTTCTTAACAAAGGACTACAGAAAGTGATGTATGTGATTAATAATGGTAAAAGTGACCTCCAGCAAGCTGTACTATTGTTATCATCATAGATAGATAGATAGATAGATAGATAGATAGATAGATAGATAGATAGATAGATAGATAGATAGATAGATAGATAGATAGATAGATAGATAGATAGATAGATAGATAGATACTTTATTAATCCCAAGGGGAAATTCACGTAATCCAGTAGCAGTATACTGATACAAAAAGCAATATTAAAGAGTAATAAAAATGCAGGTAAAAACAGACAATAACTTTGAATAATGATAGCGTTTACACACCTGGGTGGAATTGAAGAGTCGCATAGTGTGGGGGAGGAACGATCTCCTCAGTCTGTCAGTGGAGCAGGACAGTGACAGCAGTCTGTCGCTGAAGCTGCTCCTCTGCCTGGAGATGACCCTGTTCAGTGGATGCAGTGAATTCTCCATGATTGACAGGAGCTTGCTTAGCGCCCGTTGCTCTGCCACAGATTTTAAACTGTCCAGCTTCATTCCTACAATAGAGCCTGCCTTCCTCACAAGTTTGTCCAGGTGTGAGGCGTCCTTCTTCTTTATACTGCCTCCCCAGCACACCACTGTGTAGAAGAGGGCGCTCACCACAACCGTCTGGTAGAACATCTGCAGCATCTTATTTCAGATGTTGAAGGACGCCAACCTTCTAAGGAAGTACAGTCGGCTCTGACCTTTCTTACACAGAGCATCAGTACTGGCAGTCCAGTCCAATTTATCATCCAGCTCCACTCCCAGGTATTTATAGGCCTGCACCCTCTGCACTTTTTCACAATTTTCATATCTTAAGCCTAAAAGGAGAGATGACTCGTATCACACTGTAGTAGATCCTATGCTTAAAAGGAAGCAAAACTACCATGAAAGTGCAAGTGGACACACTGAAAAATTTAAAATAGGCCTCCAATACTAAGAAGTAACTCAAGCGTAGTATGGGGGTCAGGTGGACAACAACAGAGTTCCCTTTTCAGGTCATAACTGATGCTTTTTTTCTCTCTTTATAGATCCAAAATAGTCAGGTACCATGGGTGCTTATTGCTTTAGTCATTCAATGACTTGTTTTTCTTACTTTTTATTAACTAATTTGTTGACATCAATCCTGAGAACAGTAGAATCATTTATAAGGCAGGGTCTTTCTTCAGGTAGCTGTACAAAAAGATTAATTTTACTTAATTATTGATCTAATGAACAACAAGAATGAATTGGAATAAAGATACTGTATGTATGGTAATAATTAGCTTGAATCTAAAACTTAAGAAGCAGTAATCTCCGTGGTATTAATTGGAAAGGGCAATTATAATCAGATTTTTGACAACTACCATCTCCCTTCACAATCTAATGGGGAGATATGTTTCTGCATTTGTGCTCTCTGCAGGGATATCTTCAAATACATTACAAAAAGCATAAATGTTCAGCTTCAGCACTAAAGCTTTTAACTTTGATGTATTTTAAGTAAACCTCTTGAGTTGTGTTGTTGCTAAGCAGTAGCTGGCTAAGCATTAAGTTAAGACCCAGTGCACCTTAATACGCCATTCTTTTTTTTAGCTTTTAGTTCTTGAATTTAAACCTTTAACTGGGTAGAAATTGTAGAACATTAAAATTCTGGATTAGGGATACCACACTATTCATTGTTCATTTTAATATAATTATTGGCTGAAATTGAATTAAATACATAAAGCGTCCTGTTAAAATAAATGTATTAAAATGAATAAGCTACAGGGCAGTGTGTCTGACACCGTGCTGTGTAGCACTGGTGCTCCAGAAGGGACAGTTCTGTTACCGTTCCATTTCAACATGTACATCACACATTTTAGCTACAACACAGAGGGCTACCATCTGCAAAAATTCTCTGATGACTGTGCAATAGTGGGAAGTATTAGGCATGATGACAAGATGGAATATATATGATGGTAGTGGACATTTTTGTTGACTGGTGTGAGCTGAATCGGCTGCAGGTCAACACCATTAAAACTAAAGAACTGGTGGTGGATTTATGAAAATCATAATCTCTATTTACTTCCCTATCTATTAGGGGTGTGGATGTGGAGATCGTTCAGGAATACAAGTGTATGATGGTGTATATAAACAGTAAGCTAAACTGGCCCAAGAACTCACTGGCTATATATAAAGAAGGGTCAAAGTAGGCTGTATTTCCTATGAAGACTCAGATCTTTTAAGGTATACAACACTATGCTATGGATGTTTTATGTTTTATGAGTGTGTGGTTGGCAGTGCTATTTTTTGTTTTTGCTGTGACATCCGGGGTAGGTGGAAGCAAAATGGAAGTGGCAGACATTAAGAGACTAAACAAACTAATTCAGAAGGCTGACTCTGTGGTAGGAGAGAAACTGGACAGCTTGGAACCTGTAGCAGATGGGGGAATGTTGTCTAGACTTTAGTCTATTATTGAAAATGTAAAAATGCTAACTACCCACTTCATTGTGTTGTAGTTGGAAAGAAGAATGTTTTTAGTAGTAAACTGACTAACATGAAGAGCTCCACTGAATGTCACAGGAAATCCTTCCTCCCCACAGCCATCAGACTCTAACTCCTCTTCCAGTCAATCGAACACACTATAATCTGTTTCCTTTTTCTCTAATGGATAGATGATTAGATGTGCAATAACTTGTCTGTTCTTTTCACATGAATACATTTTTGTTCTTGAAATGTGCAATATTTTTTTGTGACATACTTCAAGCTCAGTATGTCTAGTATACTAGGGATTTTGTAAGATACATGCATAGTATTTATTGTATTTCATTATCATGTACCTGTAGAACATAGTGAATGATGATTTACTGTACTTTATTTTGATATTTATATTTTTATTTTACATGCTTATATTTGCTTTTAGTGATACTTGTGTCTTTGCCTATGTGTACAGTTGTAACATAAATAATTTCTCTCAGGATTAATACATTTTCTGATTCTGATAACATCCAAGTGAGTAAGTAGAATTATGATTTACCTTCTAGTACATACATTCACTTGCTATATTCCTTTCCTGGCTTGATATAATTAAATATCACAGCAAGACACCATATTTATTCTTTGAAAATTATAGATATTTATAAAGAATCTTGGAGAATTGCATAACAGCTCAGCTGTGTGCTTTCTTGTGAACCATTTCATTTATTATAGATTTTAGTCAGACATTTGTCCTAAAGGTAGCATCATGACAGCACTCATTGAAGTAGAAAACATTATGTTCATTCTTGGCTTCTGTTGTTTTTCTTTTTGATAGATGCATTGCCTTTCACACTCTCGTTCAGTTGTCACTGTATTTGTCTTCCATTAAAAAATGTTAAACAGCATAATTCCTTAAGCTTAACTAAGAAAACATGCAAAATCTATTATTCTGCCATTCTAATTATTAACCATAAAGCAATTTCAGCATGCAAGTATAGATTTATTTATTTTGATGGTGCCAAGAGTCTGAAACAAAACTGGCAGGAGTGTGTTATACGAAATGACTGGGGTGTGAGGCTGAGGCAATAGCTATCAGATGAATCAAATGGTCCCTGGTTATTTGAAGACTTTGTAATATTCTTCTTAAACACACTCATTTCTTAAAACTAACTCATCTTGTTGTCACCTGTGCTTTTTGCTTTCATATTTATTTAAGGCCAGTTTCAGTTCTAAATGCCAGACGTCTTTCCTGAGATGGATTCTCATAGACACAAACCTTTATTTCAACAGCGTCTTCTTACAATGATATTTGTCTATCCCCATTGCCATTATTATTATCCCCTTCCATGTCTTGTCCTTACTATCAGTTACCAATGTGCCAACTAAAGCAGATATCCCATATATTTGAATCCATTTTTAGCCAATACCAGCTACAGTTCTTATCTTTCTATGTTGGCAGAAATCTTCTACACTCTTCATCAGACTGAACACTAAACTAATGGCAATCGATTGATGAACAAGTACTGTAAGTGTTGGTGATTGCAGCACCTAGCAGCATGATACCATGAGTTATCTATTTTTAATTTTCTGAAACTGTTCTCTTGGCACATTCAAAGTAAAATAATGACCTCATTATTTGATTCATGTAGAAGTTAAAATTTTTAAAAGTCTTGAAATGATTTTGTGGCTGTCAAGTTCATTGGACTGTTTTACAGTATTTTAATTTGAACTTCTTTGCACAATTTTAATAATGAGATATCCCATTGTTTCCAGAGATCCAAGATAGCCGCATGAGGCCTTGGTGGTTATTTTGAGTAACCCTATAAGCAGTCCTGAACACATGGTTGGATTGTCAGCTTTATTTTTGTATTGTGATGACTGAAATGGTGTAGAATTAAACTTGCAATGATAAAAAAGAAACTTGCAAAGCACATTATGTTTTTCCACAAGTGAAATTCATGTTATTTGCACATACATTTTCATCTCATCTACGAACTTTTCCTTCATGTGAAAACGCATGGCACAATTTTTTATGGTGAAGATCATTGAAAGGAGGTGCCTGAAAGCACGTTGAAGGCATTTCCCTGCTGTTAAAATCCATTGGTCCTGGGTATGCAGCCGCTGGCAAGTGTTAGAACAGCTTACAGAACTGGGAAAAGTAAATATATATGGTGTTACCTCTGACCCCAAATGACTAGAATCAACAGTGTGAATGTGCAGTTAGTCAGTGCATGAGGCAGATGAGAGCACATAGAGCCACATGAAAGGAGTGGTAGAAGATGGAACACGGAAGCAGAGGCTTTGCTAGCAGATTAACCCTAGAGTAGCAATAACCCTTGATTTCCACTGTAAAAACAAAAAAATCTTTAAAAACCTTGATAAACTTCATTTTAGTGAGTTTCATGTTTCACTGTTGTGAAATTGCATACAAAAAACAATTTAGGGGTAATCTGATGAAATGAAACCCTATGCAAGACAAAACTCTACTGTTTTGCTCAACACTATTTGTGTAATTCAGTTTTTTTGTACTTTTCGGTCAGTTTGCCTATTTGTATATTTTATTCTGAGAAAGTTTAGAGCATCTGTTACTACTTTGTGCTCCTGTTTGCTTAAGGTTTTTGACCTTTCACTTTTGTCAGAATTGTGCTGTCTTAACAGTCATATTGGAGATGATTAAAATAAGCAGATGCCCACACTGTCTGTACAAATTTGGTGAAAAACAAAATTCTTGCAAACTCTACATATGTCAATATTTTAATTTTCTTTTCCTGGCTAGTGATAGGGCATGTCAGGACTTTTGCACCATCTGCTGTTTTTTTTTTGTAATTTATTTCCCTGTAGTTGCAAAAATCCTAGGAACTAAGTGGCACATTTATATAGATTGAAGCTAGTTGTGAAAGTGATGCTGTGTGATCTTAAATCAAAGATTAAGCTTGTGTCAGTGCCTGAATGTTTTTCACCATGGTCACTCATAAATGAAAATCAAAAAGATGTGAATCGTATTACCACCCAGTCACTAATCAGAATGTGCTTTTAAAATTATAATCACGTTTGTCAATGGACAATTGCAGGCTGAAGACTGTGCTACATCCCGACTACTGTACTGTTGAAAATAATACTGCTCCAGGGAACCATACATTGAAGGATAATTTTAAGTACCAACTCAGAGCGAGCCCGGGGGGAAACTACCGAATACAGACACATGTATGTGTAGTAACCTGCATTTTTATGCATCTGGCTCTGTTTTGCATTTTTGGGATGAAAGCTGCTAGTGTACTCTATCACGTCTATCATAACATTTACAACATTTTGCCATAGTTTTTTTTTTTTAATTGCTTTCTAATGTTTTTTTTTTTTGTATTTTATAAATCAAAAAACCATCTGTTTGTATCCTGAATTCTGAGTTACATCTTATGGCATAATAGAGGTGAAAGATCAGTTTCTAGTAAAGACACAATGGGCAGCACTTGTGTGAGATTAAAATGCTTTACGGTGTACAGTAGCTGATAAACAAGTTAAATAGAGTCACTAAACCCTCTGTCTCATTAATCAAAGTCACTGATGTCTCATTTGATCCCTATACTTCGAAGCCTCAAAGGGAGCTAAACCATTCTGCCTTGGAACCAAGAGATTTATTTATCTCCCCTAGGAGTTTTTGTTTTTCTTTTCACTGTCTCTTATGATAGCAAACATTATTTGTCATTATTTGTATTTAGTAAATACAAACCTGTACAAATAATGTAAGGTGCTAAAGCAAATAGTTAATCAGCCTTGAAATGCTTTCAGTAATTTTGCAAATCAAAAGTTAAGTTAAAAATGTAGAGTTCATTATAAATGATGCTCTTCATGGTCTACAGAATTTCCAAGAAAGCAGAGACAAAGAAACGTACCAAGCACACCCTGTTAATGTGCCTTAATAATCAGGAGTAGGTAAAGGGCAAATATAATCAAATGAATCTCTTTCAGTTGGAATTGTGATCCATAATTTTCTTTCTGTCCTGCTTAATGAGCCCTAAATATGTTACAAGGACCACAAGGAGAACAAGTTTGTCAGTGTCAGGGGTCGTGCTCTTCCACAAGATGGTATAATGTGTGGTTAAAGCAACATTATGACTGAAAAGGAAGTGCAAAGGCATTCTTTCTTGACACAGTAAAATCTCCTTTTTGTCCTGATGTGACCTTTGTATTTGTTTTGTAATTTTTTTTTTCTCCTTAACTCATAATCTAATACTGAAAAATCAGGTGTGGTTTAATTCAAGCAACAAAAGATCTGTGCATGGCCACTTTCGTGTTTTGTTTTTTTTAACTGACAAATTGTGATGATTTGATAAGGAATAATGAGGTGTATAACCCTCTTAATTATGGTACTGACATTTTTCATGCATTTAAGCATAATTGACTGCTTTAGGTAAATCCCAAAAAACTGAATGTCATCTTTATTTGTCTTATAGCGTTTCATTTACTAACGTAGATTTCATTAATTTTTTTAAGAAGCTATATTCCAAGCAAAATCTTGATACCTGTTAAAACATGCTACTGGATTCAAACGTTTTTTTTTTGTCATCACAATAATTATGTTATTAAATCAATTTAATATTATGAAATGTTTTATAAGAATAATTAGCTCTTAAGAGACCTAATACAGAAATTGTCAATACAAATAGAGAGACTGTAAGTTAAAAGCCTGTACAATGATTTTCAAATTGCATTTTTGTAGATAATAAGAACAGAAAGATTCAACTAAATTAGAATTTCCAAGTAGTTTTTAAATATCTGACTACCTTAGGAGCTGGACTTACAGAATTCAAAAGAATTATATTTTTAAAGAAATGTTTAATTGGAAATTGGGTGTATAGCATAAACCTTAAAAGTCCCCTGGATTGAGTCCATGATGTTTATGCTTCCATTTAAAATTTCTCTATTGTGTTTTATGTGGTATACTGTTGACGAGAACTTGATGGTATTTTAGTGTCCCAGAAGTGACAGGGAATTGTGTCAGTAAACTTAAAAATCAAGTGAACTGTTGCATTTTCCTTTCATAGGTTATGACAGGTTAATACTGACAACTCTTTTGACACAAAAATACTAGCATAACAGAAAGAGGGTCCCCAAAAATATAAATTGTGCCAAAGCAGTTACAAAGGTGCTATACAGATGAAGCTGAGCAAGTTATTCTCTTATTCTGGTATTAGCATCTGTGATGATTATTTACACAATACACTATGGGAAGGCCAGATAATTTTAAACCCATGGGGTATTCTACAGTTTTGATTTTCTAAGTGGCCAAAGTCTATCTCCTGCATACTAAAATATGTAAATTACAAGTTTCTGGCATTTATGGTTTATAGGGTTTTCATATGCCACAATCAAGAAATGAGCTGAAGAAATCCATCATGGCAGGACATCTTTCAAAGACGATCCAAAGTCTGGCTGGATTTCAACATCAATGATAGAAGAAACAGTTGCCAACTTGGAGTGAAATGTAATGGAAAATGGACAGAAGATGGTGCTTGAGATAGCAGACACAACAGGAATTAGGTCATTTGCATTCATTCTTCATTATCTGTAGAGCACAACAGTGATCTGTGCGCATAGGGTGTCCAGAATATTGACTCTTAAAATGAAGCATTACTACACACAATGTACAGAGACAATAGCATATAATCAACAATGTTTCAGTGAAAAGCAATTATTTTTAGGAAACACAAGCATAAATTAACTTTCATTGTCTAGACTGAATACATGAGCATTCTATGAGTATGGCATTAAGCCTCTTTGAATAGGTCTTTAGCTATCTAGTACCTCTGGATTTTACCTAAAACTTTTATTTTATTATTATTAAAGTGCAAAGTCTTCTTATACTGATCCCAAAAGAATTTGTACAGATTGTATATACAATCGTCGTAATATGGTCTAATTAGGCCATTCCAGGACAATGATCATTGTTTTTTAAGCCATTTGGCATCATCAAATAATTGATTCATTGGACTGTCTTTTTAACTTTAGCTTTCAGGTAGAGGGTAACAGGTTTTGGTCTAAAATAATGCCTTAATAATTGGAGCAATGTTTACTCCTCCCTATACTTTCCTGATCCAATTAAGAGAAGCCACTACCATGCTTGGCTACTACTACTACTACTGTGTTCTTTTATTGATCATATATTTTGACTTTCTGTCAAACATGTAATTTGGAATTAAGTTCAAAATGTTCTGTCATGGTCTGATTGAACTTTAAGACAAATGTCAAATGTCCATTTGTATACACAATACTGAGTTGAATGACCCAGTACTTCATAATCAAGGCGGCAATGTTTGCTTGCATACACAGCAGCATATAACCACAGACCATTAATTTCAGATTTTATATCTATCAGCTAACCAGTTGACAGCTGCTCCAATGGGCATCCACACAGTTTTGGCTCTTACTGTGCATCAGAAGGAGTTACCAGGAAAATGTTTTACATGTAATGTAATTAATGGGCTCCAAAAATGAACTGATTAAGCAAAGCAGAACCTCCACCACTGTTTTCATGAAAAATAATACAAGGCAAGTGTTTGCATTTTCCTCTTTGATATGCAAATTTTTTCACTTTTAGTATAAAGACAAATTTAAGATACATGTTGATCAACCATTTCTCTTAATTTACCATCCGGTAAGACACTAGTAGCCTATAAAAGCATGCTGGATTTCTAAATATATTCTGAATTTGAATTCTACCTATCTACAAGCAATTTGCTTTCAAAACCAAATGTTTTTCAGCTTCATTTCATTAACAAGATAACCACCAGCCCTCAACTCAGCAAGATCCAAACCTCCTCATAAAATTGTGTATTGCAGCATTTAGCTGACTATATGACAGTATGATTTATTTTATACTTATGCCATGTGAGCAGTATTAGACAACAAAATTAAACAGCTGTCCTCTGTGTAGCTAGCACACAAAGCGATTTCTATGTTCTAATGAAAATTATTGTCTTCTTCAATCACAAAGTACATCTCTCTGCTTCAGATAGTTTACTTTGCTTATGAATACAGTACACAGTTACAAATGAAATTATAAAGTCTTACCAAAAATTCTTAACTGATTTAATTTTGATTATAGTACCACATGGCAGCTGTAAAGTCCTACAGAAGCTTTTAGAGATGGAAGAGATCTACACTGACTGCAGGAGAGGCCCTGGTTATGCCAACATGGCACCAAGGAGGGGAATATGCTATTTTATGCTTTAAATTCCATGAAAGGGCAAGAGGCAGTCTTCAGTGGAAACATGCCATATAACCCAAGGATAGCAGAGTATAGGTAATCCAACAAGCAGTGACTGGCAGGTAACCAGTAGTAGACCTTCTTCCCATTCATTTGCAGCACATATTCCAGATCTGATAAATATGAAGCCGTGGTTGAGTCCTGCCTCTTTAAGTAAAGTTACTGAATGCCTGCAAGTTGAGTTTTCAAGGGCAATTGAGGGGCCCATAGGCACAGGTACACCAGGAGGCAAGCCTGATATCTATAAAGTAAAATTAGGGCCATTCCTGAAATGTGAAGTGATTCTATGGCCTGATCAGAAATGAGGATAGAATGGAGATTAAAGCTGCTTTACTGCCACAAGTAATTTGAGTTATTAAATGAGATGGGGTGAAGGTTGAGATAGATCGGTAGTAAGTATTTTGGTATGTGGAAGGCTGGCAGGTAGATTGGCAAACCACCCCACTTTACCATTTTGGGACTCCATACCTGCCTAGAGTTTTCACTCTCATTCTCTTTAGTTCATTACTTTGTGTTCCTCTTTGCTTATTCCTCTTTTTATCCTTTATTTTGCTAAAAAAGTCACTCTTTTTTATAATATAAATTATAACCTCCATTGTATAATTCTGGGTGAAGAGGCTTACTATGAGATTGACTTTTCTGCTACAGTATATTGATATTTTGTGCTTTAAAGTGATTTGTAAAATATGATTTAATTAATTGATGCAAAATAATTACTCCATGTGTCTGGTCTGTTGTGCAGATCGTCCTGCTTTCTTGCTCCCTGTCTATATTGATTATTAAAAAATTCATTTTTGCTGAAATCACATCTCATAAATATCTGATTGTTATTTAAATGTATGCAATATTATGAGCTACAGTAACCGGTGTCTCCGAAAATTTATAGTTGAAAAGATGAGCAACATTTGAATTTTTATATTTTTCAGAACAACTGGATTGTTTATAATCTAAACGTGTCAGTATTTAATTCAGCAAGGACACAATGGTGAGTAAAAGTATATTTAATAATCTGAGAACCGTTTTTGATGCATATATTAAATATGCCTATTTTAAAATACATAAAATGGTCTATCTAAAGGTTTTTGAAATCTGTTATGTTTTAAAATTTTAGATTTTATCCACCTATTTAATAAAATATTTATTAAAATTAATAGCTTCCATTCATCCTGTTCGCTGTGTTGCTTCAAACAAGGACACAAAAAACTGCCTTTAAAATGTTATCAGACTTCACTCTTAAATATACAAACAGCAATAAGCATTGTGACCTTATCAAGTAAATCAGTAGCTCTAAAAATAATAGAAGTAAATACAGCAGTAGAAATAAGTAAGTATATATCTGAATTCCAAAATTAATGATGGTCTTGATATTACTGATTTATGTTGAACAGTGCATTATACACTTTTCTAATATACATAAGAAAACTTAAAGAAATCAGATGTGTATATTGTGCATTTCCTCCTCAGATAGGTATTAAGTGAAAAAAAAGCTTTTATAGTGAGGAGTATGTAGCCATCGCAAACATTAACAATAAAGAAATATTGTGGTATGGGAGCATATTACTTTTAGTATTACTGTACGTGTTTTGTAAAACTGGGTGTTTCACATGTTTTAGAGTTTTTCTTCTTTTTTTTCTTCAATTACATTTAGGCCATGTGAGCCTTCAGATTTACTGAATGTTGTTTGGTTAAATGGTATGCTTTCTGCTTTTCATGCTCAGGTATTAACCTAGGTCTTATGGTGTGCCCAATATCAATTTAATGATGGTATAATGTGTATGCAAAGTTTCTTCTTGCACCCTGTGTTGGCTGGGGTTGGCTCCAGCAGACCCCTGTGAGCCTGTAGTTAGGATATAGCGGGTTGAATAATGGATGGATGGAAGAATTTCCATGATAGCCACTGGCAAATTTGTTTGTATTGTAGAGGAATGGGCATTTAATTGAGGTTTTCTAAACATTGCTCTTGCTACTTCTGCAGTGCAGGCTTTGATATCTTTTAATTTCATAAAGGCCCATGTTTTATTATGAAGATTGCACTTATTTTGATAAGTCAATGGATTCCAAATGTAATTCTGTTCCCTGCAGATCTCACACTGTAAGCTGTCTAACATGTACCCCTATCCAATTTGTAGGTCGTGTCCCCTTTGTATATTGATATTAAATGATTAAATGACATTCACTTGGGCATTAAAAAGCAAACTACTATCTACACTTAGAAGAAAACATCAACTTTAATTGTAGTCCTTTAGACCTCATAATGCAAAACTTTATTTTGTCAATTTCATAAAAAATTGTTAATTTTAATTCCCAGGTTCATGTCACACTACACAGCTAACAGTTTATCAGATGACAAATGGCTAAAAGCACAAAACATAACAAAAACTAACCACTTTTTGAAGCAGCAATCACAGTTAGCAAGTGCAATAGAAAATCAATGTGCTAGTTGGAAAATGCAGTAATCGTCTATCATCTTTCATTACAATTGCCTGGTAGGTCGATAGCTCTCTGACAATGTCGGTGTGAGAACAGGGAGGTTTATGTACAGCCAACAAGGATCAGTGGGAATGGTTGCGGGCAAATGTTTCTATTTATATACAGTAAGCAGTTAATAAAAATAAAACTAGCTTTTTCTTTCTGAACAACCATGTTTTTGCTCAATTGGCTGCCTAATCAAAGGTGGTTGAATTTAATTCTAGGTTAGAAATAGTGAATAAAAATATAACCTTTCCATGTACACTGTTCAGTTTTGTTTTTTCTAAAGGACACATTGATAAATTTAAGAAGACTCAAATGACACATTGCTCTATGATTACAGATGACTTCTTTTGTGGAAACATAGCTTTGTCACCTGTCATTGAAACAAACCACTATCTTCTTCTTTTCCATATCACTTTACCGTTATGTCAGTGGTTCTTCAATCATATTGTCATTTACATTTATTTTGTGAATGCTTAGAGGTATTGGTACCCAAAATCACTGTCTGTTTTGAACCCATCACATCTGAGCAAATAATGAATGACAGAGTATTGCCTTTTTCTTTAGCAATATAATCTGATTTTGGAGTGCTTTATGCCAGGATAGATCTGTATACCGCATTTGCTCAAGGGGCGTACGGATGTGGCATTGCCTCATTGGGTTGTGTAAATTGTTTTTTTTTATTTTCTTAGTCCAGTGAAAATATCTGTAAAATATGAAGTGTATGTTTTTGTGTTCTAAAATTTGGATTGACTATGAAGATATCTAGAGTTGTATGCCAATAAGTGAGGTCAATGTTATGCATCATGTCAGCTTTATGAGACAAAATACAGTACATTGTTGCAATTTAATTGCAAAAATAACTAACAGGACTTTCATACAAGGATACAATTTAAAAATTGCATATCTTTTATTAAGAAAATATTTTATGTTAAAGAACATTATATAAAACATACATTCTTAGTGTAAAAGACAAATAAAGGGCAGTGTTCAATCAAAATCCTCTAGGTGTAGATTGTTTCTGATAGATTGCTACTCTGATATCATTTTCTGATTTTAGTACCATCATCAGAGTGGGGTAGTGGGGAGGTTCCCCCACAGTGAATCAGGTGCAATCATCAAAACGAGTCACACAATCACTAGAGTGTCAGAGTGTTAGATGAATCAAGCATGATTGACAAATCTTTTCCTCTTTGGTGAATCGAGCAGGATCCTCAGAGCGGGGTTTGAGAAGGTCATCCAGAATCAGCTACGATCTACCTGCGATGCTGCCACTGTGAATCAAACGGTTGGGCCACAAGTCACTCCTGATTCCCCTAACGTTGGACTGTGGCTAAACACTCCAAGACCCTCACAGCTCTATTATTTGTCTTTTGTTTTCCTCCTGGTGATTCAACAATTTTCTAGTCTAAGGTTAAAGAAGTCCCATTGGGAAATGCTGTGTAAAGAGTGTTCATCAAAGCTTTTGCAGCGAGGCAGGTAGCAAAGATAAGCATTGAAGACAAAAGAATAAAGATCACTTCAATTCTGAATCAATCCCTTGAGTTTACACTGCATCATGCCTTTACTGTGAAGTACATGAATACTTTCTTTTAAAAATGCTATGCTATTTTTTAAGCTTCAAGTTTTAATAAAGTTGGTCAGACAGGCCGGTTATTTGTTTATCCTAGTGTTAAGTTTAGACCTTTTTATATGACTAATATAATGAAAATATTCTTCATATATGCAGTAACTAATATTGAAGGAAACAGTAGGTGTCCTATTTTTTGATGACCAGATGATAGATGATTTCACACAACTCTCTCCTTGGGGAACACGCATCCAGAGTTTTTTTTAGATATGCATGTCTTTTAAGAACATAAGTACTTTACATAATGCACTTCATTTATGTTTATTTTAATAAATTGTATTTAAACAAGGCATATGTTTCATAAAGAAGAGCATTGCATAACATGTTAAGTTAACTAACAAACGTATTGAGTGGCAAACAGACAGTGTGATGAGTTTTGAACTTTGAAACTTTGGGAGTGGCTGCCCGTCTCCACTGAAGTCAGTCTCTTACTGCAGCTATGCAGATCATACAGCTGATTAAAAAAAGAAACAAGGATCATTTTTGACATAAACAGTGCCTCATCCGTCACTTCATGCTTACCTTATGCCAAACAAAGGCTGAATTTGTCTGGAAGAACCGAGTCTGACATGGTAAATGTAGGCTTTGCTTTGAATGGCTGTGTGCAATGGATGAATGTCTTCACTTTAATTATAAGACATGTATTGCTTCTCCTATATTTAAAAACTGCTCACCCTTCAGTGAAATTAGAGAATGGTTCATTAAAATTATTTCAGGACATAATACCTGCCATCCCCTTGAATAACCCAGTTGGCAATGTGAATGGTTTCCTGGCACAGTGTTGCACTGATTTATATTTGCTTGAAACATTTTTTCACTCCATGAAGTACAAGAGTAGGCTGTTAGTATAATAATGAAAGAAATAGGATGTCAGTCCATAATTGAACATTACAGTATATTCAAATATGCTGTATGAAGAATTATGGGCCAGACTGGTATTTTTTAAATTAAAAAGATCACCTGGCATCCTTGATCTGAGTAGACTGGTTCTGAATGGATGAAAGGATAAAGAGAGTAAACTGGGCAAACTCTTCATTTGTACAGATTTCCTCTTGGCTTCTCTCTACAGTCCAAAGACATACGTAAGAGTGAGTGGCAAGTTGAAATGTGACCTGCAATGGAATGCCATCTTGTCCAGTTTCCTGACTTGCACATATTCTTACTAGAATAAAATCTGACTGTGTCTTTGAAATGGATAAAGTAAGTTCATAAATTCAATGAATTTTAAAGCAGTTAAAATAAAGTAAAATTTTGACTGTTAAAATGAAAGCTTTATAAAACTTGGATATCAGTTTACTGTAGAAGTAGTGTAGAAAGCCCCAAAATATGTTTAGAATGATTCACTTTGACTGTAGCTTTGTAAAATCAGTTGTCTGAGCAAAGTGACCAGCTACATTGCATTAGACAGAACTTGCTTTTTTGGTGAAAATAAAAATAATATTGATTATTTTTCCAAGGAAAGTATTATGTTAACTGTCATATTCCGAACCTGACCTCCTTTTAACTCTTATACATGCTGAAAATAATTTTCTGGGAAATAGAGGGGACTTGGGTGCAGGGTTGAAATCTGGTTTGTTAAGTTTGACTTGATTGCATGTAATGTTATTTTCTTCAAATAAAAGGAATAAATAAAAAAAAAGGAAATAGAGGTAAACAATTCGGAATACAGCAATACAAGTGTTCAAAAATAATGAAAAAATGTACATTAAAAGCCAACAGCCAAACATAATTAAAGTATGTTTAATAACGGTGAATAATAAAGGATTACACCTGAATCTGCCCAAACAGATTGAAGAAAGAACATAACAGGATCAGTCAGGTTTGCTGGGAAATTTTAATATGACCTTTTTTAGTGCTAGGTGTCAATGCCAACATGTTACGTAATTTTCTCATTCTATTAGCACAAAATTAATTGTGCGACACATGAGAACAAGGCATTGCATTGTACTGTGTGTCTTTTTTTTGACAGTAACAAGTTAATCTCACGCAATGTTTTCTACAAGCAGCACGCATGCCGAAAGAATGACTAAACCACAGTCCTGCACTAGAGACTGTTGCAAGAAAAGTTTAGAAAGAAGTCTGTGAGACACTAATTGTGCCGCAGAGGTTATTGGCATATTACCTTTGGCCAGTTGCCTGCTGTCTGAAGGACTTTTTAATTATACCAAATTTCATAATTACTATCATTATTAAAGAGTAGGACAGTATAATAATTTAGTGTATTCTAAAAATAAATATGATTATTTTTACGTTAATTTTAATTTATCCCACGTAATCTGACATAATCATAAACTGCCATCAGATAGTTTGCTCTTTTTTTAAACAATTAAATGTCACTATATAAACTTATACAGGGTAACCTTTAGATGGATTTGATTTAACATTAATATCATGTTAATTTAATTTCTCACTGAAAAGTGTATTAAACACATAAAGACACAGACAACTGTTTGGTTTAACATACGCATTACAAAAAAAGAAAGGATACAGCTAGTCACAGTTCTAATTCTCTGTGTCTGTGCATTCAGTGGAACAGTTCTATGTATATAAAGAATTAATTTCAAGTGAAATTTACTATCTGACCTGAGATCTACAGTATAATGGTTGGGGGTTCAAGTCACAAACATTGTAACACCTACAGGGGATATCATGAGACCAAAAGACTTTTATTCTAAGGGTGGCAAATGGGACTTCTTTGGCCTTAGAGTAACAAAATACTTGAATAATAAGTATGACAATTGTGAGGGTCTTGGAATGCTTTACCTCAAGTCCAACCTTAGGGAAATAAACCAAAAGTAAAAGCAGGATTAAATTATGTCTGTTGTGTTACACATAACAACAACAAAAGTACAACGTTCACATAAATATAACAGATAGATACTGTTGTAGTTGTTTAAGTTCTCTTTTGAGTCCATGTCTTTATTTCTGTCTATTTCAACTGTCAAGGTTAAGCGAAGCGTAAGTGTAACCAATAATATTCCACAAGCATCTTGTCATTATGGACACTGCTATACTCTGCCATGAAATGTATCTTACTGAATGAGAGGAGACTTATTCTGTGTCCTGTATGGAACCAGTAGCTGGGAGCCCTTTTTCTCTATTTAGGATACAGAAGACACACAGAAGGTTACGTTGTATTCCAGTGTAGTACTGTATGTACACACAAATGGAAAGGATGCCTAATAAATACTCATATAAATCCCCACTATGGTTCCTACACAGGAACTCTGGGTATCATGCTGAATTGTACTAAATATTGAACCACCTAGCTATGAAAAGTATACTCTATTATATTGCCCTTCTCCCATCTTCTCCTCATCTACTGTATGAGACAGATGGACAAGACAAGCCAGTATAGTATTAACAATGCATCCCTTGCATATACAAATGCATCACTCGATGTGAAAGAAGTCATGCTCTGGAAAAAAGAAAAGTAGAAATGAAGTGGGTACATATTAGTGATGTAAACATATAGCACACAAAGGTAAGAAGCAAGAATGAGGCTGAGGTTAATCCAGAGCAATGTTATCACCCTCAAGGAAGACTGCAGACTGCTAAACAGTGAAAGCTACGGCAAAAATTGATACAGATAATACATCTTTGAGCATCATGTTGTTCAAAAGGTTTTACATCTAAGAAGCAAAATACTTCAAAACCAGGTCCAATTAAAAATGCATTTCTTTCTCTCCAAGTCCTAGAACTGTCAGCCCCTATTATGTTCAGTAGACCAAGCATACGCTGGCTTAGTCGATGTGGTATATTACGCAATATGCCCCTTGTGTGAGTGTGCATGTAAGTGCGCACATTTGGTGGTAGGCTACACTCCTGCCTAAAGACTTGTGCCCCAAATTGTTAAAGTACACTTATATAATCGGCTCCATCTGTTGTATGTCCTACTGAGGCCTTGCCCCACTTATCGTAGTGGGACCAGTTTTCTTCTGGGTCATAAAATTTTTATATGCATTGCATAAGTGAGCACATATGTATTATATTCAGAAAGTTTTCTTTCTTTAGTTATGCATTATTTTTGAGAAAGCCATGGGTCTTGCCTATTAATGATTACCTTATTTATTTTATTGTACTGTTATATTCACAGAATGACAGGATGACAGATTTATGAGAGGCAGTTCCACTGGGCTGTAGCATATTTATTCAGAAGATGAGAATGTCCATTTCTTAATGTGGAAGTAAACTGCTGTATCTTGAACAGCTGACAGAAACCAAGCTTGAGTAGCCATCCTGCCGTTGAAATTATATTCATTCCAAATATCATGAGAGAATTTTGTAAGAGTCCTCTCCATAACGTAACTCTTGCTAAATTTGATTCATGGCTTCTAGCTTGGGTTTTTGCTTTTGTTCTTCAGCTTATTGAATCTCCATTTTATTGATCTGAGCTACAGTCAGCTCTAAACTATAAACTGAACTCTCCTCCCTTTCTTACCTGCAAAGGTTTGTGTGTGCATTTCTGCTGCTTAATATACAACTCCTGCCTGAATGGACAATTTTACAATCCAATACAAACATAACACAAAGAAATTAATGAGTAGAATATTCAAAGTAATTATCAACCTGGTTTACAATAGGCATATACAGTAGATATAGTTGGTCATATGAAAATAAAATTTTACAGCATGGTTCAATATGTGGATGTGATTAATGCTGTAGGAAATTGATACACTTCCCCAAGACTTTATATTTCTTGATGTTATGATTGACATGTGTTACAAATTTCTCCTTAGTTTTATTTTGCTTACTTTATATTCATTCCTCTGTTTTTTTTTTTGTTTTTTTTTGTAGTCATTTCTTTCCTGCTTAGTTTTATTTCAATAACTAGCAAAATACCCACGCTTCACAGCGGAGAAGTAGTGTGTTAAAAAAGTAATGAAAAAGAAAAGGAAAATTTTTAAAAATAACGTAACATGATTGTCAATGTAAATGTTTTGTTACTGTTATTATGAGTGTTGCTGTCATCAAGGATTTGATTATCATTATTCTTTCAATCAGGTTCGTATTTGGAGGATGTGTTGTGTTCAAGTTACATTCCGTGTTTGTCAACCATTGTAAAGATAACAGGTTTCATTCATCGATTCCTTTCTTACTGCATCAATAAACAGCTCGTCTTCCTCTTTATCTGAGCATGCTTGGGTTTTTTTTACACTATCTTCCTTTAGCTGGACATTGACTTTTTCCCCGTGTGCTTTGTTTCTGCAGTAGCTACACTTATGAATATGCTTGTATGCGTCACTCGCTTCATATTCTTTTGCTGCCTTCTCAATTGTGTAATGCGTTTTTTGCTCAGCACTCTTTGGAGCTGTTGCTTTTTGTCTGCGTACTGCATTCACAGTCAGTTCACGTGAGCCACTCGGAGTACATGCATCGATGGTTCTCAGCTGTGCTTGTGCTATCTTGTGCGATGTTGCGATGTCCATGACTTTATTTAATGTTAGCTCAGACCCAGCACTTAAAAGTTTCTCTCGCACTTTTGCTGAGTTTGTGCCAAACACTATTCTATCCCTGACTATCTTATCTTCAGTTGCATAAGCACAGTCCTTCACCAGCAATTTTAACTCAATTACAGCAATTTTAACTTCGTTACAAAGTGATCAAAAGTCTCGTTTATACCCTGCATCTTGTCATTAAACTTGTATCTCACGAATATCGTATTTGTCGTAGGCATGACAAACGCCAGTGGCAGCCTGTCTATGAACTTAATTTAAACTTAAGGTTTACACCGTGCTTTGTTTCCACAGTAGCTGCACTTATGAATATGCTTGTATGTGTCACTCGCTTCACATTCTTTTCCTGTCTTCTCAATTGTGTAATGTGTTTTTGAACAGGTTTCATTCATCGAAGTGATCACTACCCAAATCGGTACTCGTGAATCTAAGATGTTTAATAGGCATTCCTGGTATTTTGTGGATTTGCCTGGGAATATTTAGCGGCAGTGTGTCTGTGAACGTAATTTAAACTTAAGCTTTACACCTTGTTTTCCTATTGATTTGTGTACAAAGGCTTGTTCAGCGTCAGAGGGTTGTTCATTTCCTACTGCATCAATAAGCAGCTCGACTTCCTCTTTATCTGAGACATCACACACTGCATGCACGGGTTTACGTTTCCCAGTCCTGCAAAGTCAGTTCACGTGAGCCACTCGGAGTACATGCATCGAAGGTTCTCAGCTGTGCTTGTGCTATCTCGTGCAATCTTGCAATGTCCACGGCTTTATTCAATGTTAGCTCAGACCCGGCAATGCGTTTTTTTACTAAACTTGTATTTCACGAATACCGTATTCGTCGTAGGCATGACAAACGCCAGCGGCAGTGTGTCTATGAACTTAATTTAAACTTAAGGTTTACATCGTGCTTTGTTTCCACAGTAGCTGCACTTATGAATATGCTTGTATGCGTCACTCGCTTCATATTCTTTTGCTGCCTTCTCAATTGTGTAATGCGTTTTTTGTTCAGCGCTCTTTGGAGCTCTTCCTTGTTCTCTGCGTACTGCGTTCACAGTAAGTTCACGTGAGCCGCTCTCTTGTGTGATCTTGCAAATATTTACCTGATATGGGCAGGCACTCAATTACGTAGGAGACGTGATGATGTAAGACGCAACTCCGCATCACACGGCGACCGAGCTGCAGGCTATAGCCGTGTATATGGTCGAAAGTAGGTTCCAGTTATGACCGTTACGTGTAGAATTTCAAATTGAAACCTGCCTAACTTTTGTAAGTAAGCTGTAAGGAATGAGCCTGCCAAATTTCAGCTTTCCACCTACACGGGAAGTTGGAGAATTAGTGATGAATTGGTCAGTGAGTGAGTGAGTGAGTGAGTCAATCAGTCAGTCAGTCAGTCAGTTAGGGCTTTGCCTTTTATTAGTATAGATTCATTCTTTTCACTTGATCTTTTTAATGCTTTTTTTCTTGCTAGAGATCTTATTTCAGAAGTCGTGTATTACAACATTATTAGTGTGATACTTTAAATACCGGCATGACTGATCAGTCTGCATCTGAGTTTGTGGATAAACTAAACAAAAAACCTTTCATGCATGTGTGTGCGAGTAGTAGAGTTATTTAGATTTCCCAATCCCTGACTTTTGACTTTTTCTCTTATTTCCAGTCTTGGTTTACAATTTTGATTGGATAAAAAATAGGCTTGACTCTTAGTTTCAACTTTCTGGCTTGGTTAATGTTTCCTCTCCTGGTCATTTCTTTTCAGATGTGGTAGCGCGACACTTAAAGGTTTATACATTAAATGGCAAAGGTGCAAAGTATATTACAATTGTTTTAAAACTCAAAGGTCTGTACAACGTACTAAATGTGTGTCACCATGTAATATAAGTAAATGCATTTTAAAAGCAATAGGTCATAAAAATAAATCTTTAATTTGATGAATCCTATGTGGAATTTTACATATGTTTGTGAGGGCTTTCTCCCACCTCTAAACGATGTGCTCTCAGTTAAAATGATACTTTATATTTCCCTACTGAGGCATACTGATTGTGCTTTGTAGCTGACTGCTGACCCAAATAAGGTCGTAATATACCATTGTCTAAGTAGGCTTTGGCTCCTCATGACCTCAAATAGGATAATTGTGTGGCCATATAGTGCAGAGGTTAGACCTAATGTACCTACCTAAAATAGCTGAAAACAATGTGCTTAAGACATAGTAAAAATGTCAGTGAACTACACAACTTAAGAAGCTATAAATTTGAAAAATTAGGTTGGGCCTTAAAACTCCTATGATTTATGAGGCCTGGTGATGATTCATAGGTACTTATTAAACCGTCCTAACAAGTATTTTTTCTTTTTATGACATACATACTTCAGTAAACCGTCTACTACGGTATACCACCACCCATGCTCATATTATTATAGTGGTGCATTAAGTACATGGGATGCAAATTTCTCTTTCTACCTTTGTGTTGTAAATGGTGAATGATTAAAGATGTACATATGAAGTGGCTACACAAGTTATAATTTTTGCAGTTCTTTAATCATAGCATACATATGTAATTTATCAAGAGCATTTTCTTGTGGTTTGTATTTAATTAAATTTCAATAAATTAAGCACATCACATCCATCTGAGTAACACAAATGAAGACAAATTGACAATGTCAAAACTTCTCTTAGGAGGAAAATAGAGTAAAAACCACCTGGGTGGTGACAGATTGCATTGCATTTATTTTTATGCATACGTTCATTCATAAAGTACCACTTTAAGAGTGTCACGAAATTGGCTGTTTTGCCTTTGTGTAGCAGAAATTGTCTGCTTATTTGGAAATCTATATGGGATTCTGAGGCAAGTGAAACGAGTTGAGATAATAGAGAGTGAATGTCTTCTTTGGGCTTTAATCTTTACTGATTTTCTTTTTGTAAACTATAATACTTTTATTATTCCTTAGGGAGAGGGTGAGATAATAAGGATATGAGTGGTTTAAATGAGAATGGCCTCAGGTAGTGATAGATTTGTAGTTACCTAGTCTCAAATGAGAATGCATATCCAACGACAACCCATTAAAAAGTATGTAGTGAATTGGGGTGAAGTTCTACATTCACAAGGCATCTTTGAAAACACCCACCCACAATTCCTCCAGTTCATGCATTTTAAACCATCGCCGGGGTATCTGGGAGAAAGCAAGGGATACTGAACTAAAAACTTGAAGCTGAGAAAAAATAAAAAGCAAAAATTGATGTTTTCCATTCAGGATTTCAGTAGCACAAGGTAACGGACACTTAATAATTCATTTGTACATTGTTAAGAGCACTACAACTGTGGAGACAGACAGACACACACGTAGACCAGTTCAGCTACTGAGCTCCACATGTTAGAGAAGTGCTTCTTTCTGCTGTGATATCTTTCTGTCATTTTAACTATTGTATCACTAATTGACATTGCAACATCAAATAAAGTTTAGATAAGCATAAGTGGTCAAGGTATATACTAAGTCAGTGTTTCTCAATCTGTGGGGCGGGCCCCCCTAGGGGGGAGAGAAGATGTGAAAAACAGAAAACAAGAATTGAAAATATGAAAAATACATCTATTGAAACCAAAACAAATTAACTTAAACTACATTCTGATACTAGAAAAATAAATATAGAGCTAGATAAATGTCAATAAAGTTAAGTAGGCATAATAAAATATACATCTATGATATATCATTAATTAAAAAAGAACAAATTGGTATTAGTGGGCTCCTTTAAAAAAACATTAGGGTAACGCAATTAAAACTGTTATGAAAACTTGGCTAATACTTAAAAGGTTGAGAAATGCTCTACTAAGTGTTAAAACACAACAGCTGTTTTGTCTTGGCATATGTACATTTCCAATTAGACTGTAATGTTAAATTTCTTGGGCTGTTCATTTAGACATGCAGTCAAAAGGTGGATGCTGTGCATCTCTGAGATGACCTAGAGATAGTGTGAAAGAAGCTGCAAAAACTGTTTTGAGGAGGAGATGTGAATAAAGATAAGGTGCCAGGAATAGCAAGGGAGGTAAAATTTTAGAGGACATTGTGGGTCAAAGTTGAAACAACTTTAGAAAAGGGGACAGTTAGAGCACTTACTCTTTTGTATCATGGAATGCACTTATGCAAACATAAGAAGTGCATCTACTGGTGTCGTGAGGTAGTTTTGTTGATTTGGGTGTTTAGAGTCCTGAAATATGCATCTCCTTCTTTTTCAAATCTCTTAACAGCAGTCCTTGTGGCATAGTACAAGACACTGTTTACTTCAAATGCATATTTTGCAGTTCAAATTTAATGAATGTACTGTAGCTGCCAATTTTTTCAAACTTTTGACTCCTACGCTATTGTTGTAACACTGAACAAAAGAGAGCACACACAGCACGTGCGACAACATAACAATAATAATTCTTTGCATTTATATAGCACTTTTCTCACTACTCAAAGCACTCAGCAATTGCAGGTTAAGGGTCTTGCTCAAGGGCCCAACAGAGCAGAGTCCTTTTTGACATTTACGGGATTCAAACCGGCAACCTTCCGATTGCCAGTGCAGATCCCTAGCCTCAGAGCCACCACTCCGCCAATATCATTCACATTTATCATTCATTCATTCATGCCCTCAAATGCCAATGTAGCATCTAATGCTATAGAAAGGTTTTTCCCATTCAACAGCTCTCTGATTGTTCCCACCCACTTTTAACAAAAAATTGTTGTAATATATACGTCTGACTTCATCAAGACTAATAGTCAGCAGGGCTGAAATAATTTTTTGCTATATTGTCGAATGAAGAAATTGACTATCTGTGTTTTTGTTGTCAAATTTTTCAAATCCATTTATCTTAAAGTGCTAAAAACCTCCAAAGAGTTAATGACTAAAGTCCTACTTCCCTACTCCTGCTTTGCTACCTGATCCTGTACAAAAATCTTGTACAAAATGTGTCTGACTTTCTTGGGTAAACACCTCAGCAGTGTCATTCATGTCTCTGATGACTCTTCCTATGAAGTCAGTAGATGGATTGGGAGAGCATGGGCTGGTCATGAGGTCGCTGGAAAAGGGTGTGTGGTGCTCCTGATACCTTTGCAGTCCTGGTGCCTCCTGTTTTGCTATATGGTTGCGAGACATGGACACTATCCATTGACATCACTGTGTCTCTTCGGAGAATCCTTGGGTACTGCTGGTTTGACTTTGCGTTGAATGAAGAGTTGCTCATGGAATCCTAAATGAAGCACATTACCTGTATTGTAAGGGAGCGTCCGTTATGGTACTATGGCCATGTAGCATGATTCCCCGAGGATGATCTGGCTCACAGGATCCTCACTGTTGAGACCCAAGCTGCAGGAACAGGCCAAGGGGATGCCCACATAACACCTGGTGGTGGTAAATAGATGGTTATCTCTGGGAGGTGGGACTGGAGCATGTAACTGCCTTGGGGGTTGCCAAGGAGGATCCTGAGCTGTTTTGTCGTTTGGTGGATGCATGTTCCCCAACCTGACTGACTGTTGTCAGCTTATGTTATATACCTTACATTTTAGAAACAGAGGTTTTGGGTTACAGCATATCCTATTTGTTAAAGAATGAGGAGCAACCATTTGAGCACATAGTGTCAGGGGGAAAAAACAGCTAAAGTACTATATTTGCTTGTGGGTTTTAGCATCTGTTAAAAATGAACATGAACTAAGATATGCTTTACTGATGGCAGCATAAATAAAGGTTTAAAGTTGAGTGACAACCTTTCTGTCACTATACTGTATCTCTTCTGACAACTAATGTGAGTCTTTTATAATAATAAAGGTGGTGATCAGCATGAGCTCAAGTGCGTGCAGAAGGAACTCCGAGTCCAGCTCAGGGCGGCGAAAGAGCAGTACAGAAGAAAGCTGGAGCAGAAGTTGCAGAACAACAGCATGAAGGAAGTGTGGGATGGGATGAAGATTATCACTGGCTGTAGCTCACAGCGGGGTGCCGCCATCGAGACAGACGTGGAGAGAGCAAACCAAATGAACAACTTCTTTAATAGGTTTGATCACAGTAACCCACTCTCACCTCGGAGTACTGCATCCTCCAACCATCCTTCTGCTGATACCACATAGGTGAGACATCCCCACCCACAATTACAGCAGCCCATGTAAGCAGAGAGCTGAAAAGACTTCGTGCCAGCAAAGCAGCGGGTCCAGATGGTGTATCGCCACGACTGCTGAAGGCATGTGCGTTGGAACTGGGGAGTCCTCTACAGCGCATCTTCAACCTGAGCCTGGAACAGGGGAGAGTCCCAAGGCTTTGGAAAACATCTTGTATCACCCTTGTCCTAAAAGTATCACATCCTAGTGAGTTGAATGACTTCCGACCTGTTGCTCTGACGTCACATCTGATGAAGACCATGCTGCTTCACCACCTGAGGCCACAGGTCCGTCACGCCCTCGACCCTCTGCAGTTCGCATACCAGGAGAAGGTGGGAGCGGAGAATACCATCATCTATATGCTACACCGATCCCTCTCCCACCTGGACAGAGGCAGTGGTGCTGTAAGAATTATGTTTTTGGACCTCTCTAGCGCCTTCAACACCATCCAACCTCTGCTCCTTAGAGACAAGCTGACTGAGATGGGAGTAGACTCACACCTGGTGGCATGGATCGTGGACTATCTTACAGACAGACCTCAATATGTGCGTCTTGGGAACTGCAGGTCTGACATTGTGTTCAGCAATACAGGGGCGCCGCAGGGGACTGTACTTTCTCCGGTCCTGTTTAATCTATGTACATCAGACTTCCTGCCACGTGCAAAAGTTCGCTGATGACACTGCTATTGTGGGCTGCATCAGGTGTGGGCAGGAGGAGGAGTACAAAAAGTTAATCAAAGACTTTGTTAAATGGTGCGACTCAAACCACTTACACCTTAACACCAACAAGACCAAGGAGCTGGTGGTGGATTTTAGGAGGCCTAGGCCCCTCATGGACCCTGTGATCATCAGAGGTGACTGTGTGCAGAGGGTGCAGACCTTTAAATATCTGGGAGTGCAGCTGGATGACAAATTGGACTGGACTGCCAATACTGATGCTCTATGTAAGAAAGGTCAGAGCAGACTATACTTTCTGAGAAGGTTGGCATCCTTCAACATCTGCAGTAAGATGCTGCAGATGTTCTACCAGACGGTTGTGGCGAGTGCCCTCTTCTACGCAGTGGTGTGCTGGGGTGGCAGCATAAAGATGAAAGACGCCTCACACCTGGACAAACTTGTTAAGAAGGCAGGCTCTATTGTAGGATTAAAGTTGGACAGTTTAACATCTGTGATAGAGAGACGGGCACTAAGCAAACTCCTGTCAATCATGAATAATCCACTGCATCCACTTAACAGTGTCATCTCCAGACAGAGGAGTAGCTTCAGTGACAGACTTTTGTCACTGTCCTGCTCCACTGACAGACTGAGGAGATCGTTCCTCCCCCACACTATGCGACTCTTCAATTCCACCCGGGGGAGTAAATGCTAACATTAATTTTATTTTAATTTTTTCCTTTTTTTTTTTTATTTTTATTACTATTTAATTTAACATTGTTTCTTTGTATCAGTATACTGCTGCTGGATTATGTGAATTTCCCCTTGGGATTAATGAAGTATCTATCTATCTATCTATCTATCTATCTAATAATGGAAGAATACCTACTTCAATTACAAGAAGGCTGTTCTACAAAAGGGTGGTTTAAAAATAACAAAACATATTAATAATCTATTTATGCAGCAGCTTATTAATATATCGAACCATTTATAACCATCCATTAATCTTTTGCCTGAGCCAACACAATCCAGTCTAAGATCGTTTGGGGTTTATTCAGTACAATCACTAAAATATTGTTACAGTATGAGATATAAGCTTAATGGAAATAATTTCTGTTGTAATTTGATGGATTAGCATTGAGTTACAGTCAGGTAAGCTGGAAGCAAACCAGTTCCTCTCAGTGCAGGCACATATCCACTCTATGTCCCATTAACCTTTTCATTAAGCCAGGAATCTGAACTCAGAACGACGGGGCTGTGAAACAGCAGGGATAAGTGTTGTGACACTCTAGGAAAAAGAAAACCTTAATGTCAAATCAAACATTTGCTCAAATTCTGCAATTCAGACACAGATTTCATTTTACTGTGTCTTCATTGCTGCTTTACGGTAACCATTTCTCTCTCTATGTTGGCCTTTATGCAATAAATTACTGGTATAAAATGGAGGGTTCATGACTCATGCTCTACCAAATACACAACTATACATTGGCAGGCTCTTCTTTTCTGAATCTTTAGTGGCAGAATCCATACAAATATGTGTGGCAATTGAAATGCCCTAAAGCTGTGTTCTAACTAAATACTCAGGTGAACATTTGCTTTGCTTTTTTTTATGCCCATTCTCTGGAACTCCAGTGGGTGTGGTGCTGCAGTCTTACAGACACAGTACCTGTAGGTTACATCCAGACCTGCACAGAGTCTTTTCCAGGCACTCTGATTTTCCACTCAATCCCAAAGAAATGCACCTTAGGTTAATTGGAGACCCTACGGTAAATGACTTGGTATGAGTGAGTGTATGGGTGCATGTGGATTGCTTGCACAAGCAGGGAGTTTCTTGCCTCCAGTGCTGCTGTGATTTGTTTTGGGTCAAGGAAACTGCAAAAATGAGATCAACTGGATTCAATAAAGTGAATGATTGATTCAATTCCAATGTAAAAACATTGCTCTTCCATTTCTGTTGTAAAACAAGATAATAAGTTTATCATTTTGTTGTTATTGTATGTAACAGTAAATATCACAATAACATAAGTAGGCAGCATGTAAAAAACCTCACATTGTTCCATTCCATTCGAACTAATGTGGTGCTGAGGTGTCACTTGTCACATGACTACACTCGGGTCCTAATTTGTAATCCTGAGTTGGTTCATCATGTGGTGGGTGTGGCAACGTGCTGTATCAGTGCATGCTCCCAACCTCTCCTCCTCCTCCTCCTCATGGTAGTATATATGTCACTGCTGCTGTTTCATAGCAGCAAGAACCAGGATTTAATGTATAGATGACTACATCTGCAAACTCTATAACTATTACTTGAGTTTAATCTCCAGGATGTTCATGTCAGATTAGCTGGAGACACTGCATTGGTCTAGTGTATGACAGTACAGTATATATAAAAGTACTTTGCGATGATCTTGTGTCCCATTCTAGGTAAGGCCCAATGTTGCTGGGACAGGCCATGTATCCCTACCACCATGTAAATGGACCTGTGGGTTCATAAAACAAATGGAATAAACCTAAATAGTAATGAAGTGTTGTCCATTTATAAACTCTTTGGTTTTATTTGTGTGTGTGTGTGTGTGTGTGTGTTTGTGACATGAAAATTAATTGCTTAAATTACTTTGAGGAATATATATATATATATATATATATATATATATATATATATATATATATATATATATATATATATATATATATATATATATATATATATATATATATATATATATATATATTTGATATTATTTTGATATTATTCAGAAATTCTAAATAATTGACTAAATAAAGTTAAATTATTTTCTAATTTCGGTTCTGACAAGACAACATCTGGAGTGTTGTGTACAATTCTGGTTACCAGTCTTTAAAAATGTTGTGCAGAGAAGGGCAACCAGGTGCATCTCAGGACATAAGGACATGTTATTCTCTGGCAGAATCAGAGAATTCAACTTGTTTAGTCTTGAGCAGAGAAGAATACGTGGTGACCTGATCCAAGTTTTCAAAATGCTCAAACACACTGATAAAGTGGATCCAGAAGAATAATTTCAACTTAATGGTGAATCACATAATGGAAGACACCAGTGGAAATTAAGGGGCATTGCATTGAGGACTGAAGCCAGGAAGCACTTGTTTATGCAAAGAGTTGTGGGTATCAAAATATCAGGTCATGTAGTTAAATGAGAAACCTTAAGAACTTTTAAGAGGTACCTGGATGAGATATTGGGACAGCTTAGCTGTTATCTAAAAGAACAACCTTGACAGACTGAATGATCTCCTCTCATTTGTCAAAATTCTAATGTTCTTAGGTTTTCACTATGATTTTTAAACTACAGTTTGAAACAATGGCATTTGAGTTGCTTTTTACATTTCACATACTATACACAGAATATCTACATGCAGCACTACATTGAAGGAGACAGTTCAAAATGTAAATATCCCAAGGCAGAACATTTGATGAGATGTGACACCTAGTAGGGACAGAATTTAGCAAAGCATGTGACACCTAGTAGAAACAGAATTTAGAAAAGCATGCTGTCACTTATGTACTGTATTACATTTTTTCTTAATCTGATCTGAAGTTCTTCAATATGAGACTATAGAATAATGTAAATGAGGTTTATGAAACTTAAGTTTTTTTTCCAACACATATAAAATTCACATCCTATAAACTAACTGCTTTAATGTATTTTCCTGTACTATAAAAATACAATTAATATTTCTTTTGGATGAGTACTGCTTACATGTCGATGCACTACAATTATACACCAGGGAATGTGAATAGCAGTGGGACAGTTCTTAAGTTTCAGGCTATTAAATCAGCTAGTAAGGTACACTTACAGACTTGTGTGGGCTTCAGAAGAAATACTAAAAAAAAAAAATACAGTGACAGTGTCAGCTAACAAGTTTAATGGAGAGGAGTTGCAATGTAAATTGTTGGATTAACAATGAACTACAGTTAGGTAAACTGTAAAATGCATGCTTTGTAATTAAAGAAGGCAACTAAACTACTATCTCTGACTCCAACATCAACGTAAGTTTCTTAGCCTGTACACGAAATGAAAGATATGCAATACAAAAATCCAATTGCAATTGTTTGAAGGAGCCACGTGTAATAAAATACCAATTTTTCCTTGCCATCATCCTTCAGTTCTTGGACAGCTTCATTTGTAGTGAGTGCAACACATGTTGACAAGATCTGCGTGAAACATTCGCTTGTTGTGCCAATTTACGTGTTGATTTCCTAGGGCTTCTGGCCATCCATTCCTGAATATCTGCTATGACCACAGGTGTACGAACGGACGCAGCCTTATTCTTTTTGCAGTTTGCAACTGACCCAGTCTTACGGTACTTCTTCACCAACTCGTGAATACTGCTCTTTGCCGGTAGGTTTATGCCAGTAAACTTCTGTGTAAAAATGTACTGCGTTTACTTAAAAGAACTGGTAAACACTTACGCCTCCACAGTTCCAATCCTCTCTTGCAGAGAATTCTTATCATAACTCCTAAGTTAGTATGATCTTCCTGTGTCTGTGCGAATTTTCCTTTACATACACAATTTTTTCCCACTCACACCCTCACCAACATGCAGGTTATTGGGAATTTCAAATCAGCCATGTACCAGTTTGTGTGTGTGTGTGTGTGTGATTGAGTCCAGCAATGTTTCCTTCCTTGTCCCCACTGATGCCAGTTTAGCCTTCAGCTCCTGTGACCCTAAAGTGGGCTTGAGAAAGTTATGTTATATGGGTAATTCAACACGTGCCTTATTTAAAGTCAAAATTTAGTCCCACTTATAAAGAAATTAGTATGAAAACCTGTTGCAGGCCTGTTTGAGAAATGTTTCAACTAGTTAACTTCATCACATCATCTCCATATGGCTTTTGCCTATTAAAAAAATGAAAAAACAAGTAGATTTACATTTTACTCAAGCACTGCATTAACCATGTTAAATGGAATACTGTGCATTCTATTGTGAATTAAGAAAGTATTGTTTAAGCAAACACGATAAAAACACAAATAGGAGCCAAATTGTCTGCATAACCCCCATTTGTTTGTTATCTTTCTTTTGTAGTTACTGCACGTACTTATTTTGCAAGAGTTCAATTGACATGGCTTTGTAACTGTAATGTTCATTTTTCTTTTAGGAGTACTGTTTTGAATAGTATAGCTTAAACATATGAAAATGATTTCCATTTCTTGCTCACTGGGAACATGAAGAAATCTTTCTAAGAATCAGAGAATAGTTTAAAAATCTTACAATGTGTCTTTTTTTACGCATGCAGAGAAATATATTTGAAATTATTATATAAATAGGAAATTATTATTTTAAAAATTGCAGCTATTTTTATTTATCAAATGTGCTGCCTTTTTATTAATATTTAAGGTTAGGTTCATATTGTTATGAATATGGGTTTGTGAATTCTGAGATTTTTTTCATTCCTTCATTTGTGAAGCTATTTTCTTGTTATTTATAATTTAATACTGTTATTATTAATTGTGGTTTTTTTTTCTTTCTTTTTTTACAGTCATCACCATTTTGTGACTATTTTTCTATGGCCACAGACATGTTGATTATGGTGGCTATGCCTATTTCCATTCACATGACATGAAGGTCACATGTGACAACAGGTTCTGCATGTAAAAAATGGCTGCATGCTGTACTGAGCATTCAAGCTTTGGAATAATTTAAAAGACTTTTAATGTTTGTGCTTTTTGGTTGTGGAATTCCTTTATTGTTTGTCAGGTTTTTGACTTTATTGCTCTGTCCTTTTTCGACAAAAGATTTTTGCTAGACTACATTTAGGCTTTAATGTTTGTTAGTATGGCCTTTTTGAAGATGATGTTTGCCTGCCCTTGTTTTACTTTATCATCTGGTCTTGCTCTGTCCATTTTAATTGAGCATACATTATTCACTTCAACGTGTATATAACAGCACTTTTGTAAATTTCTCAGTTTATACCTGTCAGATAATGGAAATTAATTCTTGATGCACCAAACAAAGCATCTTTTTCTTATTTGCAGTGATCAATACATTGGTGAATACTTTTTGTCTGTTGATCCTCACGCTTATTCTCTCCTTATACAGCACTAACATATATTCTTTAGATGTTTGATGGCACTGATTCATAAAATCATCATCTCATATAGAAATGAATTCTAAAACTATTTCAGTTTGTATTCTTGAAAATGTATTTTATGTTTTATCTATAAGCTCACTTTAATATTTGACACATTAACGTAATAAACATAATAAAGGTAGATAGATAGATAGATAGATAGATAGATAGATAGATAGATAGATAGATAGATAGATAGATAGATAGATAGATAGATAGATAGATAGATAGATAGATAGATCGATACTTTATTAGGGGAAATTCACATACTCCAGCAGCAGCATACAGATAAAGAACAATATTAAATTAAAGAGTGATAACAATGAAGGTATAACAGACAGACAATATCTTTGTATATTGTTAACGTTTACCTCCTGGGTGGAACTGAAATGTCGCATAGTGTGAGGGAGGAACGATCTCCTCAGTCTGTCAGTGGAGCAGGACAGTGACAGCAGTCTGTCGCTGAAGCTGCTTCTCTGTCTGGAGATGATGCTGTTCAGTGGATGCAGTGGATTCTCAATGATTGACAGGAGCCTGCTCAGTGCCCGTTGCTCTGCCAAGGATGTCAAACACAGTGATTACTTTATAAATGTATTTTTCAAGTAAAATAGTAGCAGGTTGGAAGCTTAATTTACATCAGACCTGTAATTACCGAACCACAACCTGACACAATTGAAACGTTTAGGCTCAGTCACTGAGACAGTGTGGCAGAGGCTCCTAACTACAGGATGTGCTGTGATTCAAAGAAACGGCACACTGCTGCCAGTCCAATTATCTTTTATCATTTTATCATTCATTTGTATCTTTATCCACAATTGGCTGACCGGCATTTTTTAGGTTTATTGCATCATCCAGTAGTGGAGTGATATGACCTGTAGACAGACACAGTGCATCTTTGTTCTGACTCTGTTCATAATGTACACATTTGCAACTGAAACATTGAACCTGGTCATTAACTACTATTCTTTTGATCATTTATTATTAATTTGATTCTTGTTTGTTTTCATTAGGATGACGTTTAATTTAAAATCCATAAAAAGTCACATCACTCTTTTAAACACAATTTCCTTTTTATTTCTTGTAGTTTAACTTTATAATCAACCAAATGCTGATCTGAGCTTTGAGAATACATGCAGTATATTTGAGTCATTGTTTAAAATGTCGCATTTCACTCTTCTGGTTTGACTCTTGCATATTGTCACATTTCCTTAAATGAGCAAAAACATTAAAACAGCAGGTCTTCCTTTATGAAAGATGGGCAAGTAATGACTCTAAATTGGTTTAGTTGTGAGTATGTACCCTATGATGACCTAGCAGTCCACAGGAGGTCCAAATGGAGACAGATTTTGTGGAAATTAGCACTAGATTCACAAAACTGTGTAAAGAAACTGAAGATTTGAAAACAGATGTATGGATTGAAGGACAGGAAAGTTTACACAAGGTCAGTCTTTGCATTTCTAGCTGGTGTTGTGTTCTTTACATGTGGGGTTCATCTATCAGTACAAAGGTATGCAGTTAGGCTGATTGGTGAAATTTAAAACTGGCCCAGCGTGATTAACTTTGGGTTTGCACATGAATGTTCACTGTGGTTGATCGATGCCTTGTCTAGCCATTTTCCATGCCATGTATCTGTTCTCCAAAATGCATTCAAATTTTCTTATACTACAATGGATAAGGTAGTAGCTCATAAAAGAATAAATAAATGTACTCAACATATGTCTTCCTGCTTTGATAACAATCTGGTTAAACAAAAAGAGTAAAAGTTTTGGTATACTTATTGCAGAAGGATCTTAACTGTGCTCAAGTAACAGACCCACTGCTGCCTTGCAATAAGGAGACCTGGATTTGGGTTCTGGGTCCTCCTTGTGTGGAGTTTGCATGTTCTCCCTGTGTCTATGTAGGTTTTCACCAGGTGCTCCAGTTCACCTCCCACTGTCCAAACACATGCAGATTAGGTGAACCGTTGATGTAAAACTGACCCTAGTGTGTGCTTGACGTTTATGTGTGTGTGTGTTTGCCCTGTGATGGACTGGCATCCTGTCCTGAGTTTGTTCCTGGCTTGCACCCTGTGCTAGCTGGGATAGGCTCCTTCTACCTTGGTCTAAATGTTAGTGGGTTGGAACAAACATTTTCAGTAAATTAAAATGTAAAACAATTTAATCTTTTATTAGCAGGATCATCATTTTTTTTGCAAATTTGAGCATCATGGCTCCAGCACATCATCAGATTAACTGAACAGTCTCTCAGGCTGTTAGAGACAAATCAATTCAATCTCCATGGTAAAATTAATCTAACAAGTGGGTAATGAAGAATTGAATTCACGACTTCAATATTCTATTTTCCAGAAATTTGATTAATTCAATTGTAAAACAAGGCAGCTAAACTGAGGAAAAACAATATTATATCTACAATCAATGACTGGCACAAGTGAAATCAAGATTTACCCACTGTCAACAGAGATACATAATAAGACTTCTAATTATATTAGAGAATTCAACCATGAATAAAGGCAGTTAACCAAATGAAGTAATTTACTGTACAATAAATTAAGTTTGCCATACACACTAAATCACAACACCAGTCACTGCTTTGTTTCCTTTCACTAGAGAGTGGTTATGTCTACTGAGTCATTATTTTTTCGGTATCTTGGCTTTTAACATAATTTGAGGTACAATAGAGTCTGGTTTGGAGTACGATTTTGTAATCACACCCCTTAAGTACCTTCATTGATGGTGGTCCTTACAGCGACCATTTTTCAGTAGCTTAGCTTGTGACAGCAATGCAGGATCTTTGCAGTGATAAGACTTCAAAAACACTGTACATGACCAGTCATCATCGCAGCAATTCAACGACTTGTATTTCTAAAGAACTAAATGTCAATTTGACTCCTTGTGACACTGCTTGGCTCTGAAGCTTCTTGTTTCTGAAGCACTTTCACTGTTCAGTTTTATTCCAAAAGTGGTGTTTTCATTTTCAATTTGTAATGCTCAGTTTTTGCCCATTGTGATGTTTTCCTTTTCTGATTCATTGTCATCTTTATATTATTTCTTTGTAATCTATCTCTATTATGAATCCACTTAATCTAAGAACTGATGCAGTATCAGGCAGTATCAGCAAAAGGCAGGGACCAGAGATAGATGAGGTTTTCATTTCACTCTCATCCTTACACCCATGCTCACTTGCAGCAGGCCAGTATCAGCAAATGAACAGCAGATGAGTGGTCCCTATTCTAAACTGTCATCAAATAGCCTAGCATGTGTGCTCTTTTAATGTGGTTAACTGAATTAGTAATTGTAATTCACTTTCTGAAGACAGTGTTTTAAAATAACAACCTATTTATTCACTTTATAATGTTTACTACATTTTACATTTCAACCTTAATAAAAATATTGGTCATCCTTTCGAGATTGTACTACACTAGGCCCTTATATATACTTTAGCCTAGAAGATCAGAAAAGGATCATCTAGCTGCCTTATAACAGAACAGGCATCGCCAATGTATTCCATCATTCAGAAATATAATGTTAATGAAGAAGGAAACTGAGACCTTACCTTAATCACCAGTAACAGCAACACTCCCAAAATACAATTGACATAGATGCTTGTTTAATTTTAAAAAAATATTTTTGAAGACAGAAAAAGGAGACAACTAGATAGGAAAAGTTTAGTATCAAGAAGAGAATAAAGTCCCCATCCCACCAAAGACCACCTCACACCATTTGAAGAATGAAAAAAATAATTCTTAGCTGCATTCCCTACACATCCTGATTACAACAAAGTAAGCATTTTTTAAGTGCAAATCCTTTTTCTAAAGATGACTTAGTGGATGGAGAAAAAAAATTCATAAAAGCAGCTTAAAATATTATAAACAAGAAAAAATGTCACAGAATAAGTTCCTCCAGGAATTTACTAGACATTGGTCTCACTTTTTCCAGTGAGATACCAGGAGGATCATAGCAGCTAAGGAACTCACTGAAATTAATTTCTTATTAGAGCAGTGGTTCTCAACCTGTGGGGTGGGCGAAGTAACAAAAAGGGGTGCGCGAAGATGTGAAAAAAAGAAAACAAGAATCAAAAATATGAAAAAAACATCTATTGAAACCAAAACAAATTAACTTAAACTACATTCTGATACTAGAACAATAAATATAGAGTTAGATAAATATCGATAAAAGTTAAGTAGGTATAATAAAATATGCATCTACATTTCAAAACAATGTTAAGGGGGGGCGTGATTAAAACTGTTATGAAAACTCGGGTCGCAAATACTTAAAGGTTGAGAAACGCTGTATTAGAGGATGAAAAGGAGTGTGATGAAAAGTACAGAGCTGTGGAGAATAAGGAGTAATGATGTCTTAATCAAGCAAAAGAGTGTTGTACAAAGAAGCTGACTTAAAATCTGACTTACACATACACATTTGCTAGACTGGACGAGTGTTATTTTTTCAACAGCATGAATGAAGCATGGGACATTTTTGTTCCCAGAGGCTGGAAGCATGGGTGTTTAGATGTTCTTTTTTAAATAGATTCATAGAAATGATTTTAATAATTCAAACTGCAACCAGATATATGGGCAATTTACTGTATGTAAGCAGCACACTAACCAGTAGATACAGTATACCTATGGGTTTAGCGAACATTGTATATTATGTTACCTAAAATGTATTTATAGAAATGTAAAACACTTCTAAAATGTATTATGCCTTGTAAAAATATACATGTAGCTTATTGGTGGTCCAGATTTTTGCTCAGATATAATTAGGAATAAGAATACATTTATGAGGTTTGCTAGGCTGGGGAATACTTAAAGGGAACATCCCATAAAACATGTCTTATATGCAAAGAAAGATTTATTTTTTTATTATTATTATTATTATTATTATTATTATTATTTATTAATTTTTTTGCAATCCATACAAAGCAATCAAGTTTTTATAAAAATAAAAATTGAGTTAAGAACAGATCGATCCCCACCCTGAGCCAAACGGTGTAAAATTTAAAGCTTGTAAACATACCTAAATTAATAAATTCTCTGTGCTTTATTAACTTATTTTAAAATATTACTGATCAGATCCTGCCATGTTTTGAAAAAAGTCTGCACGGATCCTTTAACTGAGTATTTGATTTTTTCCAATTTCAAATAATATAACACATCGGTTTCCCACTGACTTAAAAGAGGAGAGTTTGAGTTTTTCCAGTTAATCAGAATAAGTCTGCGTGCCAAAAGTGTAGTAAATGCAATCACAATTTGTTTGTCTTTCTCCACTTTAAGCCCCTCTGGAAGAACCCCAAACACAGCCGTTAATGGGTTAGGAGGGAAAGATTTAAACAAATAGAATAGTATTGAACTATTTCGCAGAAATTAAGAAATATTAAAATGAAGAACAGTTAAAATAATTAAAGAAGATGTGCAAGCTGTAAATGTTATGTCAACCATAACTACTGCCTATGGCTTTAGCACGATTACTAGTTCTAAAAGAAAATTCTGATGAAACTATAACAAAGAAATAATCATTTTTGATTACGAAAACATGCTTTATAATCCAAAAACAGTATCAACAAACATTGAGCTATTAACGACATTGCAGTGGTCAGCTTTTTAGTTCACAACTCTAAGAAACAGAGCTTCATGTGTAGCCCAGCTACTGTCTCAGTCAAGTCTGATCACATTCTCCCCATATCTGACATATGCTGGTTATTTCTATGGGTAATCAGGTTTATCTCTCATATGTTGATTATTGATTCTAACCTTTTTGTGAGTGACTGCATGTGTGTGTAAATGCCAAATGATGGACTGGCCCCTTGCTGAGGACTGATTACTACCTTTCAGCCATAGCTAGGGTAGGTGACTCTCCCCAAAATCTGGTAATTGAGTCTGCTGTATACAGTCGTGGCCAAACATTTTGAGAATGACACAAGTATTGGGTTTCACAAAGTTTGCTGCTTCAGTGTTTTTTAGAACTTTTTGTCAGATGTTTCTATGGTATACTGAAGTATAATTACAAGCATTTCATACATTTCAAAGGCTTTCATTGACCATTACATTAAGTTTATGCAAAAATTCAATATTTGCAGTTATTGCCCTTTTTTTTCCAAGACCTCTGCAATTTGCCTTGACATGCTGTCAATCAGCTTCTGGGCCAAAGCCTGACTGATGGCAACCCAGTCTTGCATAATCAATACTTGGAGTTTGTCAGAATTTGTGGGATTTTGTTTTTCCTCCCCCCTCTTGAGAACTGACCACCTGACCACAAGTTCTGAATGGGATTAAGGTCTAGGGAGTTTCCTGGTCATGGACCCCAAATGTCAATGTTTTATTCCCCGAGCCACTTAGTTATTACTTTTGCCTTATGGCACAGTGGTCCATCATGCTGGAAAAGGTGTTGTTCATCAAAAAACTGTTCTTGGATGGTTGGGAGAAGTTGCTTTTGCAGGCTGTTTTGGTACCATACTTCTTCTTCGGAACCTACTTCTTCAGAATACTGAAGTTTTCCTTTCAAGTGAAATCCAAGTCCAAAAACTGTTACTAGGAGCTTCAGGGAGAAGAAACAGATGGCAATTATGGCAAGCAAGGCCTGCACCCAGTCATCACTCTCAATACAGAACCACCTTTAGTTCAGTGTGTTTTATATATATATATTGTCACACACGTGCACATGGGAGGCAGTTAAAGGGCTTGAGTGAAGGCAGTTCTGAGGCATGCCGGGATGTGGCAGAGTGCACTGACTCTTTATCTCCCTTCACCGGGAGATTCCACCTGGCTCTCTTGACGTCACTTCCGGGACCGAAACAATGGAAGTAGACCTTACCAGCTCTGGCCCCTCTGATGTCACGTCCAGGTGTGATCCAATGATTGAAGACCACATGCCCGATCCTTATGACTTCACTTCCTTTCTTCCCCTTTAAAAGCCTGCCCCTTTTCCCTTTTCCCTCAGTTCTGTATTGGACTCGGTTTTGAGCACAACAGTGCTACTATTTAAAAAAGACGATTTGCAGCCAGGATACCACATTATACAGGTGGTTGCCCCAAACCTTGATATGTCTCATTGTGTGATTTGTGACAATATATATATATATATATATATATATATATATATATATATATATATATATATATATATATATATATATATATATACACAAGTCTTAAGCAGCTGGAGAGGTTATCTAAGTGCAAGGAATAAAAATAAATTGATGTCATATAGTTGAAAAAAAAAACATAACAGGAACACTTTAGAATTAGTTGCTTTAAAGTATACATCTCAAACTCAGTCCTGGGGACCCCCTGTGGCTGCAAGATTTTGTTCCAACCAGTTTCATAATTAGTCTGTCATTTTTTTTCTAATTCATCCAATTTATTTACTGTTGTTCTTTTTCCCTCTTATTTTACATTCAAAAAAATACCAGCAGTTTGATTTTACATTTATATGAAAATATTAGTATTTTTGCTTTAAATGCTTAACTCTCTTTTGCTGTTTTTTCTAATATTTTTGCTTTTTTCTGTGTCATTTCCTCTCTTATATGTATGCTACTGATGATAATTAACAATGAGAAGAGCTGACACTCAGGCAAATGACACAGAGTGCTGAAAGGCTGCAGCTACTTCAGTGTTAAACCTACTAATGAGCTTATTAGGAAGTATGGATTAATTAATCAGGAAACCTGGATAAGCAGAATAAAAATCATGATGATAATTACAATATTAAAAAAAGTTAAAATAGTAACACCCAATTATTTCCATTTGATATACATAAATGCTTAGTATGCTCTAATAAAACATTTACGAAACGTAACTTTTCATTTCAACATTGACCCCAAAACTGAGAAATAACAGCTTGCTTAATTAATCTGGAAGTCAAATTAAAAGGGCTGAGCTTTAGAAATACTATTTTAAAGGCTTGTTATACTATAAGGTGAATGCGTCACCAAAGGTAGGTTTAAACTTGAGAAATTTATTAAAGAAATAATGCATTTTCTAAAAAAAATGACAATGTAAAATTGACAAGTTAAAAATGTTCAAATAAAAGCTAAGAAATGCAGAAACTAAAAATCCAAAAAGGAAGCAACCAATAAATTTCAAACAAACTGATCAGAAAACTACAAACAAAGTGCAACACGAGAACAGAAGACAGCAAAACAACAAACAAGCATAATGCCACTGTGCCAAAGCAGTGGCAAAAGGTGGTTCATATAGTGATCCTGAGGCACTGCCGTGACAACCTAATGGCAACACTTGAGGACAATTAAATAAGCAAGAGTCTTACTCCATAATTTAACAAAAAAAAAAAACAAATCGATTAACTACATTCAAAAGAATCCTAAAAAATTACAAAAGGAACTGGAAGTGGACTCTGCACTATCAACTTCCTCACAGTGTTCAGAAGCCATTAAGAAGGCTACTTTAGCATTATGTGTGGAGTACAAGTCTAAGGAGGTTATTCTCAACCTTTATAACACACTAGTGTGGCCTCATCTGGAGTACTGTGTGCAGTTTTGGTCTCCAGGCTACAAAAAGGACATAGCAGCACTAGAAAAGGTCCAGAGAAGAGTGACAGGAGATTAATTATGAAGATTGATTAAAAGAGCTGAGCCCTTTTGGTTTAAGCAAAAGTAGATTAAGAAGTGACATGATTGATGTGTTTAAAATTATGAAGGCAATTAGTACATTGGATCGAGACTGTTATTTTAAAATTAGATTATCAAGAACACTGAGACACAATTTGTAAACTTAAGGGTACATTTCACACAAACATTAGGATGTTTTTCTTAATGCAGAGAATCATAGACCCATGGAATAAATTACCAAGTAGTGTAGTAGACAGTCGGACTTTAGGGACTTTCAAAACTAGATGATGTTATTATAGAAGAATTAAGTGGACAGGACTGGTGAGCTTTTTTAGCCTGAATGACCTGTTCTCATTTAGAGTGTTCTAATGTTGGTAATTTCTACGTCAAGACAAAGCAATGTGAATAAAAGATGGATTAAGGATAAGGAAAACGAAAATCTAAAATACATGGTCAGAAATGAGCATGGTCAAAAATGAATGTAAAAAATTAAACCAGCCACCAAAACCTGAATGGTAACATAAGTTAAAGTCAAAAAGAAGCAAGAATCTTAAACTAAAAAATTCAGCAAGACCCACAATACTTTTATTTTCAAGAAGTATTTCCACAAACATATGTTGACAAGACTGAACTGCTTTGTTATATAACATTGCTCTCTATGTAAAGTGCTTTCCAAATAAGATGTTAACAAAAAATAAAGTGAGCGATAGAAGAATTATCACCAGCCACTATTTTAAGATATCATTAGCCCTTAGTAAGATCAAACAAAGCTTTTATTAAGGTCTTCTAAACTTGGTAGTAAGTCAGCAGAATATATGCCCTATAAATAACATTATCCCATGGAAGTTTTATTTATATGAATTTTGCTAGGTGGTGGCTAAATATTGTGTGGACTGTCCAGCTACAGTGACTGAGGGTGTACTCACTCTAGGAATGTTTGTTCCATTCCATGCCCAAGTGTGATTGTCCCTCCTCTCTACTTCCCTGCTGGCCTGCACTCTCACTGCACTTAATATTCTGGGTCCGGGCACACTTTCGTCATGACCATGCGACTTTGTGTAAAGCCAAAACCAGATCCAAACATATTGTGACAGTATGCATGTTAAAATGATTTTACTTATTTTCTGGTTGTTTTGGAGTCATGTAGGGCAGGATAATGCTCTACCCTCTTACAGATTTATGGAGTGTGCAGCAGAGTGTTTTTCTCTTAATCATGCTGATGTTAAAGGAAAAATTAGCAGCTTCTTCTTGCTTTTAACTCAAAAGATATTGAATGAAATGAGAACTGCACTATCTGACTCATTGCATCATTGACGTCATGTCTGCTTTCTGTACCCTGGCATGTTTAGCGATCACACTGTTTCTAAATGCTATTGAACTGTGCTCGAGTCCACCTCTTCCAAGGGCCAGGGCATGGTAAGGTTGTCCCAGTATGGAGTGATCCCACTAGTCAAATGAACTAGACTTTCGGGGAGTAAATGCAGACAAACATGATCGGCCACAGAGCGAATTGCAAATGTTAGTATCCCATTAAAATATATGCATGTTGTATTTCAGATTCCCAAAAAATTATATCTATGGAGAGACTAGGCATTCATAACATAACAGATGTTAGATAAAACCTACAACAACTAGAAATAAACAAAATCCTTACTCTTGTATTGAATCATTTTATTGTGTGTCACAAGGATGTGATATATTATTTTCTAACTCTTTAAATGTTTGTATGTACTGTATAAAACAATCCTGTTTTGGTCTGTGGAGCAGCATTCTTAATTTTTGATGAAAAAAAACCTTTTTGGTCTCTCTTTGGTAGGCATGTCAGTATCATTCATACATTTGTAATCAACTGTCATCTGTAAAAAATTTCAGACAAACACTATCTCTATAGCATGTAAATCTAACAGAAGTGGCCGCAGCACAGTCAAATTTGATACATCGGTATCGATCAGTTGCTCTTCTAGCACATAATGCTGCCTTGAAGAAAATTCGGATTGTCAAACCAATGACCATAAATCACACAGAAAGCGTGACTGAAAATTGCCATTGCTTTAATTACAAGGTGCGAACTTGGTGTGAATGTTCCGATGATTTGCACATCCTAAATAAAGTTATTTTTGTTAAACAGTTTTACCACAAAGCATGGACGAGTCAAGACGTACAAAAGTACTTTTTGTACCAGTCTAAACTGACTATAAATAAATTATATAATAAAATATACAAGCCAAATCTTGCTTCTGTGCACTTGGTTTCTCAAGCTGTCGGAAATGCCCAGAGGCTACAGTTTCTCATTTTTGGGAAGGCATCTACTGTTTATCATGCTGCTCTACGGTTTGATTGCCTCATGGTCTTTTTGCAGCCTTGGCATCTTTTATATGAAAATAACATGGGTCATGGAATAAACACACCCATCATTTTTGCATGTGGGCTAATGGCACAAATTTGACAAAAGTAGGTTTCAAAGATAGATGACTGAGGTTAGTTAATTCAGGGAGAGAAAAAAAAGGGTTTAAAAAAATGTTGCATTGCCTCGAGTGTAGAAGCCATTCGGCAAATTGCAACTTGTTTTTAAATGGGTTTATAGCATTCCTAAAATTTATTTCTGTTAATTAAAAATTTCATGACTTCATGGATATATAAATGGATTTAAAACAAATAGAACTGAGAATTAAGTTACAAATGCCCCACAACACATTTACGTAAAAGGAAATGAATGACATGCAATTTGGCTTTCCTGAACATTTCACATTTTCTCTGTTGCGGTAAATTTGAAATACGATCACAAAATAAAACTTGTTTGAAGCTACACCAGTAATTTGCTGTCTCAGATCAAATGCAAAAGTCAGACTGTAGAAGTTTTAACCCCTACCAGAATTGTAAGGGGAAATGCAGTTGGTTGTGTATCTTACATGGGACACATTGAGGTACTGGAATGCTCATGTAATAAGAAAATGTCTGAGACCATTAAACTTCATTAAGTTACTCCCCCAGCCCACTAGTGGGCAGCAGCTTTACTGCCTCCAGGTACTTGAAGAGCCCATGGTTAAATCATGCACGCAACAAAAAATACACATGGCTAGCCTCAAACTTAAGTACCTTGCATCCCAATATTGTTTTTATTTACTTATTCCGCTGACAGCTTTATCCAAGGTAACTTACAGCATTTAAGATAAGATACATTGCATTTCTTTTGTTTTTCCAACTGGAGCCCAGACAGGTGATGTGACATGTGACAGGTGTCAGTAGTGGGATTTGAAGCCACAGTCTCAGTTTGTGAAGTCCAAAGTCTTAACCACTATGCCACACTGCAGAGAGATGGCATATAAATGTCTCTCTAACCTCAGTTACAGAACTTAAAACTGGGTGTTGAGTGCAAGTAAGAACTGACAAGGATGAAGAGGAGCCAGAGGAAAAAAAGGCTGAGGGCTGGAGGTAGGAAAAAGAATATCAGTTGGCGGCAGGTAAAGCCTGAGGACAAATGTGAGAAATGTGTGAGGTTTTTTTGTATTTTCCAGACTCCCATTTTTCCATTTTACTATACCAGGTTTCCCTAATCAATCTCTTATATCTTATAACTCTCATTTTACTTGAGCAAGGGGAGTTGTTCAAGAGCAGCTGTTATAGATCACAAAGCTAAGATATACAAAGAACAGTATCATTTAATGGAAGTTTTAACAAGATAGTCATTATGTACATATACCATAAATAGGAAAGATACATTTTTAACTTAGTTATTTTAAAGTATAATATCATAATGTAATGGTACTGTGTGTCTCACAGGTGGTCGTAATGCTTAGCATCCTCTGGTGGAGATTAGCCACAGTGAGAACATGAAGTAACCGACTGGCAGCACTTTAACCGATTTCCTGCAGAATTTATCATTTGCAATTTCTTTTTCAAAAAGTTAAAAGTTTTGATTAGATTTTAATTTAATCTTTGCCTGTTTTTCTGACAGAAGACAGTACTGAGTGTTGTACTTTATAATTCAATAATGGTAATACTAGGTAGTACAATGGCTAGAGGTGCTGACTTGAAGTATAAAGAGACTGGAGTCAAATCTCAACTTAATATCTGTTTTCATGTGCTCCCTGTGGTCTGTGTGTCGATCCCAGTGTTAATCTCAGTGTGGTAACAGGACACTGTGTTGTAAAAATGGTGCCATCCTTCAGATGAGACCTAAAACAATGGTTGTGACTCTCTCTGGTAATAAAAGATCCCTGGGCATCCTTTGTAAAAAGTAGTGTGTTTGCCAATGTCCACCATCCCCTGGTAATTCTGGCCCCCTAATCATCTGTACCTGGCTAGCTATTTCTTTCATTCCATCCATCCATCCATCATTCCTTCCTTCACCCTTCCTTTCATTCCTTCACCGAGTAATAGTTAATGCATGGTGAGCATACTGGCACAAAATGGCTGCCCATATCATTATCCAGGTGGATGCTACAGTACACATTGGTATTATGTTGGAGTGCCCAACCACTATGTAAAATGCTTTGAGTAATGAGAAAAAAGCTTTTGTAATTTAATGTCATCTTCATCTTTTTCATCATCTTCTTCTGGTTATCCTCCTAAAGACATGCAGGTTTGGTCAGTTGGCAACTATAAATTGGTGGAGTGTTTGAGTGTGCCCTGTGTTGGACTTAAACTCTACCTTTCAAGTGATGCTGCCAGGCTAGGCTTCAGCTCCCTTTAACTATTAATTAGATTGTGTAGATTCTGGAATGGAACAGATGAGTGGATGTTAATAGTGCTCACCTTGTTTCCAGTTTTTACAAAAGTAGAAAATATGATTGAAGCACATATTTCAGGAATTTGTACTTCTGTTACGGTACATCTCAAACTTTATGCATATTGCCATCTTGTATACTGTACATGTGTAAGTGTCCATTGTATATTTCTTTGTGTATTGTGACCAGTAGGGGCCACCACTGAGCCCCAACACCCTGAGACACAACTAAATGGTTTTGGTTTCAAACACAAGATGTTTTTATTTTACACTACCTTCACAGATCTCCAAATCTTCTCCAACAATAGTAGAATACAATAATAGGTTTTCTTGTTTCCTTCCACCCCACCCACATAGTCTTATCCACTCTCCACCTGACTCTTTCTACCCTGTAAGAGAAGACCCACTCATTTTATGCTGAACCCAGTACTTCCGGTGCCTTAAAGAAGGAACGAGGTTCCCTGGTAGCTCACTTTGGCAGCCTGCAGTTACCCTGACAGAGTTGTTACATGGGACTACAAGTCCAAACCTGCCCTGTGGTTATTTCTATGGTAGTTCCCTCAGTGGGATACTGCTGGGGGACTTAATCTCAGTGTGCAGAAACGTTCTGTTTTTCCGAGCAGGTGTCCCATCCTGGTAAGGAACCATCACCCATTCCGGCTGGCATGCCATTCCATCTTCGATTTTCCATTATGGCCTTCTTTCCTGGTAAAGAACCAACGTCAGTCCATCTCTGTCCTTCCGTTACAGCCTCCCTCCTTCAGGAACCATCACCCATCCGGGTCACAACACCAATCTATCTCATATGGTACTCACATCATGTACCATGCTCTTTCAGAGATAATGTTTCCACATACGGTTTATTTTCATGTTGCATGCCTTTAAACCATAATATTTTTGTAATTATTGCAAGTGTAAGTATAAATTCAAATTAATTTTGTAATATTATGGGTAAAATGTAATCCTTATCATAAGACTGTTGTCTCTAACAAGGCAAAGTATTCTTAGCTACATGATTTATACAAATGATTTTTTATAAATAAATGTTAAAGAAACAACTGCAGTGCATTAAATCTTGTTGAAGAACACAACACAGGGCTGATCCTTTTGAAACATTACTAAACAACTAACATGCTGGAGCAGAACAGGTTTGAAGATCTTGGGCATCTTTATAAAATAATATCACAATCTTAAACAATTCAATTTTAGACTCATAGGGGCATGTTCATAATTGAGTATTTTCATTTCTACTTTAAAATAAGGTGGGTGAGCATTCCAAAGCATGTGATGTCTCAGCTCACTATAACTTTTATGTAATGTGTAAAAGACACATCCTCATTGTACTAAGTCATAAAAAGTGTTGGATTCATATGCAGCTGTTGATAAATAAAGTTTGAATGTTGTACTTTATACTCTTAGATGTGGAGGGAGTGCTGCTGCTATTTTAGATTGTTTGCAGTCCTGCTCATTCTGCGGCTGTGTTTGCACAATCCCCTTGCATTTGCACTTGTTTTCTCCCATAGTCCAAGGACATGCTATCTAAATCGCTCTGAGTTGACCTGTATGCACCCTGCTGTGGAGAGATATTTCAACCTGCATGGGTTCCTAGAGTATCTCGTGCCTCTAGCTGTCAAATTTGGCTCTGGCTCCCTGCCCACTGATAAAGATAAGAGGGTTAAAAATATGGAGGAATTTCCCCTGCAATTGCACTCCATGTATTGCTTTAAAATGCAATTATCAGATCCATCAATGTGTTTGAGAGCAAGAATCATATTTGTTCTAGAATTTGTCCTGTTGGGTTCAGAACTAAAATGTTCATATTTAGAAATCCACAAGAACTTAGCCCATCAGAAACAACTTAAGCCAAATAATTTTTGGGTCTATCCCAGCAGCATCAGAATGGCCTCTAATTTTGGTATTTCGTGCACTGTATTAATTCCCATACCGATGCTATTCAAATTTTCACAGACTGAGCAGACCACTCAGGCTCTTCAGTGTTGGTCATTGACTGACTTTATTGTCACCGTAACTTCAGGATTGACTTGTGATACTGCAGTTTTTTACTTATTGTTACCATATTTATTATTCTTTAACTTGTTCCAAAAAAAAAAGCTTGTGATATTCTTAAATTGGATTCCCAAATGTAAGTGAAAAGTAACATCCAAAATAATTACAAGGTCGTAAAAAGGGAAGAAAAAAAGGAAGCTCTGAAAAAAAAAAAGCTATCGGAGTGAAGCAGAGTTTGGGCCCTTTGCCAGTCTACAGCTGTTATGTTTCTTGGTTTCCTCTGACAGCAGAGCTGGCAGTACTCCCAGTTCTGTATTTCTGTAAGGCAAACATTAATTGCCTCTGGCTATTTTTTTTCTTTAATATTATATATTGTTATCAGCAAGAACAAGTGCAATATATCAGCACAAAAAGAAAGAGACACATCACAAAACCTTCAAAGTCTGGGGTTATTTGTCTAGGTTTCTACATATAGAAGTTTTTTCACACCTTCAACAGAAGGTCTGGGTTGGCAAACGAGTGCAAAAGGGTTCATTCAAGGCACAAAATTCATAGCAGGGAGGTCCTCATTGGCAATCCCTGGAAATCATGATAATGTCTAGTGAGACTAACACACAACTTCAGATCCAAGTCTGCCCATCTAAAATGTACACAGCTGTTTTACACTGAAGCATTAATGTCAAGAGATATTACAACTGTTTTCTTACTAATGATAAATTTAGCATCATTTTTTTTAGGGTTAAAGAATCCAGAGCCATTCCCAACAGCACCAGAGGCAAGACTTGAACTAAACCTGGATGGATGGCCTGTCTATAACAGGACACACTCACAAAGGCCAGTCACGGTTTTTATGGAGTTTGCATTTTCTCTCTTTGTGCACTTGGTTTTTATTTGAGTAGTTTCTTCCATAAGTGAAAGATGTGAATGTCTCCCAGGTCAGAGTTTTGTTTTTTGCACAATATTGTCCAGGCAATTGAACTGGTTTAAATGGATTCTTCAATGGATGGATGAACTTACATCAAGAGCTTTTATTTATTTTACAACAGTTTTTGGTTTTTAACTATCATATCTGAACTATTTATAGAATTACTTTGTTAGTAGATTTTACCTAAACTAGCAATATGAATACAACTATCAGTTTGCAGTCTTTCACATTTAATGCTTCCTCTGTCTCCTGGTGTTTATCGTAATTCTCAGTTGACTTCACTGTTAGATGTGAAGAATACAAGTTAAAGAGTTGTACTCACTAATCATTGCAGTGTAGAGTGGAGGCGTGCTGCATGTTGATTAACACATTCAAGTTAGAAGTTCACTATACTCTGTATACATGACAAGAATGACCCCAGACTACTAGAAATGTGGTATTATTAATCCCCTAAAATACTTGTGTAATGCTAATGGATAGTGATGAGTGAATCCAATGGAGTTTGCTTTGCCATGAGTTCAGGGAAATTACACAAATGTTTGGGAACTTCAGCATACTCTGTTTAATGCATTAAAGTCAATGGAAGAACTGAAGTAGTTTTGAGTAGATTACAATGATGCAATGGTTGTTTAAGTGCCCCTGAGGGCTAGAGAAGTGTGCGACAGATATACTGGGGACCAATTATTGTGGCCAAACATGTGATCTGAGCTGTGAAGCAGTGGTGCTAACCACTGTGCCTCAAACAACAAATGATGGATACAGAATGATAATGACAAACAATATACCTCAAGACTGGAACTCTGTCATTGCAATATTATATATACATTGTCAGGGATGCCAGGGGCAACGACCCGGCCGGGACGCCGTGAGGGACCGGAAGAGGGTCAAAGCCCACCCTGGATCACGTGGGGGCCGCCTTCCTGGTTGCTCTGGGGGCCACGAGTACAGGGTATGGAAGCTCCACCCTGTACGGGCCTGTGGTCACCGACAGGAGGCGCCCTAATGCCTTGGGAATCTGATACCTCAGCACTTCCACCACACCAGGAAGTGCTGGGGGGAAGAATTAAAAGGGTGCCCGGAGAGCTGTCAGGAGAACAGCAGGCACTTCCTCCATGCTGGGGCGTGACCAACGGGGGAGTGTCGGGAACCACCTGGAGCTCATCCGGTATCATATAAAAGGGGCCGTCTCCCTTCATTCAAGGCTGGAGTTGGGTGGAGGCAGGACAAGGCAAGAGAGAAGAGAGTGGAGGCGGCCCGAAGAAAGGCATATTGTGGCCAGGACTGTGTTTGGGGTTTGTGCACTTGACTTTTGTAAATAGTTATTATTGTAAATAAACGTGTGGTGGTGATTAAGAGCATGGCCGCCTGTCTGTGTCCAGGTCGGCTCCAATATATATATTATTGCAATGACAGAGTTACAGTCTTGGGGCACACATTAGCCATGCAACAACACAGCAGCTTAAGACTGGTTTGTTCAGTAGTTTCCAGTTATAGCATTGGGTGCAGTTGGAAACTTTTTTTTGTGCTTTGCACTTTTTTCTTCCTCGAAGAAGATAGAAATTCCTTCTAAACAGTATTATCATTATTTCAGAGGGTTGCATGTTATTTCTTGGGGAGGGAGAAGCCTCCTTTAAGGCTTGTTTGGGATTACAGCCAACTTAGCCACATGGTGCTGCACGGCCAGTGCACAGGGATCGGTGTTTTATATCATAATATCCTCATTATGGTCAGCTAATGTAAGCCCTCAGATGGAACATTAGAACATTAGAACACTCTAGACAAGAACAGGCCATTCAGCCCAACAAAGCTCACCAGTCCTATCCACTTATTTCTTCCAAGAAAACATCAAGTCGAGTTTTAAAAGTCCCTAACGTCTTACTGTCTACCACACTACTTGGTAGCTTATTCCAAGTGTCTATCTTTCTTTGTGTAAACAAAAACTTCCTAACATTTGTGCAAATTTACTCTTAACAAGTTTCCAACTTTGTCCCTGTGTTCTTGATGAATTCATTTTAAAATAACAGTCTCGATCCACTGCCCTTCATAATTTTAAACACTTCAATCATGTCACCTCTTAATCTTCTTTTGCTTAAACTGTATAGGCTCAGCTCTTTTAATCTTTCCTCATAATTCAACCCCTGTCGCCCTGGAATCAGCCTAATCGCTCTTCTCTGGACCTTTTCTAGCAGTGCTATGTCCTTTTTGTAGCCTGGAGACCAAAACTGCACACAGTACTCCAGATGAGCCCTCACCAGTGCATTATAAAGGTTGATCATAACCTTGGACTTGTACTTCACACTTCGTGCTATATAACCTAACATTCTGTTAGCCTTTTTAATGGCTTCTGAAAACTGTCGGGAAGTCATTAGCTTAGAGTCCACTATGACTCCTAAATCCTTTTCATAAGGTGTACTCTCAATTTTGCGACCGCCCATTGTGTATTCAAACCTAACATTTTTACTTCCTATGTGTAATACTTTACATTTACTGACATTAAATTTCATCTGCCACAAATCTGCCCAAGCCTGTATGCTATCCAAGTCCTTCTGTAATGATATAACGGATTCCAAATTATCTGCTAATCCACCTATCTTGGTATCATCTGCAAAGTTAACCAGCTTGTTACTTATATTCCTATCTAAATCATTTATATATATTAAAAATAGCAGCGACCCTAGCACTGACCCCTGTGGAACACCACTCTTATCATTGGCCAGTTCTGATGAGGTTCCTCGCACCATCACCCTCTGCTTCCTGTGTCTGAGCCAATTCTGCACCCATCTAAAAACATCACCCTGAACTCCCACTTCTTTTAACTTGATGCCCAACCTCTCATGTGGCACCTTATCAAATGCTTTCTGAAAGTCCAGATAAATAATATCATAAGCTCCACTTTGATTGTATCCTTTTGTTGCCTCCTCATAGAATTCCAACATGTTAGTAAAACACGACCTCCCTCTTCTGAACCCATGCTGACTGTTCAGAATAACTCCTGTCCTTGCCATGTGTTGCTCAATCTTATCTGTAATAATTCCTTCCATTAATTTTCCTGTGATGCATGTTAAGCTTACTGGCCTATAGTTGCTTGGATCTGCCCTGTCACCCTTTTTATATAATGGGATGATATTTGCCATTTTCCAGTCCTTTGGAATCTCTCCAGTGCAGTGACTTCCTAAAAATATGTGTCAAGGGTTTATATATGTACTCACTAGCCTCCTTAAGAACACGAGGATAAATATTATCTGGGCCTGGTGATTTGTTTGATTTCATCTTATTTAATCTGAGCAGCACTTCTCCCTCTACAATTTCCAAATCCCTTAGTACCTCCTTAGTAGTCGCATTTACCTCATCCACTTGCTGACTTGTAAATACCTCAGAAAAATGTAAGTTTAGGGCATCTGCTATTTCATTGTCTGTATCTTTTAATTCCCTTTACTATTCCTGATGAACTTGACCTCCTCCTTAACTGTTCTTTTACTACTAAAATACTGAAAGAATCTCTTAGGGTCTTCTTTCGCCTTATCTGCTATATTCCTCTCCAACTGTCTTTTAGCCTCCCTGATATCCTTCTTAATGGTTGCCTTCATGTTCTCATACTCTCTACGATTCACTTTGCAGTCATTAGTCCTATATGCCTTATAAAGCAATTTTTTCCTTTGCAACCTCTTTTTTAAATCTTTAATAATCCACGAGGATTTTTAGTTTCCTATTAATTCCAAATTTAGGTATGTATCTGTCCTGCATTACATGTAAAACATTTTTAAACCTGTTCCACTGCTCCTCAACTGTCTCCACATTTAAAAGCTTATCCCAGTCTATCCTACTTAGACTTTGTCGCATCTGCTCAAAATTAGCCCTACCAAAGTTCAACTTAACAATTTTAGTCTTTGCATCTGCACTTTTACAAAATACTGAGAATTGTATTACATTATGGTCACTTGACCTTAGTGGTTCAATCACCTCTAAACCCTCAATTCTATCCTGATTATTACAATATACTAAATCCAGACAGGCTTCACCCCGTGTTTGTGCTTTAACATGCTGTGTTAAAAAACAGTCACTGATTATTTCTAAAACCTCCTGCTTTTGTGCTTCTCCATCTGCAAGGTTATCCCAGTTAATATTTGGATAATTAAAGTCCCCCATGACTATAATATTTCCCTGTAAACTTGACTTTTTGATATTACTAAAAGATGTGTGTTGAAATTACTGTCTGAATTGGGTGGTCTATAACACACTCCTAAAATACGACCTGTTTCCCTAATATTTTCCATGCGAAGCCACATGTCCGCACTAGGATGAGGCTCATCATCCAACTGCATCCAAATAATGCAATATTTTTTTTAATACATGTAGGTTAGAACCTATATATATACATCCATGCCTGAAGCAGCTGGGCATTCATCTCACAGTACACATGTATGAAAGTTCTGTGCATGGCTGGTACTGCTCTGTGATGTCACAAGAGCTTCAGAAAGCATTATCAGGTGCTGGGAAAAAAATGTCTTTCTAAACCAGCCACAGGGCAGATTTACAAGAAACCAGTCAGCGAGCAAAGTCACAAGCAAATAAAACATATTCGCTGTGAAAAACACTTTGGTGAATTTCGTCAATCAACACTACTAATGTATAACAACTAAAAAGTATTAACATTTAAGTCAGTTTCAAATTTCTACTGTTTATCTGATGTAATTCAGCTGTGCTAAATTTATGATAGAGAGGCTTTGCCACATGTTAAAAGGGATACTAAAAAGAGAATAATCTTTAAGACATAATATTGTCTATAAATAATATAAACAGTAACTTAAATACTTTAGTCCTTCATAGTCCATATTGATTGATACATTTAAACAAAATATATAAACGTGCTGTCTCTCAGGCTACATCTACACTGCTTCATTTTCATTTAAAAACAACACACTAGCATTTTCATTGATGTTTACAAAAGCAATCTCCTCTCAGTCTAAAACAACTGAAAACGTGTTTATGGTGCAGCTGTTACACTGGGTATGAGTGCATTGGTGGAAATGGGAAGACAAATTGTCCTCCTTGAAGGGATGGTTACACGCTGATTTATCGGATGAATCGCAAACCTGTATTATTTGCCTTGTATGCATGTATGTAGCATTCAAACTACAGTATACAAAATGCAATTTAGAGGCATACAGTTAAGCAACACAGTAAGCGCCATGGAAGGCAATTCTCTCTGCCTGCAATGATGGAATATTGTTTTCTTCTGTGAAGGTGACCAGTCAGGGAATGAAGTGCTGTTTTGTGCAGGATCCAATAAGGCAAAGGCCACATAATATCTTCAAACCAATCAGAGGGCAAGAAGACTCTCCATGGTAGAGTGGATGAAAGGTGAAAACAAACACGTCTGCATTTTTAAACAAAACATAGTAGTGTGGACGTATTCTCAGAGTCTACATACTTAGTTGTTAAATCCCTGTCTGCTTGATGGGGAAGTTTCTTTACTTACCAACCTCCAAAGTGCTCTAAAGACTCCCTTTTCTTCCTTCCTGTCTCACACCCAACTCTCTTCCCTCCTATGAGCCAAAGACCTTGTGGTACAAGGCAGCCTCAAACCCAGCTTTTTTGACCACAGCCTAGACTGCCTCCCAGGGTTTGGTGATGCTACAGTGACGCTAGACTACAATTCTGTAAAGATCTTTGTTGTAGTTTAAACAGATATATTATTTTGATCTTTTCACATTTATTTTTATCTTTTTATTCATCTCCTGCCTTTTGCTCATTGTTGCAATAATACCCACGATCCTGAATTTGATTAAATGGGTTTGAAAATGTTATGTCATTAGTTTATATCATTTTAGTGTCATGCAATGATAGCAGCATCACTGTGTTATTTTGGATTTTCAATTGCCATTTTCATTTTAGGATTAGTGGATGTGGGTGCATGCTGGGGAAAGCCGTGTGGCTGTGCAGTGTTGAAAGGGGAAAATACTCATGCAACCCCGATCAGCCCAGCATTCATTGATGCTCTGCATGTCATTAAGGAAAGCCCCTACACCAACAAAGTATCAAAAGGATCTGAGTTGGACAGACATGGAGAAAAAACAAGAAAAGGAGAAAATCAAGGAAGAAGTTTGTAGAGAACAGAGTACAGATTTGTATAATGAAGCCAGTGCAGTGGGCAGCAGGCAAGGTGGTCGGGTGGATCTACAGGGCCAAGAGGAATGGCGCTCCGATTGAACATTGTTGGGAATTGATGGCTTCCAGGATTGTTCTATGGGTGCCTAGGAAAGGTGGTGGCATGTTGGACTCAGGCATTTGCCGTCCCAGCAGGTACTTTGGCTGGGATGAAAGCCAAATTAGGTAGTCCACAATCGCCAGTGTCTTAGCCTTACTTAGAAGACCTAGAGGGTGAGCAGGGAAAATGGGAAAGAGACAGACTGGATTTAGAGAATAAAGAAGAAAAGGAACTTGATTCTGACTTTGTTTTTTAAGTCTTGACTTTTTAAAATACTAGGGGGCTTGGTCCCCTGCTCACTTTGCTCATCAAACCTGAGGCGGGAGCTACGTGCTAGTCACTGTACGGCTCTGATAACAAATTGTTATTTTCATGGGAATTGTTACAAATACATAATAGATCTAACTATTTTACATTACAGCGAGTAATCAACCATAGTAAAAAATAGCAAAACGTAATAAATTGAAAGAAAATTACGTTTCATGTTGTGTTAGAGGTATTCATTGTGTTATACGTTTTCGTTCTGTTTGGCTTTGAAATTAACATGCAAATACTTTTTAAACTTACACTTTTACTGTAAAACTTCATTAAAAACAATATCTGGAATTAATTTTTTGTCAATATCGCATTGAATTTTGACTCCGTGTTTGGACTTGCATCGTAAAATACAACCTATAACTGCCCACAAGAGAATATCATTTCTTTCTCTCTAATAAATAAACCGACTTTTTCGAATGTTCGTCTCTGTGATTTGTTAATTGTCATAGCAAAAGCTATTCTAACGGGAAACTGTAAACATTTTAATATGAATGGCATATGAAGATCTCCTTTGGTGTCTAATGTTATCCACGGAAGATGTACTACATTACCTTTCTTGTCGTTTGTTAAAATTTTACATTTACATTTTACAATTTTGAATAAAACTAATCTTGTCCTATTGCATAGCCCATCACTCATACATAAATTATGCAATAACATTACAATCCATCCTTTTTTCAACAGTAATTCACAGGTGAAAGACCAGATGGTGTTAATGGTTGATATTTTCATCTTCCACACCATCACCACCAACTGTTTCAGCATAGACTATCCATATGCATTTAACCAATTTGCCATTTAACTGATCAACAATTTTCACGTTAATTTGTTTGTACTCGTTTCTTCTGTTGATAACCCTTCAGAATGAAATTCTTCAATAAGATTTGTACATAATAAGTCTTATTGGGAACTTAAAGTGAGGAAAATGTAAAACTTTATAAGAGCTGAGAGCGCAGGAACTGTATCTGACAAAAGCATTCACACGAATGAGAGTTGAGAGGACTGTGGGCGTGGGCTGTTAACTGGAAATGGCTAAGAGAGGAGGGCAAAGCTTGGCAATAGTCTCGTCTTGCAGGACTTGAAAAAATTTCTTGGCAGTAATCTTGTCTCAAGATTTTCTTTTATAATAGAGAAATTTATTTGGCTGCATTTGTTGATAGTTTTCTAACTTTCATAAGAGCACTTGCTTTTATGGATAATTAATTAATTGAAGAATTTACACTGCCCTTTTTTTATTAGATATTGCTTTTTTTGGAACGAACACACTAAGCATGTTTTGCACCAGATATTTTTGTTTGTGCCCTCATTGTCCTAGTCCATCATTGGTTATGTCTATTGGTGCTCTAAGACATAGGAGATGCTAAGGCTATGGGCATCTAGGGTATCACAAAGTGCTGATTTTTTTAAGTAACTTCAAGGTGGCATGGATGATGCCATAAGTTTGATGTGTACTTAATGTATATTTTGCATTTGTCTTCACAGTTCTGTTAACTCATTCAGCCATTCTCTTTTGTTTTTAGTAGAGGTTCTTTATAAGAATTATTCCCATGGTTAAAGCAGGCCCCTCAGAGTACAAATTCTTGAACAGTTTTTTGTTCCAGCTTCAAATTTGCACACTCAAGCAGCACTTATACTACAAGAAGTTATTATTGCAGAGATACAGCAGACTACTAATTGCTAAAAGATATGTAATTACCTTGTATAGGTCACACTTTACATAAGCAGTGTGTTATAACATATACTTTAACATATAAACACAGCTACACACTGTAGGTGTATACAGAATATTATTAAAATGTGCTATGTTGTCAGGTTCTGAACACTGAAATGACTGAGAAAAGTAGTACACCCGAGAAGTAAAGCAATAAAATTAAATAAGCATAATTCACACTGAGCACAAAAATCCCTTTAGCGATTTGTATAATTGCTTAGCTAGTCACTCAAGCGAATAAAAGCAAGGACCAGATTAGAAATGGATGCAGCTGATGCTGGAAGAGCTGATTCACAGCATTTCATGGTATGTCAGTTAAACCAATTTAGAGTATTACATTATTGCCAAATCGAGTAAGATCTCAATGTAAGTTTCAGCTTATGACTCAGAAGGAATTCTCTCGGGAGTACACTGAGTGATATGCTACAGCACGCTGCAGTCATCCCTTGTCACTTTAGGTTTGAAAAATAAACATAACCCAACATTAGGGGGACTGTGACAGTTACAATGAGGAGTTTGATATAACAATATCTGTAATATCTGTTACATTAGACAAATTAATTCTTTACTGCCTAATTTCAAAGTACAACTCTTTAGATTAAAGTGCCTGAACTGGGGTTAGCTGTTGTATCTCATAAGTAACATCATAATTAAGTTTAACACGAAACCTTTAGAAGTCTAATGGCATGATATACCTGATAATTCTGCAAACTTCAAAGACCTATATCTAGCTTTATTAAATACTAATCACAATTTAAAAACTATCATTCATGGTATTTCTCCTCAACACCAGTATCTTCCTGTAATTAACAGATCCTTAAGGGAAATGGAATAGTAGAATAGAATGGACTTCAGCCAGGTAACTGTCCTCAAAGATTTCACAGCAATGGAACGAAAACTGCACAGACTGTGGGATTGGCCGGTTTAAATCTGAAATGTAAGTCTACTTCAGAGAAACTGGGGCATCTCCTTACCTTTAGAGCTTCTAAGGCAGATCTGTGTCTTTTTTCTGTAAGGATTCTGGATTCTTCCACATCTCAATGTTCATTTGTTTTTTTAATTTGGAGAATAGTAAAGTGGCCTGTCTAGCAAACCTGAGTTTAAGTGGGTTTAAGAGTGCATCTATCTATATATATATATATATAAACTAGACTGATGTGGGCAAGTGTACTCTGCAATGGACTCGTACCCCATTCTGTTATAGTTTCTGTCTTGCACTTGATGTGACTGGACTGAGAGGAACATAGTAAAGGGAATAATTCTACTCATTCAGTTATTTTTTTTTTCTCAGCTTATTTTTGTAATATCAAGAGTTAACTAATTATCTGAATTAGCTTTCACATTTCTGCTGGAGTGCAGCTGTCAGAATTGCTTCTGCAGTGTAGGTGTTGGAGTTTGATCAAAGTGCCTGAGTTTTGTTTACCTCTCAGGTAGAAGTTGCCAGTGATATATTTTCCCATGTGGTTTATTAGTTTGCAAACTCCAGATGCTCAGAGTTTCTATTTAGTATCTAATACATTTATTTGCCTTAAACTGAAGAATCTAATTTGGTTTGTACTATTTAAAATTGTCAGAAAAGGCAAGGTCAGACTGGTATCCTGTCTAGAATGGTAGGACATGTCCTCCCAGAGGTATGTATTGGCAGCATCTGTCTGCTCCAATTTGTACATACTGTATGAAGTGCAGCATGGGAACTGTAAACCCATCGGGCAGCCCTATTGGGGTACTTGTGTGCCACCAGGGGAGCTGTCAAAAGGACAGTCCTCTGTCCTAGGGAGGTTGGTGGTATGAGGTTGCACCAGAATCACTCCCTGGTCCAGGCTGAAAAGGAGCTGCTCCATCTTCCCCAGGAGAGTCCGAATCAGGAGTAGAGTCAGACAAAGCTCACCTGGGAGGACTCGAGGACAAACCCAAGGAAAGGTATTAAGAAAAGAAAAAAAGAGAATTGGGCGGCACGGTGGCGCAGTGGTAGCACTGCTGCCTCGCAGTTAGGAGACCCGGGTTCGCTGCGTGGAGTTTGCATGTTCTCCCCGTGTCTGTGTGGGTTTCTTCCGGGCGCTCCGGTTTCCTCCCACAGTCCAAAGACATGCCAGTTAGGTGGATTGGCGATTCTAAATTGGCCCTAGTGTGTGGTGGGTGTGTTTGTGTGTCCTGCAGTGGGTTGGCACCCTGCCCAGGATTGGTTCCTGCCTTGTGCCCTGTGTTGGCTGGGATTGGCTCCAGCAGACCCCCGTGACCCTGTGTTCAGATTCAGCGGGTTGGAAAATGCATGGATGGAAAAAAGAGAATTGTTTAAGGATATCATGTGTAAGAATGTATTTGCATAGTAACAATTCATTTATTTTAACCTGGGTAGTTGTATCAGGGAATTGGGGCTCACTTACACCCACTAGTGTCCACAATATATAGAATGGTACATACTAATTTTAAGCATGCAGTAAATTTGGACAGATAAGAACTGTCTAAATATTCAAACACACACATTAAATGCATACTGCTAACCATCTTTACCTCCAAGGCTGATGCACAAGAATCAAACTCAATCACTAGGCTAAATTAAGCTTGCAGTACATTGCTGGAGCTGTGCACTCCGGGTCTATAGTCATCTTTGAAGTTCATCATGCTTTGACTCATCTGTCAATGAAACAGTGAAGTTTGATTTATCTGACCCTATCAGGTTTCTATATCTGTCTGAGCTGTTCCCAGCACAGACCCTAATGCTGATGAATTGTCTGCTTGCTTACCTGACTTCATTAGAAAAGCTTCTGACAAAGATGTTCCAAATCACCCTTGTTTTTTGAAAAAATTATAGAAAACAAGGTCTACTCGTGTTCATAGCTACTGATCCATCCATTTTTTGAGTTTGTTTAACCAACTTCAGAACAGGATGAAATTAATTACATAAGATGAGTAACAAGCTGAATAATAATAGTGGTGCACAAAGTATGGTTTAAATATGTACATAAAAGTGTTTTATAGAGAGATAGATTACTTACTGCAGCATTTTATTTGGAAACCAAAGTTAACCAGAGATTTTTTTTTAATTAATGTATTATATCAAAAGAAGGCACCATATAATATTATGAATTACAGTAACTTCCAGAACAGGTAAGAACTATAATATTAAAAGTCATCACAGGCAAATAAATCATTGCTAAGTAAAGGCCAAATAACCAAGCGTAATGATCAGGCTGGTAGGAGATGAGAAATCTGTATTGCTCAGATGTCTGCTTATATCTGCATATCAATAAGAAACAGATTGTCTATGATGATTCTAAAGTTGTTTCTGATAGATTTGTATAAGCCAGAAAAGTGACTCATGCACACATTTTTGGATAACGTTTGAGTGAATGTTTTCTAATGAAAAATGTTGCATGCTTTTGTGCATCTTAATCTTTGCACAAATATGTGCAGACTCATCAGACTACACTTCACATATTCTGTAAGAAATCTAGATTGCTAGAAGAATCTTATGACATAAATATTTCACACCGAAGTTGCACAATGCTGCAGTCCAGTTTTTATGGACTTTCATCATTCATCATGTGACGATGCGGGTCCGACTCCATGCTCCTATTGCTGTTCAGGAGCCCTTGAACCCAACACCATCGATAATGTCACAGAGAGCTGACACATAGGGACAAATCTCTCAAGGCCAGGGGATATTCCATAAAGTGCTTTTATTCAAAACAACCAAATCAAAAAAAATGCAAAAGTGCAGAGTCAAAGTTCAATAAATAAATCCAATAAAACATGTGGAGGTTAAAATCAATAAATAAATACTTTAAAATCGGAGGTTAAAAATGTAGGAGTTAAAAATGCAGTCTCACTCCCTTCTTGTTCTCTGGCCCACCTCCATCACTCTCTCCCTGGCTCACCATTACTCGCAGCCGCGGAGACCCAACAGTCACGAGCTCCTTCTGTCAACCTCCGTCTTGACCTCCAAATGCACGTCACTGCCAGACCGACGAGGTTGGCTCTCCTCCCGTGATCTTTCGCGCACCCGTACTCGCTCCTCAGATCCAGCGGAATGACACCTCTCCTGCTCACCCCACTCGCTAGTTATCAGTGGGGCGAACTGGCCCCCTAGAGCGCCTCCATCTAACACTCCTTTGCGGGGCCCCCACTCGTCCTGTGTCTCTCTCTTAAGGTGGCCAGATCATCCAGCCTAGACTGCCCTTGACGTACTTTAACCTCCTTCCATTTCTCTCCCACGATCTCTCTTTTTTTACTTCTTCGATTTCTCCTCCCTCCCTTTTAGTGTACCTTCATTTATACGTATATACACACCTCTGCCTCCGTGGGCACAGCGTCTTAATTACACACATTACAGGAAGCCAATTAGGCAACCAAGAACGGCCGCACCCTAACGTGCAGGTGCGACTCGCTCCAATCACCCCATTAACTCCCCGCGGTTGTGCAATCGCGCCCACGGAGCACGACACGGCTATACGGATTTAAAAAACCTGACTTTTTCGGAAGCCGCGGACCCGCTATACCACACATCACTTTCGCTTAATTTACTTGTAACCCTGCCTAAACAAAATAAGAAATATTAAAAGGTACAACTATTTCTGAAAACCACATCATATAATCTACAAGGTGTGGCATGTCCATGCCCATCTGGGATGCCCCTACACATTATATTCAGGGGGAGCAGCCCCGGACTCTGCAATACCTTCCCCTGGACGCTAGATGGCCACCCCCCTGGGTTGGAGCGGTGCCCCAGTTTCCCAAAGGGCTTCCTGGGAATTGGAGTTGGGTGCAGACCTGTTGGGTCCTGCTGGCACCACGTGTGGGCAGCATATACATCACACCCGGAAGTGCAGCCGGAACTCGGTGATCAAGCACCTGGAGCACTTCTGGGTGAACTATAAAAGGAGCCAGCGATCACCACTCAGGACCAGAGTTGGGTGGAAGGAGGACAAAGCTGTGGTGGTGGTGGTGGTGGTGGTGGTGGTGGTGGTGGAGGAGGAGGAGGAGGAGAAGAAGAAAGAAAGAAAGAAAGAAAGAGGAGTGTGGTGATTTAGTGTTTAGTTCTTGGGACTGTGTGTGGCTGGGGGGGTTCACTGGGACGACATGCCCTCCAGCTGAAGAAAAATACAAGTCTTTTTATTTTATACGTGTCTCCTGTGTCAAGTCTGTGCTGGGTCAGTCACAATATAGCGCCTTTTTTACAAAGGTAATTTTCTTCTTATCATATTTGTGTGATTTGTCTTGAGGTGAACAGCTAAAACTGCATGTGTCCCATAGCCTCTTAGACACTAATGCTCCTCTTCTGTGTGCCCATGGGCATCTTAACTGTCAATCCCAATGCTCTGCAGTTTTACTGGTTCATACAGTTTGAAAATTCACAAACATAAACACGACACACTTTAACAAGGTTTTTTTTTTCCCCACAGATACACCAATGCCATAATGTTTTGTATCTGAATATACTTTGTCTGAACATATTTCAAGTGTTCTATATGTAGCATTCATCATTGTGTGAATGAATGATGTAATTTCAAACAAACTCATCTTATCATTGGTATAAAAACAGTAAATATGAACAAGACTGAACATTGTTCTGGTTGAGTCAGTTTTGTTTCAGTGTCTGTTCTAAGCGATAAGATATTCTGAAAATATAATTAAACAGCAAATATTTAATTTGCAAAATTACTTTTCTGGAAGGATGATGATGTGAAATTATTTTCACTCTAATTTTAAGTATATGATATGATTGGACACTTTTCTTCTTTAGAAATAATCTTTTACTGCACGTATCAAAATTTATATGATTTTTATAAACAAATCTTAAAAAAAAACCTGGCAAAAGTAATTATTGTGATAAAAATGCAGCAATGTGTGGTCAACATTCCTGCCTCTAAGATGCTGTGCTTAGATCCCAGCACCATTACTGTCTGTGCAGAGTTGTCTCATGTTACCTATCTCTGCTTGTGTCTAATTTCCATCTTCCTGGTGTGAAGTTAATTGGCTAAGGTAAATTATTCCTTTGCAGGTGATGTACTGTATATGAGTGTGCCCACTCATGGAGTGCTGCCCACCAAAGGTGGTTTATGATTTGGCCCCAATGCTGCTATAAGTGGCTTAAGATCCTACAACTCTAAATTGGAAGTTATATAATGGATACTGCAAGCTAAATTATGATATATAAATACTTTAATAATGCATGTAGGTAAAAGTAAATCATAAATGGTCAAAGATACAATTAACTTTAAACAGCCAAAAATGCTACCTATTGCACATAATGTTTTTTTAAATGTATTTATTTATTTTTACTGTTTTGTTCAGAGTCAAACTGTGATGGGAACCCTACAAGCTCCAACTGCAACAAGTTTAATAATGATAATGTATTTAGGGTGTGTGCTTTCTTCTTCTTGTTCTTCTTCCAGAAAAGCATCATCTGCAAAGTTTCACTGATGGGTAAAAGCTCAGTGCAGTCAACTGCAAATAACAGGGTTACATAACTAAAATAAATTATTTATCTAGAGTTATGCAAGTGCAATTAACTTTTGTATTTCAGCTGCTACCAGTTTCCACTAATCCAATGCTGGCATAGCAAGTCTCCTTGCTAACAGTTTACAACAATCCCTGGATTACGATGGCTTTAACTTTAGATGTGAAACGCCTTTTACAGGCAATTCTACTGGCTTGGCTTGCAAAGGTGTTACCAAAATGTCTGAAAAGCAATGAGTCAGATTTTGAAAAAAATGTTTCTGATAAACAAATGGCAAAAGCAGATTGGAAATCATTCCCAGTGAGTGTCTTACAAATTAATTCAAACAGAAGTTTGCTAAAGTGGATTTTCTGTAAAACAGTGCCGTTCCCTCAGTATTAAATGTGACAAGTCATCACAGTGCTGTTATATTCATTAGCAAATATTTTTGAGGCTTTCAATATAAAAAATGTACATATTCATTCAGTTCAGTTTTTTTCAAAATAATATCACCTATACTAATCACAAGAAGAACCATGCTAGGAAACATTTAACTTAACCAGACAAAAGTTAGGTTTAAATTAGGGGATAATGACCCGAAGGCCTATGAATGGGTACACTGCTCCATTCATATATTTATATTTTTAAAGGTAAATTCACGCATTCTATAAAATGTTTCCCAAAATCCTTTAAACCCCATACTTCTTGTCCTATCTATGTCTAATTCCTAGTTTTTAATCATTCCTCAAATTCCACTCATTTTTATTTAATTTTAATTTTATGCACGTCTAGTAGGGTCCAGTTTTCAGCACTTTGGTTGCTGGTTACTTTGTTCAACTTACAGAAGTCATATTGATTAGTGACTCGAGATTATCCCCAGAAGAGAGAGTGCATGTAATACGTGTGTCTCACAGCACTGGACTGAAATAAGCAGGTTCAAAGATTTCTTTAGTTGTTGAAGGATAAGGCTGCTTCTGCTTATCTGTCTAACTAGCTGCCAAATATCAGTTGCTAACATTAAAGCCATAAATCACCTGCTTGTTGCATTAGTGGAACAGCTAATAGTGTAACAAATAGTAAAAAATGGTCTGTTGAGTGATATTTAGATCAATTTTTTCAATGTTAAGACACGTTAATAATTTACTGTCAGTCAGGCAATGCTGTTAAATGATCTAAGTAAGACACAAAAATCAATTGGAAACGTTGTGGGTGTCAGACAACACTCAGAATGATTTTTTCTTGCCAATGGGCTTTGCCACTGCTTTTTCTTAAGTTGTTTGATACTGGTAGGGTGAAAAAAGTGGAACACAAGAGGGTAATGTCAGCTATATGGAATAAACAGAGAGCTGGTCAATGCCCAAATAATCTGTGAATTACTGATTAAAGCCAAAAACTTGTACACTAAGGAAAATGAGGCAGTCTATACTTTGTATGTATTGATAATTTATTACCTGCATCTAGATATACAATACTAAGCTTTTTACTTTGTATTTTAAATGTTTCTATATATTGCTGTGGGTTTTTGTAAGTCTCCTTATTTAAAAATGTTTGAATGAATAATGTAAGGATTTCACATTAATCTCCTATATTTATTCAAATTGTTCAGTTCAAGGTCTTGGGGTCCAGAGTTTGTCCTGGGATCACTGGATGCAAGTCAAGGATCTCATCCTGAAGAGAGAGCTGGTCCATTGCATGCCAGTATAGACATACTGTATAGTCATATAGACATATCAAGGACAGAATTTGAACCCTGTCTCATGATACAGTTAGAAGGCACATTCGTACAAAATACTAGGCCTTCCTCTACCAGTTTCCATGCTGTAAATTGAGAAAGAAGTGTCTCATTCTTACATGTTGTGTTCATAAGAATTACTTATGAATGCTTAGAAATGTTTTTTTTTTTTTTTTTTTTTTGTCCAGCACAGATAGAAAAATATATCTTGATGTCTATGCAAGTTGTCAAGATTTTTCAGGTTCTCCCATATTTTTGACCCATTTCAGGACTATATTTTGTGCAGGGAAATTATGATAAAAAGTGTTTTCAGCATAAATGATCAGAAGGACTTGAAATTGTGTATGCCAAATTAAATGACCCTAAGGGTTCTTCTCCCCCTAATGGGATACAAGGGTTCAAAGTTGCTCCTTTTCACAAAAATGAAAAAGAATGAGGATTGGTAATACAGGCATTTGGAGCATCATTGTAAGCTACTAAGATTGCTGATTATGAATATGGTAATATTTTTGATATTTGATTCTTTAACGCTTGTTCAAGTCCTGTAAAAGTCACTTCCAGAATGTTAAAAAAAACAAGCACAAAGGTTATCAAGTCAGTGATTACAAATATGATGTTATTGTTGATTTTTGGATCGAATTCCCTAAAGCAGTAAGAATACAGATGAAATGTTTGGCCCACATGCTTCTTCAGGGTCCTATGGATGATGGGGACAGAGGCGCGAGGTTGACAGACTGTGGTGGAATTTACTTTTGTACTAGTAGAAAAGTAAGCAGAACCTAACATTTCTCCTGAAAAGTTAAATATGTGGCCATTTAGGTGCTTACAAATAACTAATGGTGTACTTTAAAATATGATTTATTTTTCTCTTATATTTTTTGGCAATCAGAAGTAATAATGGATAAAAGTGTCTGCTAAGCAAATAAATGTAAATGTAATAATACCTTCACTGTTAGAGTAGCCATCATGTGGTTTGTAGCTAAACTCACCCATATAAAAATTATTTTTTGCTTAAAGTTTGCATTAAAAGATGCTAGTAATATTGTTTGAAGACAGGAGAGTTTATTAATGTTTACCATTTAAACATCTCAGATCAAAGAGCATGCTTTAAAATTCCAGGACATGGTGCCTCATGCAGTGTCTTAAAGTAAATCCTTTGTTTTCATTGTTTTTCCATAAATATTAAACTCTTAGGAGATGTGAGCATAGACAAAAGCTTTCTAGGATTTACTTACTGTAGATCCAATAAGTAACTGCAATTGTTGCATATTTTGAAGACGGCATGAAAAAAAACAATAATGAAAACTGGAAAACACCTCACAAGGATTAAAGTTTTTTTTGTTTATTTAGTATATATGTATAGATATTATATTATTTATTCCCCCATCTTATTCATCCTTTTGTGCTCTGTCTGGGTGCTGTCTGATTGTGCTATTGTCCTGTTGTGTTCTATATTGCACCTTTTTTTCCTGGAGGACTTTATTTTGTCTTACTGTGTGCCTTAACGTATATGGTTGAGATGACAATAAAGCACCACTTGACTTGTATTTTGCAAATATGAAGTATAGCATCTACTTTCTGTGACCCTTGTACACTGAAATGTTGTGTGTGAAAGACCACCGCAGCACCACTGTAATCATTTTCCTCCTGCTGAACACCAATTTACTTTAAATTTTGTGCTTATTCCGATCGATTCAGACTTGCTGAATGCTGGGAATCGAAGTCCTCTCGGGAGCTCTGGCACAAGTTTATTGCAGTAACAAGCTTTATCTGAACCCAGCTGATTAACGTTTAACTTTTCAGCAAGCAACATTTCCTTTGAAATGGATTTTGAGATTTTATCTTGTGTACCCATTTTATGTACCCACCCAGTTTGATAAGAATGTTCTCTTCAGTACCCTACCTGAATACTTTCTGCAGATTGGCAAATGAAAAGTGCATTAAGTCAAATCTGGAGATGTGGACACTTTCAGCATAAAGCACAGTTAGTCACCCCAGCAGCATAGACATATAGTCTAGAACAACTACTGATTATGTTGTTTTTTTAAAAAAAAAAAAACTAATTTCTGACAAAATAAATATCAATTAAAACAATCAAGATGTATTTCTCTCGATTATAATAAAAAAAATCCTGGGACAAGACGTGACTTTTTCAGAGAGATACTTTCAAGTCCTGTGAGACGAGACTTTGTGTCAAGAGATTTAACCACTCCTGGGCTGGAAGTAAAAGACAAAGAGTAGATGACAAAGTAGAACGTCGTAAAGAATTCAAAAACGTTTAAATGCAGAGCAGGTTAGAGATAATGAAAGTACTAAAATTCAAAAATGTCAAAAAAGAATGATAGTAAAGATCGTATTAGCACAAACAAACAGAAATTATTACTCTGTGACATAATGGAAGAGCAAAAAGAGATTGAATATATTGTTTGGATTTAAACTTTAAGTTAAAGACTTGTAGATTGTCGAATTCATGTTGCCATCAGGGAAAAGTAGTGTTTCTTCCCAGTGAAGAGGCATATATGTGAGAATTAAAAGATTTGATGTTTGGTGAAAGTGAAATCCACATACGCCAGTGACAGAGATGCAAAGTAGTACGTAGTGCAGGCAGGTGGGTTGGCGAGTGAAGCAAACAGGGGGCGAAGCCCCCAGTACTTGATAAAAAGTAAGTATTCACTCACAAGCATCTACAGTATATGATTCTTATTTTTGCTGGTAAAAGCAGGTGAGGCAGTGACATAGTGGACAAAACATTACTGTAAAGATCACACATCCACATTCATCTGCTCACAATGGAGGAATACGTAATCACCAGACAACCTACTGTACATGTCTTTGGAAGGTGGGAGTAAAGCTCTTGTGATACAAGGTGAATATACAAATTCCATTTAGAGAGTAACCATATTAGGATTCAAGTCCAATCTCCTGGAGCAGTGAGGTAGTACTATGCTGGTCTGGTCTATATGAGTAAAAAATTAAACACCCAAAGAGAATTGACAAGAGACATACAATGTAGATGTCCAGACAGGCAGGTTGATAGCTTATGGAAGATCTTTTGCTCAAAAACTCTCTTCTGTGTTTCATGACAACATGATAGAGATGATGGTTGAAAACTAAGGGCCTCTGAGCCAGTATAGTTTATCCAGTTCAGCTAAAAAGAACTCCCTCCACTCAGATAAGTAAGTGGTCTGACTTTTTCTGCAACTGGTAGGGTATCACATTATGCTTTCTCTGTCGCATCTTGATGTTTGTTGTTGCAGTTACATTCTCATTGATTGCCAAGCCTCCCTTATTCCATTACTGTGCTATAAACCAAAGTTAGTTAGGCAATAAATGCACACAAATTTAAGCATGCTGGAGAGTTGAGTTATTGTAATTTCTTCTGCAGTGTAATCTTTTTGTCTTCCAATATTTTTGCCCTTTTGTGAGTTGACCTTTTTTGTTTACTTCTAATAATTTATTTGCCTACATGCTTGGTTCCTGTTGTTCTATGATTAGATATTGATTTTAGCTGTTCTGACAGTATATCTGTGTTTTTCAACTGTCTGTCCACTGTGTTTTAAGTAAAACCACTAGTGTATGTTGCAAAGGCATACATTTGTAGCGCAGGATGTTGATATCTGCTTTTGGTGGCCTCACAAGAGGATTTCAGACTCTAAGGGATATTAGCAGAGTATAAAAAGGAAAGAATTAAATAATTTGAGATCTATAAAATATTAAACCATCTGCATCTTTACAGTTATATACTGACTTGTAAAGGAATCTAAATTTAACTATCTTGTTGTGTCGATGCAGTAAGCACTGCGTCCTCACATCCATGAAGTCCTGGCTTTAAATCCCTACCTGGTTCCTGTCTGCGTGGAGTCTGTATGTTCTCCCTTTATCTGCCACAAATTTTCCTCAAGATGCTCTGGTTTTTCTCTCACATCCCAAAGATGGTTAATCTGTGACTCCAAATTGACCCCATGTGAGGAAGTAAAGCAAGTGAGAGGATTGCCAAACTGATGCTCCCTTTAGAAAGTTAGCACCTGCTTTGCATCCAGTACTGATGGGCTTCAGACCCAGTGACACTTAATTAATTGAAATGCTTTCAAAGAGAATGGATGTAAGTTAGAGGCTATTACAAGTAGGTCTCTTGTGTTCTTGCTCTGTAAATGAATGGATAAAAGTTAGAGATTATTGGATCTTTTGTGTTCTTGCTCTGTACTTCTACATACTGCTGTCATTTTTAGAGTTTGATTTCCCATCCCACTAACATGTAACAGCAATGATTCTTATGGATGTTCCATATGGCAAATCCCCTTTTTAATATATACAGACGTGGAATCAGTTAACAATAATTACTCATATTTCAGCTCAATTTTGCCTTGAATAAAAGACTCAATGAGAACCTAAATCATGAAGAGTTTTATTTCTGTCAATACTTGACAAATAATAATTTGCAAAAACAGGCCTGATCCCAATTAATCCCTTCCGCAACAAATACTGTGTACAATTTGAAAATGAGACTGATTTTGTGACAGAATGCTGTTTGCTTGCTGCTCTCGCTGCCAGGATTCAATGGATCTTTTCCATGCAATCGTGCGCCAGGCTTAAAAACTTGGCAGACTCTTCACCTTACACTTCCTTTAGCACGGAAGGGCTAGAAAGCCCCAGTGAATGGTGGAAAAAATGCAGACAAGGTCCTTTTATTTACAAAATATCTCTGATCACCAGTCTTTTTTTTTACAAGCCTCACCTGCCAGTTTTACCCTTCAGTTGCTGCTTTTAATTTCAAAGCAAATGCTGGCAACCATGTTATCAGTAACTCACCATGACAGCTAGAACTGCACTTCCAGGTTGGAATGACATTTTCTTGTAATTCCAATAACAACTATATCCACAATGTCATTGTCTCATATTGCTCCATGCGTATAGACACAAATCACTTTGTTTGAAAACAGAAACCATCTTTAAGCAGTTCATTAACCCCCATCAAATACTTTGTTATGATAATGTAAAAGAATTGTGAAACATTAATATTAATAAAGAAATAAGCTTTATTTCTCCATCATCAATAAGCTCTCACAACTAAATGTGTAACAGGTGACTATGCAAAAAGATTGGCAGACGTCTTTATCCAAGGCAACATTTGAGATACAATTAGTTACATTTCTTTTGTTTTCTCCAATTGGAGCACAGGCAGGTCAAGTGACTTGCTTATGCTCAAACTTTGTCAGCAGCAGGATTTTAACCCACAACCTTAGAGTTTGAAGTTCAAAGCTTTAACCACAACACCACATCTTTTCTGTTGTATAGTTAACATTAAATGGATACATTTGCTATTTTTGCCCATCTTCTCTCAACAACCCATAATGACGAAGAAAGGTTGGTAAATTTATTAAAAATCAAAAACTGAAATTTCCAGTGTTTTCAGAGCCTTAATTCAGTATTTTTAGATGCCCCTTAGGCAGCAAATACAGCTTTGAATCATCTTGGGTAAATCTCGACAATTATTCTACGCATGGATTTGCACAGTTTGTCCCATTCTTCCTGACAGATCCTTCCAAGTTGAATGGGAAGCATCTGCAAACTGCCATCTTCCCATCTCTCCACACATGTTCTATGGGGTCTAAGTCTGGGTTTTCGCTAGGCCTGTCAAAGACATTCAGTGACTTGTGCTGAAGTCACTCCAGTATTGTATTAGCTTTATGCTTTGAGTCACTGTTGTGCTGCAAGGTGTGTACCCTGGAGCAGGTTTTTGGAGTTCAGTTTTTGTCTCATTAGATCAGAGAATCTTTGTCCTAATGCTCTCAGAGTCCTTTAAACCATGAAATACCTTCTGATGAAGTATGGCTTCTATCTAGCCCCTCTACAGTAAACATCTGATTGATTGAGTGCTGCTGAGATTGTCGAGCTTCCAATACGTTCTCCCTTCTCAGCAGAGGACTTCTGACCACTGGATTCTTGGATACCTCTCTGACTGGACAGTCAACTCTTGGAAGAGTCCTGTTGGTTCTAAATTTCTTCCATTTCAGAATTGTGGAGGCTACTGTTCTCCTCTGAACACTCAAAGCTTTAAGAGTAGTTTTATACTCTTGCCCTGAACACCACAGTTTTATTGTGGAGATCTACAGAGAGCTGCATGGACTTCATGGTTTGGTTTTTGTTCTAACATGCAGTGTAAATTGTGGAGGTTAGATACACAGATATGTGTCTTTCTAAAAGGTGTCCAATTAATTCACTTTTCCAGAGGTGGACTGCAGTCAAGTTCTAGGCACATCTCAAGGATAATTAAAGCAAATAGAATATACCTGACTTTAATTTGGAGTGTCATAGCAAAGGATCTATATACTGTGAGATATTCAGCCCGGACACAACCAGACAGACACAGTTCATAAAAACACACGTTTTTTTTTAAACAAGTGTCCTCAAACACTAGTCCAGCACACTCACAGTGCTTCCCGCATCAAACACCCTTCCTGCACCCTTGGCAGAAGTGCAGGTCATCCGGGCTCCAAGATACTCGGGGTGCCCATTGGGTTTGAGCCTCTTTGCTCCATCCCCGTGGTCCCCTCATCATCCAGGGCGGTTGCCCCCTCGTAGCCCGGAGAACATATAGACCGCCTCCCGGTCCTTCCAGGTCAGGTCCTTCCTTCCACACTGCTAATAGGCAAAAAAGTCAAATCTACAACACAATAAAATGCAGAGAGTGAAGGGGTCTGAATTCTTTCTGAATCCACTGTATAGTCACATTTTCCTTCTTTGATGCAGATTCTTCATACCTTGTATTCATGTCCAATGAATTTTACTTCTGTAGGGCAATGAAATTATAACTGTTGGTTCAGTGATTTGATTAGGATAATAAAGCAATATTGTGGACGAAACTTCAACATTTCATGTTCTCTGCCACTTTTCATCTTCAGAAACACTTTGCAATTACTTTTTCAATTTCAAAATACAGATACAAGTTATGCCTCACATAGCTACATCCCTCGACCACCGTTTGTTTTCCCTGTGATATGCACTGTCCTCCTTTCATATAATTTAGTTGATTTTTTTTTTTCTCTTTCTTAAGATCTGTCAAAACCTTTGTCACAGTTCACTCCAGCTTTTCATGCCAAATTTACTATGCACACTGAGGAGACCATTATATTGGGGGTTGAGAACACCAGAATGTCCGGTTCTTTTGCAGGGAGACACCAAAAACACATTGGCAGGACATGCTTTTGAAGAACAGCTGGAAGCTGGTGGGCAAAGAGGGCTTAAGTGATCATTTATGCTAGACAAACCTTATCATAGAATATACAAAAGCAGATCAACAGGACTTTGTCAATGTTCTCAGAAGAGAAAGATGCTCTACCTGGGAGGTTTCTCAAAACAACTCAGGAAAGACAAATCCAGATCAGAATAGACATAAATAGAATCAGAGGGGTTGCTGAGCCACAGCAGTAATTTCTAACAAATATTCCATCATGTCTGGTTTAAAGATTTTACCTTACCAGCGACCGTGCCATCATAGTTAGTTTTAGTTATACAGCAAGATGAAAGTGCAATAAGATATTTCATATGGACATTAAGTGAATGGAATATAATTCTACATAGGAAATGATATGTGCAAAAAGTGTTTAAAGGGTCAAGGTCATGCTAGTGTCAAAACTGTTGGAATTGTTATGTTTTCTAATGCATGCCATTGAACAAAGACTAAGGAATGTGTAACCTGGCATGAAAAATGTTCCACAAAGTGCAAATAAGTGTGTTTTAATCAAGAGTGGGTCACTCTTTTTTTCAATTGAACCTCTGTTTTCAATGAACCACCCGTCCATCTATTATCAAATCAAACCCACTGAATCCAGCTGAAGGTTGAGGGAGGCACATCCTTTCCTATCAGGCTGGGAGTGTGGTGTAGTGGTTAAGATTTTGAGGCTGTCGCTTCAGATCCCACTTCTGATACTGTGTGGCCATTAGCAAGTCACTTCACCTGTCTGTGCTCCAATTGGAAAAAACAAAAGAAATTAAACTAATTGTGTCTCAGATGTTGTAAGTTGCCTTGGATAAGGCATCAGACAAATAATAAGGGTGTGTGCACACTAATAAAAATAAGATGGAAATCTGGATTTTGCACACAATGACCCAATCATGATTTGGTTACAGGCCAGTGAAGCTGTGATGCAACAGTAATAGCCAGTATGCCACACAAAATTCACAAAAAGTTTCTGCACTTTTATATTTTCGTTGGAAACAGGGAGGGCACGAGGAATAGTATTTGGTTGTATCTGAGAGTGTCATGTGACTAGTTCTGTATGGCAAGCTGGCTGCCCTTGCAGTTTAGTATAAACGTTGTCACCCTGTGGTGAAGATGGCTGTGAAATTTATAAATTGCACCCACAAGGAACAGAGTTCTGTCATATGCTTTTTGTGGGTAGAAGGTGTGCCGGGAACACAAATTCATCTCTACATTTGTGCTCAGTATGGGGATAAAGTTCTCTCTCGTAGAGTCATCTATGAGTGGATTGAAATGTTTGAAAATGGCCGTACTGGTGTGACGGATGCAGAGCTCTCTAGACGTCAAGCTACATGTGATGATGACGTGAAAGCAGCAGTGCATCAGTGGCTACGCACTCAACCAAAAACATTTTTTGCTGATGGGATTAAAAAGTTGGTACGATGCTGTGATAATTGCATCACAAAGGAAGGTGACTATGTAGAAAAGTGATGTAAATTCTTAATAAACCAAGTTAAAAAAAAGTGCACAAACTTTTTGAACATCCCTCGTATATAAATCAAATAGTTATCATTTTGTCCTCTTACTCCTATTGGCATTTTAACCAAAATGGAAGCAGCCTACATCTTACATTATTTATCATACTTACTTCACTTTGGATCAAGTGTCTGTTTTTGGCAAGAGCTGATGCTTTCAAATTTTTGTTAGACAAATAGTTTTCAAACATGAAGACAAGCGTAAGCAAGCAATCTTCAGTGCTCCATTATGACATTTATTTTCTTGCACTATTTAAAACTTACAATAAAGACCATCACTGCAATACACATTAGGAATGATATTATTACTGCGCCAAGCTCTGATTCTTCAGTTATTTCATCCAAATAGTTATCAGTTACATCAGAAGTGACAGCGGATCAGCAGAAGTCAGTCTGCCACATTCTGAACCCATTCACTCATGTTTGGAATTATCAATAGAGCTGAAGCCTAATCCATCAAGATCATATAAATGAGCAGAAACAAGGTATGGTTATAGCTTATTTGTTTCCCACACAAGATTATAAAATTAAGTCTTTTAAAATATCTTTATTCACAGAACTACAGTACCTCTAAGGCTTTTCTTTTCAATACAAGTGTGTGCTGCATACCACCAAGATGCTCCTTGCACTTTGTGTTGTGGCCTGCCTTTCCTTACATAACACTACACCACACACTCGATTACTTTGTGGTACGTTAATGCAAAAGCATATTAGAAGCTGCCTTGGGTGTTTCCTCTTTTGTAGTATTGGGAAGTGAGTATGTGTCAGATTAGCCACAAAATTGCACTTCTAACCAACGTGAATAATAGCCTCTAAGAGCGTCAACGGGTGGTGTGGAGGTGTAGCAGTTGTTTAGACATGTCAGAGAGAGAGAAATGTTACGTTCAGTGTTTAGATATAATGCATATCTAAGTACAAAAAAAGTATACTTATGAAGTTGTTGTATTAGGCAGTGTGGCATAAGAGCTAAGACATTGGATCTTAAGAAGAAGAAGGCTTCCAGTTTAGTTCCCACCTCACTTTTTGATCCTGTCATGTAACCTACTTGTGCTCCAAACGATTGTACTGTATCTTACATTTTAAGTCACCAAATACACAATACGAATAATATTTTTGAAATGATAACTAACAGTAGTCTTGTTTATGCACTTTACTAAGACTAATGTTTTCTTTTGGTCATTGTACTGTGTGACGTTTGTGTAACATGAGGGAGTATATCCCAGGATGAACTGGCATCATATGCAAGGGTAGTTCCTGATTTGCACCTAATGGCTATTGGTTAGGCGTAGACTCCCCGTATTGGAATAAGGGGTTCAGCAAGTGAAGGGATGGATATCATTTTTTCAAGAGTGCTGTGTAAAAGAGACTAGTCAATTATTAACAGATTTCTGTATGCTTTGGGTTCAGAATCAAAAGTGTCTATAGCCAAAGTCAGGTTGTGTAATTTTTACACTTAAGTTTTTGTTTTTTCTTATTAGGATGACTTTTGCGTCTTATTAATATAACTGCAGTGCACCCTTTATCATCTTTAAATATGTTTTTTGCTGAGAAATACAGATGATTTACCAGTTTTGCAAAGTGTGCTTAGTCACAAAGTATTAACATCTTATTCCAATGTACAAATAATAAATATCTTAGTATTTGAAATACAGAGCCTTCAGCAGACTTGGCTTTCTTTATTGCATTTCAGTCATTATGGTGTAATTAGAGAAACAGAAAATCTGGATGAGTTAATTGGTCTCCTGTCATAATAGAAAGATTAAGCTCTGATGCTGCCGTACACTGCAGGCTAAAGTTAAAAAAAACACCACAGATAAGAAAGTCTCTTGATCATTCGCACAACAGATACATGGACTAGAAAGTAAATTGTTTTCCATTAGGCATCTCTTAATAAAGTTATGTTGTCGCATCATGCCTTATAAAGGAATTGATCTCATTGATTTATTACAGACAGAAAACAAAACACATTTGACTTGTCTACCTTTAATCTCAGAACTAATACTTCAATGTAGGCCTAGTCTTGAATGAATTAACATGAGGACATTAATCTGTGTTTAGGACAGAGAAAAGCCCATAGAGAAACATTCAATAGAGTTATAAAACAATGAAAATGAAGGGTATCCAGAAATGTTTATAGTCTCAACATGCAAGACTCCTTGCAATGTTTTATAATACTAAGAGCATATCTTTAAGGTGAATTCCACACCCTTAACCAAATAACAATACGCAGATTAAAATGTAGCACGCAGTAAATGTCGGGACAGGTTAGCCAGCATAGTGAAGTCTTTATTTTGTCTCCGCAGGTTTATGAAGCAAATCTTTTTTCCAATTAGCACAAAAAAGGTTGCTTGAATTCACACTTGAACTTGATTTAAGCAGTTCAGAATGAGTCAAAAATTAATAACATGGAAGGTAGTTTGATTTTTCATACAAAAGGCTTGAGTGTGATTCTAATTCATAAGAAAGTACTGAAAATGTCTGAAAGCATTCATGTCTTCTCATTGCTGTGCATCTAAAATCACATAGTTTATATTTTACAGACTACACCAATTACACAAACTAAAGAAGGTGAGAAAAGAATGTTTGGGGTTATGTGACAGAACATTTGGTTTGGCCTAAGCAAAAATCATTTCATCACTCAAAATTCTTTTCTACAAAATAACAAACATGTAGTGCCATCAGAAGATGAGGGACACTCGTCAGTCTCTGTGGTGTTAATGGAGCAGAAGAAGGTTTATCTTCACAGTGTCAGACTGGTGGTCTAAAAATCATACAAAATAGCAAAGATTTATTTTTTTAGGAAGTGGGTTGCTGAAAGAATCAAGATATTTTCTGATAAGAAAGCAAATGTCATAAGATAACACTTCCTATCACATAACTGAAAAAAACTTCTTATTGTTCCCAACAGCCATCTACTCGTTTTCTGAATTCCTTATCACAGTTATAGGATGGATGGGAGTAGGAGACCATTGAACACAATACTGGATCTGGTCCTGGAAAGAGCATCCGTCAGTCTTTCTGACCTGGATATGGAGAGAATGTGCAAAGTTCAAACAGATGGGTCAAACCCAGGGACAGCACTAGTCTTAATATTTTAAAGAAAATACATTTGAACATTTTGGGAATTTACATCTTTAACTGTCACATTCTCAGCTTTCTATTTGTACTGTGAAAGTAATTAGACTGTCTTTAAAGACGTTCACAAGCCCACAGTAACAGGGTGTTTATTAACATTTCCTTTCGTGTTTTGCCATTCTTGGATATTCCTCCGGTCATTTTGTTGTATGTTATTATTATGATAATGCCATCACTTTGGCAACATTTCATCTTTGTAGTTGTTGTCATCTTGTATTGTTTTTAATGGTGTTGTCCCTCATGTTTATAGCAATGTCACTTACAGTAAGCTATATCCACATTACTAGACATTAATCTCCATTTTCAACTTTTGTCCACAATGTTCCAGCATTTGTAATCCCTGAAAACTGAGACTTTTGAAAATGCTCTCCAGCGCTGTATAATTCTGAAAATACAGGCTCAGAATTACAATGTGAATGAGTGAAAATGTTGACTTTTAAAAACACATACTCTTAATTGCTCTCTGAAATCTTGTACATATTACATAGCTAGTATCTTATTGGATTATTGCAAAATCACATTCTCTAATTGTTAATCCTTCATGGAAGAAAAAATATTTTTCAACATTGTCAGCACAGAAGAGCTGCTTTCCACAGTGGTTGTTAGGCTGCTGACTTATGACTGATGAATCTAAATTGCATTTTGTACAATCTGAATGCTGCATACATGTACAAATGGCAAATAAAGTAATTAACTTAAATTTTGCAATAAATCCAGTTGTGGGCAGCATTACCATCACTTATGCATATATGACTAGAGTAGGCAAACATCTATGTCATTTTCTGTCATTTTAGTGTGGAAGGAGATCCTTTTGTCAATCAGTAGTTTGGGAGAAAATAATTTACACTTAATAACACTGTTTTTAAATGAACACTTAGTAGTGTGAACATAACCTTATTGATACAGGAGTGATATGACATACAGTATGATGTCAACATATCCTGCCCATTTAATAAGATGGGACAGATGGTTTAATATCCTGGCTTTGGCACATTTTTCACAATGGCACATTTTTTTTATTGGGTTTTGATTATTTTTATTTTATTTTTTTATTTTTGTCTATCTCTGACTATGCCCTTGTCCATTCCTTTTTAAGGTGTTCATTTCCTGACATTATTTTCTGTGTAATACCCCTGGCTATTCCTACAACCTGAGTCACAGCATAGTTTTTCATTATCAGCATTCCACTAATGAAAATTTGTTACAAAAAAGTTGCATACCAGTAAACACCTAAAGAACACACCCTGACATTTGCAGCATAGTCTGGGACATTTTGTAGTTTCACTTTCTGTGATGAAATTTGAAAATCTTAAATTCTATTTGGTGTTTTTTTAACTTACTCAATATTAATTTTAGCTGCAACTTTGTATTTCAATATTCTGTAATATTTGTTTGTTATGGGCACCACCATTTTGTCTCTTATGACAGCAGCCATATTGTTTTTAGCATCTTTTGTTGATCACGTTTGGTTGGTGGCATGAAGCCTAGCATTGGATTCTCAGGATGTGAACAAAAACGTTTAAACTTTTAGCTAAGTTGAAGATGAAAACTATTTAGGAAATAATGAAAAAAGGGTTAGCACCTCACCAACCCACACCTTCCCCAATAGTGCACTTTACAGAGGAAACAACATTACAATGCAGCAATGCGATGAGGAAGTTTTGAAGGAAATCAAGCATTATAACAAAACAGCCTCCGACAAACCCATGTAACAGGTAAACCAGAGACCCTTTCCCTCGACCCAGGGACCATTCCTCACAAGTCCTCCTCAGAAAATAAATACACAATAAATGTTCCCCTACTGGTGCCTTTAATAACAGGTATAGATGTAACAGTGAAGCCATAATGAGCAAACAAAGTAGACAATGACATACTGTTTGTGTAGCATTGACACTCTAAGAAAAGAAGTGTCAGAACTTTTTTCGAATCAGGAAACAATAAGCAATGTTGATCATCATATATAACACTTGTCAATACTGGCAATCTGTTGCTATTTTAGACATTTGTATCACTGATGGTATTGCTTGTAACTGGGCTGCTTTTTGTGTTTACAGGTTCATTGGTAAGCTGGTGGTGCACAGAGTAGTATGTCATTTGCCCTTTTAGTTTTTATACAAGAAAATGATGTCAACCTTTAAAACACTGCACCAAAACGGAAGCATTTGTGTTTATGAAGCTTTCATTCTCTTTGTTCCTACCAGACCTCAAACAATGGTCATGGCTCTCCAGCTGTAGGCATTCAGGAGTCTGTGAGTGCTTTTTCTTTTGCTTTAGTACTTTACTACTTTAACTTTCTTTCATAGACCAATTAAACTCTATGCTTCAATCTCATATTCTAGTACTTTAACATAATTATAGTGAAAACCCTTGCATTCTTTTTTGGGTCCTGATGTCACTGATGTTTTAAATGCCTTTTAGTTGTGCACAAGAGAGTCACTTTATTTCAGAGTATGCTCTGCAGTGGGAGTGGGTTATCAACCATTTTACCAGATGAAATCCTCCTTGTGGTATACGGATAAAAGAAAAATGTTCTACCAGTATGCTAAAAATTTACAGAAAGCTTGCAACACATTTAATTAAACATGTTATATCACAAAATGCAGAAGTAAGAAAGAACCTGCACATTTATTGGTCCAAGAAATGTGAGTTACTTTTTATGAGGTTGTGTGTCTTTATTCTCATGTTAAATAAGCAAATGCCGCACTTGTTACTATTAATTTTGCCTCTAGGTTTAGAGGTGGAATGACAAATATTTGTAAGCCTAAAACATGGAATGACTACTTGGTATGCTAGCAGACATTCCAGGTGCAGAATGTGGTCCATACATTGAAAATTAAATGTGCCAGTTTTGAGCTTCTGTAAATTGATGTTAAGTTCTGCATTCTGTGTATCTAAACACTTTTGACAACATATACTAAATTTCTTGGATGTTAACATTCCTATTGGATACACGAACTTTAAAGTACTGTTATTTAAGGGAAAACGTCACAAGTTAAGGCTATGGTTTTTCCAGTGCTTTTCACTTGTAGCCTTAATTGACATACTTTTAATGATTCATAGGCAGTTAACTGTGCGTTCCTGTAAATAAGTCACCTAATGTGACATACCCTCACACTAACTAGTCAAGTTTGATTGTGTCTAAACAGGTTTGATCTTGTCTTTAATCACTGGGGTGGGCTTGTGTGCATGAGAGCTTTCAACCAATGAATTCTCATCCAGAAGTGGAATGCATTTAATGTAGCAATGAGCAATAAAGGAAAATGAGTGTTTTGGACCTCACAAACAGAAGAGAGACTCATCTATCTGAGGTCTTGTGTTTTGGATACCATGACAGAATGAAAAAAACAGAAATTAAAAAGAGTAAAGAGTAGAGATTGCAGCTGAACTCATAGATGCAGTTAACGTCTTATTCAGTGACGGCTCTGTTAAGCAGCATGTTGTTGGCTGTCAAAAAAAGAAGCATCAGTCAGTAAATATGACATGAGCAGCGAATTTCAGGCATGGAAATTGACATGGTCAGGCAATGAGTCTAGCATATGTGGCTAGCAAATCTGACATACCCCACGATCTGAAGTCATGTAAAGTGTCAATGGCGTTACTGAAATGAATGTCTGGCTTTCTTATCTTTAAGTCTGATTTTGGTTTTGTGATTCTTGTTTTGCCAAATAGCTTTGTCTGTCTATCTTGACATTCTCATTCCTTCTTGTCTTTTGACTACATTTTTGCCTACCTTTTTCCCTTTCTAAGTACTTTTAATTATAATAGTAATAATTCCTTATATTTATATAGAGCTTTTCTCACTACTTAGAATACTTTACATACAGAGTGGAAAGCCACTTCATCCAAACTACCAATGATACACCAATGTGTAGCATCCAGTTGGATGATGCAATGGCAGCTATTGTGTGCCAGGTTAGCTACTATGTGGTGAAGGAGTAAGAGGATAATCAGGTGGGCAGTAGGACTAGGTTAAGTAGGACAGTTTAGCCTGTATATGAAGGAACACCTTACTCTTTACAAACGATGCCTAGGGATCTTTAATGACCAAAGAGAGTCAGAACCTCAGTTTTAGGTCACATCTGAAAGATGGTGCCAGTTTTAGAACACAGAGTCATCTTCATTGCACTGGGATCCACATTCAGACCACAGGGTAAGCTCCCAAGATGTTCCAAGATGGTCTCCCATCAAAGTTCTGGCCAGGCCCAAACATGCTTTGCTTCAGGTGGATTACCTATTCTGAAGTGCATGTGGTATGCCTTTACCCTGAAGATATTCATAACAACACCTGCTTTAGGATTTTTTTAATTAAATATATTAATAAATTCCTTGCTGTAAGGCATTCTAATAAATGCTAAGATAAATGGTTCAGTTGTAGTGAATAAACTATTAATTAAAAAAATAACAATAATATTGTAGATAGATAGATAGATAGATAGATAGATAGATAGATAGATAGATAGATAGATAGATAGATAGATAGATTGGAACAAAAAACTGAAGCTGAGATATCAATTAGGAACAGCATCTGACTGTGTCAGACATGTACAGAATGCTTATCCACTGTATTAGTATTAAAGTAATAATTTATATTTAAATTTTAATGTTATATCAGGAATTTTCAAGTTCACAAACAGAAGTAACGCATCATTTCATTGGAAAAGCATTTTCTAGTTTTTCATTTTACCATGGGAATATGGACACGGGCTCAAAATGAGCCCTTAGGGTTACTGTCCATATCATTGTTCAAAGTCTTTTAAGAAGAAGAAATCGTGCATTTTGTAAAAGACATTTATTATACACTCTGTAAAAGTAAGAAATAAGAAAACTGAAAAATAAGGTGTATATTGTAATCCTTTGCTAGATGAAGGTTTTCTTTTATGTTTTTCAGATAATATCTGCCTGAGCACAGGGTGCCAGCTGTACAGCATATTTTAAGTTTTTACCTTTGCTCTGTCACTAAACATTAAACATGAGGTAGAATTCAAGTTGTAAAAACTTAAAGGTAATAAATATAAATTTTAGTGAATGTTTTTATATGTATATAACATTAGAATTGCTTCACTGTTTCCACTAATAATAATTCCATAAATGCTTTTGAAACTAATTGTCTTGAATACCACATCTTGTTTATGTTCACTTTCCCAAACTACAAGAGTTTGATAGAGGTATTATGAAAAAAAATATGTGTGAAGACAACTTGTTTGCACAAGCACACAGATATATAATTTATCTCAACTTTACTTTTATGGCGATCTTTCTTATCTTAAATGTCTCACAGAAAATATAATAGGACTAATTAACGTGTTGCATGGTATTATAGTTTTAATTTGTTTCAACATTCCTTTGTTAATATAGAGTAAATAATTGTTATTTATTTATTCTTTAAAATTCAGTTTGGTTTCTTTAACAATTACAAATTGCAAAATAACTCACAACAGCAGCCAAAAATTTCTTGTTTGGTGCACATTATTTTAATTCTTGCTTTTATTATAAAAAAAACAGTTAGCAAGTGCATTGAACTTACTTTTACCTACAATAATTGCACTTATAAAATCAATGCTTTTAAAATTAATTGTAGTGTAAAAAGAGATCAATGTCACACATCCAACTGGTTTTAGCCAACTTAAGCAGGTCATTAAAATTGTGACAGCTCCTCTGTTCACCACTTGTTTTGCTCACTTGCATATTAGGCAATGCCATGCCTTCTAAATGAAGCCTGCCTCAGGTGTATCAGTAAAAAGTTATTCATGGCATCACCCTTTACAAAGCATTTAGCAATTTGCCAGGTGCCTTTCAGTACTCTTAAATTATATAGCATTTTTCAGACTGAACACTGTCCTATTGTAATTGTCACATGCAGGATTACAGAAAATGCAGAACTGCATCTGCAAATGTATCATAACAAAAAGTAGTTACCCCCTTGAAATTACCAATAAATATGTGATAATATTAAAATACACTACTGTATATCTGAACTAGAGCTTCCCCACCATCACCTCATACTTGAATGTAAATTAACAACTACACTTGCCTGACTCAACTATGTTCATAGTTCAAGGAGAGAAATGGGTGACAAGAACATGTTGTGCAGTGATTGCATTTGAATGTTAACTGTGATTGCAGCTTCATATCAGTTAACACACCGGAAGCAAGAAGAAAAAAGTGAAGCATTAGAAATTAAGCTGAAAAGATCTTCTTCTTCTCTATTAAACATTCATTTCCTTTCTGCTTAATATCAGGATTGGCTTTAAGATTTTCATAACAGCCCAAAACATTCTTGTCTATATTTGTTTCTGGGTCATACTAATCACACCAAATTCAACTGACAGGATGAACAAAAGCAAATGTGCATTGTGTCATTGTGAAAAGCATTCTCCTTAAGTCTAGCGTTTAGGGGTTTTGATTGTTTATTCCTTGGAGGGAAGATTTTTAATTAAATTGTATTTTATTACTCCCTGCTGCCATCATTCCTCATGACAGAAATGACGAAGTTCATTTAACATAAAGTTTCACAAAATACGAAGATTCCCTAATTAAAGTCAGCTTTTAGGGATTTTTAAAGCTGTTTGGGGCAGCAAGAAAGGAATATTTCTCGCTAATGTTTGTCCTGCAGCTGAAAGCACTATTTTCTTCCTTGGCCACCCAGGTGAGAGGTAGAACTATCTGCGCTCACTTTTCCCAACTCTGTAAGGTGAACCATGCCAGGGTCCTCCCAGAGACTCACTGCCATTCACTTATCCTGGCTGACGGATTTTGGCAGTAGAGAACTGCTTGCGGGTATCTGCCCTGTATCTGAATTGACCACCCCATGTTATGTGCCCTGTATCATAATAAAACTCCCTGTACTTTTGGGTTGAAGATTAGATGAAAATGTATGTGGTAATAATAGACTAAATTTTGCTTGTTAGGATGCACAATTTTGTCTTTATTATTTTTTATTTTTTTGGGCAAAATTCAAAGTTTTATAGCAAATTCATATTCCAGGTGAAACATCTCACTCACTCCTCATTAATCATAGCTCAGCTTATAATTTGATTTTATTTGCGGTTGATGGTTCTTTAATGTACATAATATAAAAATATCATCATTGTCTTGCTATTTACTCCTCAAATATATCTGAGTATTCGATATTTCGAGGGGAGACCACTCTCGATTTTTTCAATATTGTTCTATTTTTTTCTGACCGTTTGGCTTTTGTGTTTGGTTTTATCAATGTGTTTAGAGTTTTCATGTTGATTTTGGCTTATGACCTTAGACTTGTTTGTTGACTACTGGTTTTGAACTTTGCAACTTTGTTTATGAACTTTTTAATATAACTACCTCGCTTTTTTTTAGATTCTGCATATTAGATCACAAATTTGTTTGTTTTATTTTAATTTACACCTTAGTCTGTGCCAGTTCTTTATCAAGCAAATACATTGGTATAAATTGTCATCCTCACCTTAAGGAAAGATGTAATACACAGAGGTCTTCCAGCCTACTCCTAATTGCTGAAAAGCTTGTGTTGAGTTGTCAGACTGCCCACACTCCCACCTCAGTGACCGTGGTGATTCTGCATGCAGATGGCAATACCAGTTCAGTTTGGGGTCATTAATTAATCTAATACACAAACATGCATCCATTAAATGAGATAGGAAACAGGAGAACCTGAAGAAAACACAGTTGAAAGCAGGGAGAATGTGTAATCTTCACATGGACAATGGTTGGCCTCGAATCTGAACACAGATTCGTAAAGTTTTGGGGCACATACAGCTGACATGGTGCCCTTGTTTACATTTCTAAATCATGAGATAATTTAATGTCAGGAGACAAAATATCAGAAGTAGTGAGACATTTGCATACCTGTTGAGCTAAGCATCATTAGACCAATGTTTAGTGGGTGTAGTGTACCATATCGTCTATGTTGTCTGAGCTAAGTAAATTCCACAGATGGGAAGTCGAGCAAAGTTTATTAACAGAAGCAAAGAAAACAAAGAAGAAGAGAGAAAAGAAGACAAAAGTAAATCAATGTATCCTAATAGCTGGCTTGCGGGCAGAGTCATGACTGAGATATGTTTTGTATGAAAGAAAAGTAGAATTCAGAGACTGGAAGAATTGTGTGATGATTAAGCAGACAGACAGAACATACAGACAAAGCAAAGTATTGTTGTTTTCAGACTTTATTAGGGCTTCTGCTAAAGTGCACAATTTTTTTTAAGAGAACAGACTTTAAAGAGCCTACTTCATTGTTAGCCACAAATGAAGATGCCAACTGCAAATTTGCAACTACTCACCAGATTTTGTTGAATATTCATGTTTTTTGAAATAATATGCCATTTAGTAATGTTCAGGTATGGAAAACAAAACTGAAAAAAGGTGACATTCATTCTCTTCTTGGGCATATCTGCATGTTTATCTGCAACTGCAGATGAGTTAATGCACTCTCTTCAGATAAAAAGGAAACACGTGTATCCACTTTCTGTTCAATTTACAATATTTTAAACTAGACTCTGCCAAAGTAGATCATGACCAAAAAGCAAATCTAGAGGACAGTAGAAAATTATTAATGCAGTTTTTTATAGCATTTATTGAGAAATATAATGAAAACTTCTCTGGGAACTGAGTAAAAATTGAAATGTTTCCCTCTATATTAAAAATATTTTTTCTGACACCACTGGAAACATTTGTATGCCTGCCTCATAAATAGATAGGAATAATATACAGGTGCAGTGTGGTATCACTCAAATGTCAGGTCTTTGGAAGAAACCAAACTGCTTATGATTATGAACAAATGGGCCTAAATTGACTTCAGGAAACAAAAGCATTATGCTCCAGTGCTGTACTGTACGACAGCCTTTTTATTTCACTCAAGTTTTCATTTATTTATTCATTTTTTTTTACAAAACCAATCATTAACCTTTTGGTTTTCCCTGAGAGAATGAACACAGACTTGTATGATGTTCATTTATTGGTAGGTAATCTGAGATCTTTGATGTTCTGATACATTCAGGGTCATCCTTTATTTTAGCAGTAAGCCTACCCTTCAGTCTCAACATAGGAACACTTTGATTCTACAGGCTTGTTCTACTTACTGATATTATTGTGTTAATTTTTTTTTACTTTTAATATACACATACTATTAGAAAGCCTGTCTGGTAAGCCAGGTACAATGGCAAAATGGAGTGGGAAGAAACTGGAAGTAATAAATCGGAAAACGGAATCCATATATTATTGTGATATTGAGACTGCAAAATATACAGTTTTTATTAAAGGCAGAAACATTTGATAGAGCAGAAATAGTGTCAGGAAAAAATTTCTTCAAAGTATTTTTTAATTTTTCTTATAATTGATCTATAAGTCTAATCTGTCTAATGGTCTAAATCTGTTGTCTTTAGTAGAGATACTAAGGACTAAAGATTTCTTTGTATACAATGTTTTTGGTAAACTGTCTTCTTTCTCCAAAACAATAAAGGCCAAAATCTGATGAAGATGCGATCCTGGCACCCACAGATGCAAATGCTAAGCAGATGCTGACTGATCTATAACATTTTTTGAATATATAGTCTGGTCAGAAGAAATTGTCTGTTCTTTGTGTTTCTTTTTACCTTTGTTTATCATACATTTCAGCCATTATCCTTCCTTCTTTAGGATTATTTTTGCCTTTGTTTATTGGACATTAAACCCTTATTTTCCTCTTTATTTGCGGTTTTTCTGTCTCTGCTCATTCAACATTCTAAACATGGTTTTCTTTTTTCATTCTGCCCTTTGTTTATTAGCTTGTTTATAATATACTTAGAATACTTGTATATTCTAAATGCTCCTAAATACACACACACATATACTTAGGGGTGCTAAACAGGCAAATACATTGATTTTGTGAATATATAAAGTCGGCGTCAGAATATATAAAGTCAAAACTTGAATATATGAAGTCACTGTCGGAATATATAAAGTCCAAACTTGTTTCTGAATATATAAAGTCAAAACCTGAATATATAAAGTCAGCGTTGGAATTTATAAAGTCATTCCTGATTATATAACGTCAACATCGGAGTATATAAACTCACTCCTGAATATATAAAGTGAAAGTCAAAATCTATTGATTGAAACGACTCTGAATTGAACTAAGGTAACAAAAACGTATTCAGAAAAATAAATTAAAAAAACACTGTTCGTTTAATGTTTTGAAAATGATGCATGTGCCCTGCCCAGGATTGGTTCCTGCCTTGCGCCCAGTGTTGGCTGGGATTGGCTCCAGCAGAACCCCGTGACCCTGTGGTCGGATTCAACGGGTTGGGAAATGGATGGATATTCCAGCGATGACTTTGTATATTCTGACGCTGACTTTATATATTGAAGTTTTGACTTTATATATTGCAGCGCTTACTTTACAGTATATATTCAGAAATATTCCAACGCCGTATTTATATACTCAGGTTTTGACTTTATATATTTGGGAATGACTTTATATATTCCAGCGCTGACTTTATATATTCAGGTTTTGACTTTATATATTCGGGAATGACTTTATATATAAAAGTTTTGACTTTATATAGTTACATTTAGTCATCATTGCATAACTTTTTCTTTACCATAGAAATTTAAAGACTAAATTCAACTTCCATTCCTATGAAAGATATTTCTGGCGACTAAATAGAACCTACTTATATCCAAATTCGAGCTATTGAGCTGTCGCCTGCCTGCCTGAATAAGTCATTCTCGCTTCGCTCTTACTTTTTTACCGTTCATTTAATTATGGCTAGTGGCGGAAAAATTACAAAATGGAAGGAGGATTACACTGAGTATGGCTTTACCAAAACAATTATTGATGGCGAATCGATTATTCATAAAGCTTCAATTGGTGATCTGTTTTTCTGTGTTAACCTCATATTTTTTCATACTTCTTCTCAAACCAAGGGGGTGCGAGGGTAAAATGAATCGGGAAGCGTTGATCAATGTAATCGGTGTAGCAGGAAATCATGCATTGACAGAAGTTCCCCTTTGCTTGTATTGCAAAGTGTGATTAAATGCGTGATTTTTTAACGTGTTATGGAGCACATGCATCGAAGCTTCTCAGCTGTGCTTGTGCTAAGAAAAGGAAACATTTTAAAAATAACGTAACACGATTGTCAATGTAACCTTTTGTAAGTAGTGCCTAGAGGATTCAGTGTGGAGAAACTCTAGAGACAGCGTGTGTATTAACTTGTGGATTTTTCTGTGAGTATTTGGAGGCAGCGTCACAAAGTTGCTTCCGTAACACTGCGTTTGCGTTAGCTGCGGAGCTCAGCTCACAGCGAAATGAGGTGAATGGGAGGGGAGATGATGACGTGACTCCCCCACCCGCCTTAACTGTCAATCCCCCACAAACACAGTCTCTCAGAATTTGCATAAGCACAGCCCTTCACGTGCAATTTTAACTTAGTTACAAAGTGATCAAAACTCTCGTTTGTATCCTGCGTCCTCTCATTAAACTTGTATCTCGCATTACCCGTGGGCATGACAAACGCCAGCGGCAGCCTGTCTATGAACTTAATTTAAACTTTAGGTTTACACCGTGCTTTGTTTCCGAAGTAGCAGAACTTAAGAATATGGTTGTATATGTCGCTCGCTCGCTTCTTATTGTTTCACTGCCTTCTCGATTATATAATGCATGTTTTCTTCAGTGCTTTTTGGAGCTCTTCCTGGTTTTCTACGCACTGCGTTGACAGTCAGTTCACGTGATTACGTGGGAGGCATGATGATGTCACACGAAACTCCGCTCCCCACGGCTTTCGAGCTCAACTCCATTACAGTAAATGGAGAAAAATAGCTTCCAGTTATGACCATTATGCATAGAATTTCGAAATGAAACCTGCCCAACTTTTGTAAGTAAGCTGTAAGGAATGAGCCTGCCAAATTTCAGCCTTCTACGGGAACTTGGAGAATTAGTGATGAGTCAGTGAGTGAGTCAGTGAGTCAGTCAGTTAGTGAGGGCTTTGCCTTTTATTAGTATAGATGACAAAAGTAGTTACTGAGTAGTTACTGAAGATTTAGAATTTTTTTTTACTATTTCAAGTTTTATTATTAAAGAAAATAGCATTGCATACAATCAAGTCAAATTTATACTAAAAATGACTTCATATTCAAACTAGAAAAAAAAGGAAGAAAAAAAATCTAAATTCAAAAAAAGAAAGCAAGAACAAAAAAAATGTAAAACTTAAAACAGAATTCAGTCCCCACATGAAAGAAAGAGAGCAAAGCCAAGAACATAGAAAAAAATAGAACATAAATAAATAAATAAATAAATAAAAGGGAAATGTCTTTTTCCTCCAATATGAATACTTATTCTGTACTTCTATTAGTTAAATCTTTCCATATTTTTTAATAAAACTTTTGTACAGATCCTCTAAGTGAGAATTGTTTTTCCATTTTCAAATAGTACAGAATATCAGGTAACACTTTAATTTAGGTAGTATGAAAATGCACCTATTATTCTTTTACTCTTCTGTCACAAGACCTTAATAAAGACTTCTTTTGAACTTCATAACACTTAGAAAACATATTAGATAGGTTATTCATCTCAGTGTGGCATATTGACATGATATTAAAATTATGTGTTAATATGAATAATTCATTGGTCTTTTACTTGATATGTAATATCAAGAGAACAGTGTCTCAGTTAAGCCACCTCAGACCATCCAAAGTGACATTTTGTTAGTAGGTCACATCACAGAGATGAACAAACACTTTACTGATGCTTTGTAAGTGTAATAAAGACCCAAAGAAGCCTTTGTTAAGGTCTTGTTACATAAAAGTAAATGAGTAACATATTTTTGCAGTACCTAAATTAAAGTATTACTACATATCATGTTCCTACTGACAACAGGTAGGCTGGGATTCTTCTGGTTGAGCAAGATAAGTCTAATTGCTAGTAGTGTGGCAGAGGTAATTACAATTAATTTGTTCTTCTCCACTTTAGTGGATTAGGAGGGATTGTGACACCAAGGATATCTGAGAGGAATTCAAAGATTTGTGCCCAGAATGAGGTTAATTTGGTGCACACTCAGAGTATGTGGCCCAGTGAGGCTGGAGCACGATGGCAATGTTCACAGGTTGAATCTTGCCCTGGGTACATTTTGGGCAATGTTAAACTAGATAAATATGACAGATTAAACTGTAAGTTTTCATATCGTAATCCCACTGCTGTCCTTCTGTCTGTTCCTTATTTCCTGACATCTGCTTTCCATTACAGGAAACTGAAACCAATCCCAGAAATACCAGCGACAGGCCAGAAAGCAAACTTTGGGGAGAAGGATTCAAAGTTAATGTGGGACTACATTTTAGTATCTGTTTGATATGCTGTCAATAATAAATTACAACAATATACAAAATTCCACATTCAATCACTTTCAAAGTTTGCCTTTTTTTTAAAATAATATTCCAAAGGTGAGTAACTGTTGAACTAGCACAGGTGATATAACCAAGTTGAATGGAATGACCAGGAGAGGAGTCGTTAAAACAGGCAAGAGACAGAAACCAGAAAACTGGCAGAGAGAAAAAATATCAAAACCAAACTGTATTAAAGAGCCATGATCAAAAACAGAAGTAATGAGTAATTAGCTGTAAAGTTAATTAGGAAATAAAGAAAGTAAACAGCAAAGATTGTATTTGTATTCTGTTAAACTCAGATAATCACGGTTCTATCATGCCCACCATTATATCGTTGTCCCATTGACATAATTCACACAGGGACCACTCTCTATGACAATCAAAGATTCAGAACAGATACCATAATACAAAATGGTGTTGACTGAAAGTAAACAAAAATAAAGATGAACCATTAAAAAAAACAGGAGTCAGGGAAGGAATCATGACAGGAACCTTCTACTATTAATTGATGTGTACTGCTATGTGCCTTCAAATTTAGCAGAGGCAGAAAAAAATTATTGAACCAAGGGTCACCTTTAATAACCAAAAATACATGTTTATTCATTATTATTGTCGCCAATGCTAATGCTGGCTAATTTAAAATTTGAGAAAATAATTTTATTAAAAATAAATAACGTTTATCATTGAAATGTTTCAGCTATCTTCTTTTGTTTATGTCAGTTGTGTATTTGAGGAAATTGTGGAGCAGCAGAATGCTGCAAATTCACAAACTGACACAGGTTTCAGAGCCGTTAAACAATTATGCTATGAATTGTATTTCTTTCGTTAGGATGCTAAATTGAAATATGGTGTCACTCAGTTTGTTGCTGTTTAATACTTGCTCCACTGTAATTATCCTAGATACACGTTAAGTGCTCCTGGTTACTATGGAAACTGAAGAAACTGATGTCTCGGATCAGCCAGTTCATAAAATCTCCCCTTCCAGCAACAAGTTATGTAAGTAAGTCATTTGTGTAAGAGAGTGCACATCAAATCAAAATATTTAGCCAGTAGGCTTAACCTATACTTAACCATTCTGCTCATTTATGATTTTTTTGAAATGGAACTGCAGTGCAGAACCACAATTTAGATGTTTGTGTTGTGTAGCTATTAGCTGTATTTTGTTACATGGCTCCTGTTTAAAGTGCTTTAAGTGAACTGATCTATTTTGTTCTTGCACAAAATGGATGGAGGTTCAGTACTACCAGAAAGTCTGATATCATAGAGATATAGGGTCTTGTGCTGTTGCAGTATCCACATTGATCATACAGTAGCTCTGATCTTATATTGTGAACTAGAGGTGATTGTCTTAAATAGATGTCAGACCAAATGTAGCTAATCTTGTAAAAGGAGTTTATTATAGAAAAACGAATCAAAACACAAAAGAAACAATAAGAAAAAGGCAGTGGAAAGCAATAAACCTCATGCCTGTCTAGACCAAACTAAAAAAAGGGTCATCCTATCTCCCAAACGCATTCATGGCAAGGTGGCTGCTCCAATTGTCTACTTCAATTGTACTTCCTTCCAGCCTTTCCTGCTCTCTTTTCCTTTTCTTCCTCTCACCAATTAAGCCCTTGTCAACACCAGTCCTTCTGGTGACTGAGCACGCTTTTTGAATCTGAACTGGTAAAGTTATCTGGGCTCAGGGGTGCTTCATAGAACTCCTGCATCTTCTAGCTAGACTTCCACATAGCAGCATCATTTAAGCAATCAAGTTAGGATCCAAACACGTACTTAAAATGCTGGGCTAACTCTAGGTTGTCTATTCATCATTCATCTGTTCATCAGGCTGTAGAAGAACTAACACACCTCCCTGCTGCCACTTGTCTGTCTCTAGATTCACACATATCCCCACTATTTTTTGTACATAGGGAGTAGCTAATTTTTGGGTAATTACTAACCTGGGACCTAGTGCCCTTTGTTGGTGCTCGCATAACCACACTAAGGTATCTACAGTTGTAACAGGGCAACTCCTGGCCTAAATCCATTCATTCATCCTCTTGGTCATTCCTTTTCATTCATTCCTTGTGCTCCAATACCAATAATACTTACTGCATGGCTATACATTGTGACCTAATATATGTGTGTCCTATATAATATTAAGATTAATAATGAAGATGATAACAATGCAAATTCTTTCCTTCAATATTAAGGGTCTTTAAACTAGAAAAGATCTTACATATAAATCTGTGTCATAAAACTAATTAAACATCTAAAAGCTTCTCTAAACTTCTAGTATTCTAACATTCTCGAGTTAAAGAAGTATCCTAGCTTACTCCCAGTTTGCAACACTGCTGTTAAAATGGTTCAGGGGAAGATAATTAATTTTTAATGTAAAACATATTGAAGAATGTAAGATGTGTTCAGCGTAGGTGGTCAGCAGTTTTCCTAATAATGCCATTCATTAATTTTAAAAGTATGGTGCTGTTTTTTAATAACCTGTACAATTTCATGTCAATGGGCTATGCTAAAGCATTTCACTCTTTTATCATCTGTAGTGTAGAAAATGTTTTATGTTCAATCGGCACAACTTCTTATGTGAGTTTACTTTTATTAAATATGCTTCTGGTACTTTTATGAATTCACCAAACAATCGTGAAGTTGATCAACAGCTTTTTTTTATTTGTACTTTGTCATTTGATTTTTTTTTTGGGTCTATTCACTTGACCGGACAAAAAGGCAAAATAGAAAGAATCTTGGCATACGCCAAAGAGGTTCCTTTCATTTTTGATTCCATTAGAAATCTGCTGTTGTAGCTGTGGACATGCATGGAATGCAGACAAGCACTTAATAATGGTTCAGATTATCCACATGAGGTCCCAGTTTGTTTGTTTGTTTGTTTTCTTTTGCTTTACCATATTATTGGGCACACGGTTTTAAAAAATTGGAACTCCTGGGTTGTATTTCTAATATATATATATATATATATATATATATATATATATATATATATATATATATATATATATATATTCATATACAGTACCGTGTGTGTATGTTGCACTTGAGCAATGCAGATTTTGGCACAGAAATCTTGAAAAGGAACAAGATTACAAAAGTACATGATTCAGAGCTAGGAAATGTGCAAAAAGCTGTATTTTTTGAAGACTATGTAGCATTGGGCATCTATTTGAAAATATGATGAGACAAACTTTTTTGTATATGTTTGTAAAGGAGTTTTAAATATCAGCAAAGTAACAAAGTAACCCATGGAATGGCATCTCATCTCACCAAAATGCCACATGGTCAAAGATGATTTGCATTAATTTTTTCCAAATGCCAGAGCCCTTTCCCTTCCAAATATAACACCAGAGCTAAAAGAAAATTTGACACAACAAACCTGAGATTGCCAATACTAAATGTCAGCTAAAAGTCTTATACAAAAACAAATGTATAAAAAGACCTATGATGATATTCATTACAATTGTACATATGAACTATTTTTGACAGGACAATGGAACAGATGTGCCAAGTATTTGTTTTGAAAAAGTAAAAAAAAAAAACATGTATCGTAGCTAGGGTACATTACCTTTTTATAGGTCACTGTCATGTAAGTTACTTCATTTCATTTCACTTTCAACCCACCTGCTCAAATGAGATTCATTGTAGCTACACACTTAGCTAGACAGACCAGGTCACCCTATTCTAGGAAAACCCTTGCACATTCTCCTGGGGAATTTCCATCTGCTCCCAAGCAAGTCAACAGGTATAATCACCATAGTGTCCACCCAGACCTTCCCCAGGACTTTTTACACCCAGCAATCACCTTGACTACATATGCAAACCACCTAATTTGGCTACTCTAATCCAAAATAGTGCTGATTTAATTCCACTATATTGCATGCATGCCTAAACCATCCTAATTTATTCTTCTATATCTATAGTACTAGGGTGTTGTACCGTGTTAGCCATTATGAATGTAGAGAAATGGCGAGCAAAATGTCACCTTTATTGGCTAACTAAAAAGATTACAATATGCAAGCTTTCAAGGCAACTCAGGCCCCTTCATCTTTCCTGAACTAGGGGCCTGAGTTGCCTCGAAAGTTTGCATATTGTAATCTTTTTAGGTAGACAATAAAAGGTGTCATTTTGCTTTGCCTTTCTCCTATATCTAAAAGAATACCAGTTCCATTCTAAGATCTGCCCTATCTTTATCTATACTAATAAAAGGCAAAGACCTCACTGACTGACTGACTCACTGACTGACTCACTGACTCATCACTAATTCTCCAACGTGTCGGTAAAAGGCTGAAATTTGGCAGGCTCATTCCTTTCAGCTTACTTACAAAAGTTAGGCAGGTTTAATTTCGAAATTCTACGCGTAACGGTCATAACTGGAACCTACTTATGTACATATATACGGCCATAGCCTGCAGCTCGTCGCCAGATGAGGCGGAGTTGCGTCCCTCATCGTCACGCCTCCCACGTAATTGAGTGCCTGCCCATATAAGGCTGTCCGTCGGCAGCAATCCAATAGACATGCTGCTGCTAGATATTCGCGGGTGAAGAACTGTGCTTATGCAAACGAAGATGAGATAATCAGGGATAGGCTAGTGTTTGGCACAAACTCAGCGAAAGTGCGAGAGAAACTTTTAAGTGCGGGGTCTTAGCTAACATTAAATAAAGCCGTGGACATCGCAAGATCACATAGTTGAGAACCTTCGATGCATGTACTCCGAGCAGCTCACGTGAACTGACTGTGAACGCAGTACCCAGAGAACAAGGAAGAGCTCCAAAGAGTGCTGAACAAAAAACGCATTACACAATTGAGAAGGCAGCAAAAGAATATGAAGCGAGTGACGCATACAAGCCTATTCATAAGTGCAGCTGCTGCAGAAACAAAGCACGGTGTGAACCTTAAGTTTAAATTAAGTTTATAGACACGCTGCTGCTGGCGTTTGTCATGCCTACGACGAATATGATATTCGCAAGATACAAGTTTAACGAGAAGACGCATTGCCGGGTCTGAGCTAACATTAAATAAAGCCGTGGACATCGCAAGATCGCATGAGATAGCACAAGCACAGCTGAGAACCTGCATGTACTCCGAGCTGCTCACGTGAACTGACTTTGCAGGACTGGGAAAGGTAAACCCGTGCATGCAGTGTGTGATGTCTCAGATAAAGAGGAAGATGAGCTGTTTATTGATTCAGTAGGAAACAAACAACCCTCTGACACTGAACAAGCCTTTGTAGACATATCAATAGGAAAGCACGGTGTAAACCTTAAGTTTAAATTAAGTTCATAGACACGCTGCCGCTAAATATTCCCAGGCAATTTCACAACTTAATACCAGGAATGCCTGTTAAACATCTTAGATTCACGAGTACCGATTTGGGTAGTGAACACTTCGATGAATGAAACCTGTTATCTTTACAACGGTTGACAACCACGGAATATAACTTGAACACAACACATCCTCCAAATACGAACCTGATTGAAAGAAATAATGATAATCAAATCCTTGATGACAGCAACACTCATAACAGTGACAAAAGAATTACATTGACAATCATTTGACGTTATTTTTAAAATGTTTCCTTTTCTTTTTCATAACTTCTTTAACACACTACTTCTCCGCTGCGAAGGTTTACCATATTGCATACTGTACATACCCAAATTATCCCAATTAATTCTTCTAAATCCAAAAGAGTACCAGTTCCATTTTTAAGGTCTGCCATATTGCATTCATACCCAAACCATCCCAATTAAATTCTTCTAAATTCAAAAGAGTTCCAGTTCTATCGTAAGGTCCACCATGTGTCATATTTGCCCAAACCACCCCAATTTATTAATCTATATACAAATTAGTCCCAGTTCTATTATAAGGTCCACCATATTGCAATCATGCCCAAACCATACTAGTTGGCTCTTCCCATTCCGAAGTCCAACATATTGCTGAGCTCCTCACCTTATCCCAAAGAGTGAACCCAGCAACCCTGCTTCTGTACCAAATTTTGGCTTTTATTCTTGATCTCAGCGTTTCAGACATCACTCAGAGCTTGCAATTTGAAACGTTTAAAAATAAATACCAGAAAACACAGGTTTAAAGTAATATTTGCATACCCGAGCTTTCTTTAAAAGTTTGAATTTCATTACACAGAATAAATGATCCTGTACGGTAAAACACAAAAGACAGTTTCCAGTTTTAGCATGTACAGCATTAAGTGTGGCAAACAATTTGAGAGAAAAAAGACTAATAAAGACTATAAATGATATTATACCATATACTGCATGTCCAAATTTTCTCCTGAGAAGGATACGTCTGTAGATGTTGTTGATATGAACATTGTAGAGGGCTGACAGCTCAGCAGATTGAGACTGAGATATGCTGCCACACTGCTGTAAGAAACTGTGAAAGTGCTATATTGAGGCTAAGAAAAAAAATGTAAAAAAGCTTTGCAATTCTAATTGACCTCAACCACACTCTAGGCATTTCTAAATGGCTCTTTGAGTGTCTATGCACATCTGAATTGTTCATGCATCCTCGTACCTATTCAGAGCAGCTTCCTGTGGTCATGTATGTAATGAGAACACATGCACATCAATTCAGGTTGTAAGGAAGTCTTCACCTTTTAGAATATATGTTTAATTTTTTCATAATACTAATTTCTTATAGGACAATAAACATTTACCAATTTTCAGCTAACAAGATGTATTCAGTATACTGTGACAAATATACACACTTTTCTTTTAATATTGGTAGAGTTGTACATTCAAGTAATGCAATCGCTACAAAATGGCAATATTCAACTTAATACTACCTCTTTAGTCCAAACTCCATCCCCACCTTTACAACAACAAAATTAAACACAACTGTTTGAAATCCAACATGAAATAAATCATAAATAACAGTTCAATTTCATGTGCAATGCTACAGAGCCTCCTGGGACGTCAGTGCCGTCTGTCTGTACATCACAGTACGGAAGTCTCTATATTTTGTACAAAATTCCTTCTAATTTTTCCTTGTGTAACAAAAATTCCTGTATAAATCATCCATCCATTCATTCCTTCCTCTTTTTCCTGAACTCACTTAATAGAAGTAAGTGGGGTATCCTGTTCCGGGACTATCAGGTACAAGTCAGGAGCTAAAACTGAAGTGACATGTTTACTTTTTATTGAAAATCTCTCTAAAATGCTTTAGACAGTTTAGGAGGCATAGAGAAATTGAATAAAAAGAAATAAATATTCGAAGTGTATTTGGTTAACCAAAATTTTTTGAGGGAAAAGAAGACTGATTGTTTACTTCACTAGGAATTTATGGTCAAGTCTTTGGTCTCTGCATATACTGCAGCTCACCTAGCAGCTTGTTGCAAAGTCTTCAAGTATGCAGTAGTAGAGGTCATCTGTTTGTTACTTTAGAATTCTGGAAACGCCAAATTAATGCGATTCAGTTTTGATAATATGTTGATGGCTGACATTATGAAAAATTATTTGGAGCAAACTGCAAAATATCTACACTGTGTGGTCCTCTAATTCTCCTCCTACTATTGCTCATTTCTCCTTTTCACTCTTGCACACATACACATAACTCGCTCTTTTTGGGTTATGTGTATAAGATTATTAATAATCATTCCATTATTTTTTCATTTTAATATACATATACTGTGCATACTGTATTCCATATTTTATACTGTCACTGTCACTTAGTGTTGTTTTCTCGTGTTTGTTGCCATTTCCATGGTACTTTGTGGTCTCGTGGTCAGTGCCTGCAGAATGCATAATGTCATGATTGCAAATGGTGTCTAAAAGTGGTAGCACACAGCATCTCACATTTCAAATCAAATGTTTTCTTATTGGACACTATGACTATTTTTTTTCACTGTGTCTCTCTTTAAACAAAGTCCTTCAGATCATCTCTTGACTATTCTTTTGGTTTAGCCATTTAAATAACCTTTTCATCTGGTCCACTTGATTAATTGTATATCTGTACTGTAATTTTGGAGGTTTTTACGCATGAGGATTTGAAAACTGACATTTGTTTTATGTTTGGAATGGAATTTGCAAAGTAAAATGTTACAACCATCATATGTATCTTTATTTATGCCACACCTGGAATCTATTTACGTGACTGCAATTATTTCATTAGTGACAGGACTAATAACAGGAATTGATGATATAAATACATTGCTGATCACACACTGCTTTATCCCTTGGTGGATTCTCTTTCAACCTTTTTAGCTTTAAAACAAGTAGGCCCTAGCAGTAGGATTATGCATTCTGGTAATGACCTCTTTCATTATCTGACTTTCAAGTTCGTAATGAATTTTCAGTTTTTGACTTGTTGGTTTCATTTTCCTCTCCTTGTTTTGACCACTGCTATTTACTGTGTAGTCAACTTCCAGTTTCTACCATCACCATGTCCATAAGACGTTGGGAGCAGGCGCTGATATAGCACATTACTGCACCCATAAAACCTAAAAATCCTACTGGACTTGCCCTTGTCATTTTTTCATGCAAAATACTTGGTGGTAACATGAACTATAAACATATACAGGTGCCTGACTTCTTGAGGTATTAACAAGTAAGGCAAGAGTATTAGGGAGCGAGTGCCATCAGATTGTGGGAATCCGTGAGTAGGGCATACAGTACTGTCAACTGTGATTTGGACTTAATCTTTGAATGCAGTAAACCCCATGTTCCTTATCACCAAGATGCAAGGCAATATTTTTTGCAGACGTTTTTAAAATCAGACTATGTTCAGAGCTTCATATAAGTAAGTGAACCATGAAGGTCATTTTAGTTATTAGAGGAGGGCCATTGTTTCATTTGAAAAGTGTTCAGCCAGCCATAACTTGCAATGCCTCTTGTAGAATCAGTAGACTGATTACTGGATCAGAACATTTAGAACATCAAAGCAATGTATACATCTTAGTAAAATTTCTTCTAAAGAAATAGAAAGATACAGCAAATTGTGCTAACATGAATTAAATCTGTCTATTTTATTTTATTATCATTATTTTAACTGTATTAAATTATAAGTATTTTCTTTTCAGATAAACCTAACAATTGGCCACAAGAGGTATATATCAACCTTCAGTATCACCATTTGTCGATGCGCCATTTTCACTTCATGCATTTTACCTCAGACTCAATGAGATAGCAGTTTTTATGTCCACTCAGTTACTTTCATTATTATTTACTGTAATAACATCAACAGAATTAGTTTCATGTATTGAATCAATGAACCTGTTTCCAAAAAATATAATTCATCATTTAACTTAAATTTCGGTTTTATTTTGACTACATTAGGACTTTGAATTGTTGTATTCCAGCTTGACTCTTATGTAATCTTTAGTTAGCCTGTTATTTTAATTCAGTTCAATTCATTCTCATTATACATTACAGTTCAGTGAGGATCATTTGTTGCTAGTTCCAATGAGGCAGAAACATGCAACAGCAATACAGTTCTTGGTAGCCATAAAATACACTGTAGACAATAAAAAAAAAGCAAAAATGATAAATACATTTGTGATTTTCCAAAATAAGAACAATTAAATAAATCCCATATATGTGGCATGTGTGGTGCTTTACTGAAATAGCTAGCTTGAAATATAACTTTAATGAAAGTAACATCTATTCTGCTATGCCTTCTTAAATTATTTCATTAAATGATTACATTTGTGTTTTGGATTTCAGTAATAGGCTTGAACCAATGCAGACTTGAAAACATCCACAAATCACAGTTTAAAAAATATAATTTCTATTAAAGGGCAGCATTAATATAAAGTCAGAAAAAATTATGGCAATTTGAAAATAAAAAAACAAACAACTTGACATCAAGCATATGGGTAAAAATTGGAGCATCAACGGGAGTACACGGGACTAAAATTGACCATCTGCCCAAAAATTGCGGGTAATCATCCTTATGTCAGTTGAAGTCCATTATGGACTGAAAAAATGTACTGTACATTATGTCATAACCGTTGACATGCAAGTCAAAATGTTTTCACATGTATTATTTCAACAGAATTAGCTACCCAGTAAATGACTAATTGATTGTAAGGTCCATCTGATAATTTTGAGAACTCAGTGGTTTGGTTAAAAAGCTTGTAAAGCACATACAATTTTTAGTTAGCCTTGTGGTAGATAAAAATATTAAAACATACTGTAAGTGGATGGATAGGTGGGTGGGAGAACAAAGAACAGTGGAGCTACCTGTCCTTGGGTACTTAAATATAATTCTCATATAGAGCGAACAAGCAAACTCTGTATGGACCATGTACAGGGATTGAACCTAAGGCATGGCATTCACATGTTTAAGCAGCAGCAGCAGCAGCAGTCACTTCCTCTTATTTGAGGTGTGTTTAATTGACAGAACAATCCCAATACAAAGTATAATGTAGTTCTGACATAGGGTAAGAATAACTGAAGTAAACTGTTTCAATCAGTTCCTTATAAACTGCGAGAAAATATTTCTACTCAAAGTAGAATACATTATACTAAAACCAAAACTTTTATTATGGTCTAAAGTGATTGAACAGATATAAATTAGGCATTTTAAAAGAGTTAGCCTCAGACACTGCCAGGTTACTCTTTGCTTTTAATGCATAAAGCTGTCCAAGGAACCAGTAAGCATTTAAAGCATTTAACACGCGGTCATAGCATTTCTTTAATATATACATTTAGGTAGCTTACTGTAGCATTTGTTTGTTGTCTAAACAAGTCAGGTTACTTCAAAACTGTGGGTAACAAATCAGACCTCATTTGAGATGGTTTGGGTATTTAGTGAGGTGTACTAGACAAGGTCCTTTGAGAGAAGACCCTAAGAAGACACCGTAGGGATTTTTTTTTCTCAACTGCCTTAATAGCACCTGGAAGTTCATGCTCTTATACATATACAAATGCACATACATCTCACATATACAAGGTGAGACTCTGAAATAACCAAACCGGGCTTAGGGCTTTCCCGGAAAACCGTCTGGGGGTCGGCTGGGCGTGAATCATAGAACTATCTCTACTCCTACATACCCTCTCAAACCGCCGACTGGCTAGGTATATCCTGTGAAATAGTCCAGTCAGTATTTGCACAATAATTGTTACATGAGTTGCCGCGATAATGTCGGATGAAAAAATCGAACAGCAAACCAACATCAAATTCCTTGTGAATTTTCCCGAAAATCAAAAGTGACCTGCAGGGAACACATTTTTCTTCAATTGATGAAGTGAAGACAAAAACGAAAAGCCTGTTGAAGAGCCTCAAGCATGATGACTTTCAGCAATGTTTTAATCAATGGAAGATACGTATGGAGCGGTGTAGAGATAGATAGATAGATACTTTATTAATCCCAAGGGGAAATTCACATAAGGAGGGGGATTATATAGAAGGTGACAACGTTTAGAATGCTGTAATTCATCAGTAAATATTTTTTTTACCAATCCAGTTATTTTTGCGTCTCATCTCATATGGAGTTATCTCTGGAGAGCATTTTCTGCTGGAATGATTTTCTCAAAATCAATAGGATTTTATTATTTTGTAATTCTTTTTTGAGTTATAATGTATACAGACTTGCATCCTAAAATACACACACACAAACAAAGAACACTGAAATTTTATTCAGGGATGTCTAAAATATATAAATCTTTTGAAAACTAAGATTCATTATATGTGTACCTATGTGAACTATTTGCAGTGAACATGCACCATTTTTTTCCTCCTTACTGATTTCCTCTATTATTTTATGTTTTTGATACTGAATGTTTTCACGTCTTCAGACATCATTTAATACTAGATAATAGGTCATTTGGCACCATTTTTCTAATATAATATTAGATTTTAGTTGAAGACCTAAACCATCCATCCATCCATTATCCAACCCTATAATCCTAACTACAGAGTCACGGGGGTCTGCTGGAGCCAATCCCAGCCAACACAGGGCACAAGGCAGGAAACAAATCCCGGTCGGGGAGCCAGCCCACCATAGGGTGCACACACACACACACACACACACACACACACACACACACACACACACACACATCCACACACCAAGCACACACTAGGGATAATTTTGAATTGCCAATGCACCTAACCTGCATGTCTTTGGATTGTGGGAGGAAACCCATGCAGACATGGGGAGAACATTCAAACCCGAGTCTCCTAACTGCCAGGCAGCAGCACTAACCACTGCGCCACCGTACCGCCCCGACCCAAAACATTCAAAATCAGTCAAAAATGTACCATAATAAGGGAAGTTAGGAAGAAGAGAATATGTTTTCATGACATTATATAGGGAAAGTAAAAAAAGATGCATAAATAAATTTTTGACAATTATGGCAATTAGTAGCATTTGATAATTTATTTAAATGTTAAGAAGAAAGAAAGAGGTCCATCCTGTGAGTGATTCAGAATTCACTAGTTAGGTGGGGAACAAACAAATCTAAAGTAGTGCAATACTTGAAACTATATTAGTTGTCCCATTGATTTACTATTTTACATCATTCAGCAGAAAAAGCTGCAAAACAAGAACTCCAGTGGTTCTGAATGAGACAGCAACCAAATGAACTAAATATAAACCGTCACATTTAAGGAAGTAGTAGTCTATCAACAAGAAGAGCTATCAGAGTAAATTGACAATTGCTGTGGTCCTTGGTGAAAGAGCAGTGAAGACCATAAATATTTTCAAATTTAATGAAGAGCAGAAGTCAAGTATAATATGGAAAGGAACAAATTCATTAGAATGGACAAAACTGGGAAAATACTTGAAGGGTTGGAGTTGATACACTAGTGAAGTAATTTGAGTTTACAGTCACGCAGGCTGTACAGTATATAATGAACAATAGAATGTGCACTGATAGATCAGATGACAGTACTCACCCTGCTATCAGGTTCATTTTATTATCAGAAATTTAATAAGTGAGAACAAAACACATGTACTTTCACAACAAGAGCTTTGTTTTCCTTGATTTGTACATACTGTAACACTCTTTATTCTGTAGCAGAAATATGAGTGGATGTCCTTTACTAAATGACAGTAATTTATGTTTCATTTTTAATTGTATAGCATACATCATGTATCCTTAAGTAGTTAATTGAGGATAATTGCTGTTTATACTCATGTAAAGGTACACTCTCTGTTCATTTCCTTTTCAACAAATTGCACGATCATGTGTTTGCAGCAAAATTAAGAAAGAAGTGCTTTCATTATAAATAAAAGGCAGCCCCCTCAATTACAACATGCAGAAATAAAGGTACTAATCCTTATACTGCTGATCTTGAACCCCTTAGAACTGACCAACTCATATAAGAGTTAAAAAAATGAGGATAAAGCATGTGGCATCACTGAGGATCTATTAGCAGACTTGAAACACCTATGGAGTGAACACGTATAAGATGGATTTGGCAACCAGCTGCTCACAATACAGATTTTTCATTCAGCCATTTGTTCATTCATTCATTTCTATTTATTCCAAAACTCTACATAGGGTATTAATTTAGCCACGGGCATCATTGGAAATTTGTTTTCTCCTACACACCTTAAGTTTCTGAGTTTGTAGTTTTCCATTATTTCTTAAATGTTATGTATTTTTCTAATGATAAATGTTCTTTTATCAATTTTTGAAAAACAAACAACATTCATTCTTGTCAAATGTTCTGGTACAGTTAATGACAAACCATAAAAACCATTGGTCCTACCTTTCAATTTCATTATACTCACTTTAATTGTGCCAGCATATGAGAAATGTTGATTTATCTCTGTGATTTTGTATCTACATTATGTATTATGATGCAGAATAGAAGAAGAGACGACATACTGAAAACATTAAATGGACTCCAAAAAATAGTAGTTTTCTTGCAATTGTGAAAGAATACAGTTGGTATTATCCGATCTTTGATTTCTTCTACCCCGTGTTTATTTGGCTGAATGTGAAGTACGCTAATAAGAATCTAAGATGCTGAGTTATTCTGAGGACAGGATGATTTGATGACCAGCATATCAGGGCTCCGTGTGCAGCCAGCTACCACTTAGGCATTGGGGTCATTGTCCTCATGGAGAAAAGTGCTGGGAGACTTTAAGGCTATAATAATATTAGCAAAATGGATGAGTGCTTGTTTTTTGGGCTTCACTAGTAGCTGATAAGACAAGGTCACAAGTTTGAAGCCAGCAGCTGCAGCTTAGGATAAAATAGGCATTGACTCCACATGGAACTGTATTGAATATAATTAGGTTTAGAAAGGAGATGGACGCCAGTTTCTGTATTTCTGTGTTTAGTCCAAATTGTGTGGTGCTGTTGCGTTCACTGTGGTGTTTCTGTTTTATTTATACAACATATGTATACACTGTGAGCTGTAAGTATGAAGCATGCTATTTAAATTGAATTGAACAGAATAGAAACTTTGGTGCTGTGCAGTTCAATAAACTGATATAAGGAAGCAAGTAAAGTGTAAAAGCATAATAGTATTTTTCCAGTGACGAATGTTGTTGAGTGTGCATACACAAGCTGAAAAAGATGCTTGAGGGCTATGGATCCAACAAGTTGTTTGAATGAGCTTGTGTGAAGAGAGCTTTCAGTGATACAGAGTGACAACCTCAGTCACATGGGAAAAGCAATTTAAAAGATTTTTTGAAATGCTAAAAGCAAAAGCTGAGCAGTGGCACCAGGTCATTATTTGCTTATTTTGCTTTGCATCCTTCAGGAGGGAAATCCTCTCAAGCTTTTAACCAAAACCTCATTATGGTATGTAATCTGAATTCTCTCGCCAAGATACATCTTGTGTTAATTTACAGCCAGTGATAAGGCCAATTGATTGTATTTTTGACATGATTACAAACCTCTGTGTAAAACAGAGTAGAGAATGAGCTTTTGCTGTTTTATGCTGTGTTGATTTCAGCCCCATGAAATATTTAATAATTGCTCAAAAGCACTGCAAATCCAACCCTAAAGGTACACTGATAATTGAGTTTGTTATTTCATTTCAAATTTTATTTCCTCATTTTCATTTATAGGCTGCTTCCTTCTCAGACAGAATCACACCCTAGGTGCTTTTTCAATCCTCCTCAGAATGACTTAGCAGCCTTACATTTTTCTTTACTTTCTGTTATTTCCGTAATCTAAATGCTGGAAAAAGCAATTCCTATTTTGAGTATCTTTAAATTCACTATCTAATTCTACTAATTCACTGATTACATTGTACATGCAGATCAAAGTCCAGTCATTCATGCTGTCTTCTAAGAAACCCAAGAGGAAATACTTGCTATGTGAACAGATTGTAAAGGTTGCATAATTCCAATATTGCCCACTGTATATTTTTTATAATTGTGTTAGAGTAATTAGTCTTTTCAGACACTAAAACAAATATGCAGTCATTGGTGACTTCTGATGTGCTCCTCATTCAGTAAGGTTCCTGAAGTGGGTTAGACAGGTTTGATAATGGATGGATTAGCAAATAAATTCATTATGTTCCTTTTTAAGGAGATGTATTTAAATATCCATAATGCATATGGACTATGTGGCTTTTGGGTGGAAAGCTCAAATAATTACATACTTTTCGTTGATTTTATTCTGGGCTTACACTAAAGCTCTGCTGAGGGTACAGTTGCGAGGACGTTGACCAAATCTCCAGAATGAGGTGCAGCACAGTGAGTAATTTTAACAAGAGTTCATTGTTACAAACAAAAACAATAATAAAGTGCCCTAGAGTTACTGTAAATCTACCCAGATGGTTGTGTATCTTATTCAATTTTATGTACACAACATAAATGTCTGTTTTTATGTGTTTTTAAATTATAATTAGCCAGCATATTGTAAATGTCTATCTTGAGATCTCTGTGTTTACAGTACAGTCCTTGCTGAACTTCAAGCTTTGTTGATTTTTGTGTTTTCTCTGCATGTGCCCTTTATATTTCTGGTCGTATTCTGGAATTCTGATTTTCTAAACCAGTCAAAAACTTAAATATCACACTGGCTACAATAAATGTGTGGGGTTTTTTTTATACCCTACAATGCCGAAACTTTCCATTTATGGCAGCCTTTGGAGCAACTAAATTGATAGACCTGCACAAGAAAACGAGACATAAAAAATACATAGACTGATTACTGTCTGTGTGTTAGCAAATATCGTTTCTGTTTTTTTGGAATCCACATGAAGCTCACTTAGGATTGAAAGGAGTGCATGAATATGGAGTTTACATTCCATCCATCCATCTTCTAAGCTCACCTATCTGGACCTTATCCCAGAAAGCATCAGGCATAAGGGGGAAACAACTCACAGCACCACCTATCCACTTAGTATTCTTCTGAAGTTTGAAAGATACGTTACACAATTTAGTAAAAGAGAGTTCAAATAAAAACAAAACATCAATCAGTTATTTATGATACTATGATGTGAAGTTTATTTGACAAGCATTGCCTCTGAAAACCTGCAAACCTTGAAACAAATAAATCAAGCAGTGCCTGGATGATTTTATTTACTAAACATTTGTTGGGTGGGTTATTAGGGTTTATATCTTTTCATGGATCCTTTTTGTCATATAAAAAAAAGTTACAGACCTTTCACAAATAATTACCAGCACATCAATCGATTTTAACATCACTTGAATTGGAATCTCCTGTGTATGAAAGCTATTGAGCCACCATAAGCCTTTCTGCTCCATTTTTAATTATATGACATTGTAAGGTGCTGTTAAAAGCAGGTACAGTAATTAATGTAGTCTACTAATAGTGTAATCATGATTTATTATCACTGCTATTTTTGAATATAACCTATGGTCACAATAATATTTAATAAACAAAATTTGATAACTGACTCTTTAGTAAAGTAACTGAAAAATGTAATATGCAGCAACTTTTATATTAGTTAACTACGTCCCTGAATGCATCTGAATGTTACGCCACATGTACATTTTCTAACTTGTTGATTTTATTTTAAGTCACATACTGTATTTGCTTCCCTTAGAAGGAAGTTCACATTGATCTGCATCACATCTGCATACATAACTTACAAATGTTTCAAGGAAGCTTTCGTCATTACATTATTTACACATATTTTAATTTGGACTTGTATAATCTGTATTGGATCTCAAATAATACTCTTGAATGTCCCATTTGTGTCACAGGTGGTGTTACGTTAAGCATTTTCTGTGCAATGAGATTTCCCATTGTTTTCATTTCAGCATTGTTATCTATAACGTTTAAATAAAATTCAATATTTGTTATAGCTTGGTGCATCCTTCAGAGCTGCTACTGTCGCCTGCTTGGTAAGTGGCTGAGCACAACCTAAAAAGAAAAAAGCAAGGACCAAAAATTGATAGAGATATTATACCATACTGATACGAAACAAATAATACTGGAATATTTTAATGGCACATGTCATTCTAAATAAAGTTGTTCTTCATTTGCTTCAGTCTGTCTTTGATCAGTAACAAACAAATATTTAGAATGTAATGTTATATACATTAGATTGCAATTTCCAAATTACTTTGTGGTAAAACTAATAGTAAATATGTGTGGTACAGCCTTCTGAAACATATTAGGCTGCCATATGCAATATAAGACAACATGTTCTGTATACAGTATGTAGCTTTCACTCATCTAATGATCCACTTTCCAAGCCTGTTTATTCTAATTCAGGCTCACAGGGAGCTGGATGCAGACAACATCAGGTGTAAGGCAGGAATTGACGCTTATGGCAGTACATACACTCAGTCACCTACGCCCATTCCTCCATCCCTCTGTTGAGTTTCTGCCCTGCTTATTCATTTTGGGGTAACAGAAGCAAGCATTGGGCACAAGGTACAGTAGGTATCAGCCGTTTCCAGAGCATCAAATCAGGAAAAGATGCACTTACTCTCATCCCCACATGTACACAAGCCACGTTAATAATAATAATAATAATAACATTTTATTTATATAGCGTTGATCCCATGCTCATAGTACTTCATGGAGTCTCGGAAGGAACAGCAGGGTATATGTAAAATTGGATACAAATAATGTTCACAGAGAACACATCAAATGGATGAATGCAGGATATACAAAGCATTAAATAGAATAAAAGACAATAAACCAGAGTAAAATACTAAACACAATACTAGATAGAAACCCTGAACAAATAACATAATTTGTGATATATAACACTCACACAGATTATCCCGAGACATAAACTGAAAGAAGGGGCTGAATGTTAGGTTAAGGTTAAACATCTTACTGAACATCCATCCAACCACCCATTATCCAACCCACTATATCCTAACTACAGGGTCATGGGGGTCTGCTGGAGCCAATCCCAGCCAACACATGCCGCAAGGCAGGAAACAAAACCTGGGCAGGGCACACACACCAAGCACAATTTTGGATGGCCAATGCACCTAACCTGCATATCTTTGGACTGTGGGAGAAAACTGGAGCACCCGGAGGAAACCCACACAGACACAGGGAGAACATGCAAGCTCTAAGCAGGGAGGACCCGGGAAGCGAACCCAGGTCTCCTAACTGCGAGGTGGCAGCGCTAGAACTGCGCCACCATGCTGCCCCCTTCCTAAAAGATGAGTTTTAATTTGTTTTTTTAAAAGAATGAATTGAGTCAGCTGATCTAATTAATGCAGGGAGGTCATTCCAAAGTCTGGGCACTATAGAGCTGAAGGCCCTGTTACTCATAGAGTGAATTGTTAGTGTGGGACACAACAGGATTACCAGAATCAGAGGAACTTAGTGGGCAAACAGGAGCAAAGTGATAAAAAGGTCACTGATGTAGTCCAGTGCGAGGGCATTTAAAGCTTTGTAGGCTAATAACAGAACTTTATATTCAATCCTTAAAGACTCAGGAGAGCCAGTGGAGGCAAAGCAGGATGGGTGTTATGTGCTCACTGTTGTGGTCCATGTTGGGGCTCTTGCAGCAGAGATTTGAATTAACTGGACCTATGATATAAGATTAGAAGGAGCACCTGCCAATAGGGAGTTACAATAATTGATGCAGGATGTGATGAAAGGATGGACAGGTTTGTCAGCATTAGAAAAGGAGAAGATTGAATGAACATGGGATATGTTATGAAGGCAAAAGTAAGAAAGTTTCTTAATGTGGAATGAGAAAGGGAGAAATCAAAAATGACATCAAGATTCCTTGCATTAGAAGAAGGTCTGATGAAATCATCGCCAAGATTGATTGAAAAGGAGATCATTGTCTTAAAGTGAATTTTAGTACCGATTTGATAGAGTTCCATTTCACTGCACTTTAATTATAAACAGTAATGTTACATCCAGGTTTTAATTTCAGTAATATTTTAATTTAAAATAGAAATTTAACCTACACATCTGTAGACAGGTTGAGCTGTTGCAGAACATGGAGAAAAGTCCACAGAGATGCAGGTAAAATATGTGGAAGCTTTTGGAGGTGTAATATAAAGGTGCCAAACACTGCACTACTGTACCACAGAAATTCTAATCAAGTTAAATAGGTAAAAAATTGTACTTCTACTCAAAACAATTAACAGTATCTGGGGTACAGATGGTAAATAACTGGAAAAATTGAACAATTTAATATAAAGAACATGCATATGAGAAAAGTCTTAATGTACCAAAATATAAAGAAATTCTCAGTAAAAAAGATTGCATTTTTATAGACTTTGTTTATGGCTTCAAACACTAAAGGTAGAGTCACTAAATAAATGTTGAACATTTCACTTCCAACCAGGCAGGACATTGGCTAACTTAGGTATTTAATGCTAATATAAATTCAGAGTTGTGACAACATTCATCAAGACATGTTCCTGCAAATTGTGGACAGGCTGCAATTTTTTCCTTACTTTCATCAGAATAATTATCATCAAAAACAAGTGTAAATGAATACAGGAATACATTGTTAAATAAAATAAAAGAATGATGAAGTGCTGCCTATGCTTATGTAATGGAATTGCCAGTAGCTGGCAGAAGCCTGAAAATATCTCTGGGCAGTCATAGCCTGGCAATCGACTCAGTGTTTAGCTGCTGTGCTTTCAGAGTGACACACTAAACATGGAAGCTCTGAAAAAAGAAACTGCACTGCACATTCTTACATAATGTACCTATACCCAAAATTCAAATCAAGGGCTAGTTGATTTTAGGATAATTTGTAGTCTTTACTTTTATGCTATATACTTAATGTAAATTTTGACTCCTTTAGAACAATTATCCATACATTTTGGAAGCCATTTATCCATTTCAGGGTCACAGTAAAGTCATTTGCCACAGTTTTTATTTTCCTGGTTTAAGAAAAATTATACACAGTTTTTGTAGTATGCAGTAGTTATAAGACATTGTTGCAATGCTTTGGGGTTTATGTTGTGTAATAATTCTATAAAATACAGGTGGGGATCTGTTTCGAGGATTTGTACTGCTTAAAAAATAACAAAGAGAACAATACAATGCATGGGATTTCCACAACTGTATATTAGTCTTGTCCTCCCCTATTTATTATATTTTCATATATGAACAATTACTGTAGATACGCTTTAATTTCATATTTGTATTTTACATAATCTGACAATTCTGCAAATATTTAAATGTATATTTACATGTATATTTTTGTATTTGTGTAGTTTTTTTTAGCAGTGTAATTATCCTGACATAGTGAGGTGTTATCACAGAACAAAAACTCTCTGGCACGCATATTCATCTTATCAACAGCTACCATCAGAACACAAATAGTTGCACCTATTCTGGTCACACCTTCTACTGTCTGTAAAAGAAGAAAGAAAACAATAACATATGAGTTGTGTCACAAAAATGAAGGTATGTCTGAGACGCAGAAGAACGCGCCAGTTCTCTAATGAAGAGCCTGGAATGTCTTCTGGAGTGACATATCAGGCTTTTAATAAAGCATTAGCCAGTAATTTCCAGTTTAGTGCAGTGAAGACAAACAGTCCAGATCAGCCCATATCTTAGCTCTGCAGTGGTGTTTTCATCTTAATCTCTGTACAAAACAAATGCTTCACTTCTACTAAAAAAAAAACTACAATAATTGTGTACTGAAAATCAGAAAAACAGGATTTAGTGTTAACCATAAGATTGAAGAATTTTCATTGAATATAGCTGTCTATCTTCACCTGAAGAACTGCTCCTCTATTCCAACCCCCTTTCCCCCAGTTTCAGATTATCTAGTCTTTTAGGTGATGGGTGTGTTCATCAAGCATTTCTGTCCATCTTGTGTTCTCAAAGAGGTTTGACAAGGCTATTGGGTAAGCAGCAGCAGTTTCCTTAGAAAAATTCTTAGCCATTTCCTTCCTCACTTTAACTGTCAAAGCAGAAGGTAGTTGGTTACTTTGGGGCCAGCCTTGTACCCATTTGTGAATATGTGTAAAAATAAAAAAAAAATGAAAGATTTAAAAATTTTAGATATAAAGATTTAAGGGGTACCACTTGTAAAGCACTGCACCACCTTCGACAAGAAAGCATTAACAGAAACAGAATTGTTTATGACATTGAAATATCTCAGAAATGTAATTGAAAAGTACATTTCATGTCTGGGTATCTAATCTGATATACGGCAGCTTTACATGTGACAAGCAAGAATTTTTGCTGGTTTAAAAGTGTCTTTTAATAAGGAACCACATGAGGTTCAGAAAAGGTAATACTATATCACGCGGAATGATGATTTTATATTCCACAATGCATACAGAGCATTCAATTAAATGTTTAATAGAAGAGCATAATAGATTTAATATATATTATATAATATTATCATTGAATATTCTAATGGTGTGGTTTTATCTCACTTTACCCATCGAAACTGACATCTAATAAACCATTTACTTAGAAGTTAAACTCAAGAAAGTTGAATAGCTGGAAGTGAAGCACACACATAAATCAAACAAAGTCAGTCTTGCAAGGCTTGTTTGATGAGGTACAAGGTAGCCCTTCAAAATAATTAATTACATGCCTTCCTTCTCCTCACTCTCCTCATTCCTTTCACCCCTCAACTTTCTTTTCCATCCTTTTACTTTTAGGACCTGGTCAGCTCTCTTGCCCTCAACAGAGCTCATGTCTTTTTTCTCCCAATTTTGAATTATCAAGTGATAGGAGCAACTCTTCAAAGCAACAGAGCCACAAGAGCAATGCACCTGAAGCTTTAAGTGGTTTCTCTGCCTTCCTGTGTATTTTAAAATGCCAAGCTCCTGCCTGGTAAATGCCTTACTCCTGGATGTCCCTCCAGCAGACTGTTATCTAACAGATCATGGAGTAGTCTACTTGCAGCCCCAAAATTGTCCCATTGCCTTGTCCTCACTATGTACAGTATAAGTATACATTATGGGGCCTACAAACTCATTGAGAAAAGTTTCCAACAGGCCAGTTTCCCCTTTCCATGTCCTCATCTCTGAATAACTCAACTTATTTTAATGGAGCATTTTCATCCACAGTCCAAACCTCCACCCCATTCATTATTTTTAACTTTTCTAATAAATGCAGCATCTAGTTGCAACAAGCCCTAAACATCTCAGCATACACCCTGGAAAAGAAAATGTAAAACCTAGGACAATACAGTCATTTCCTGATACACATAGCACACCAACATTCACCCATCTGGGATTGGAAACCACAACTGTCTGATCCTGCCTTGCTGAGTACAATAATGTTATTTTTATAGTTCTTTTAGTCAGAGGTTACATAGTGGTTACATACAAAACATGTCTGCACAAACTCAGTTGAGTCAATAACATAACAAACAGAATTTGGAATTAACCCTTACATAATAATGTTGATTTGATGCAAGATACAGTTACAGAGTGAATGAAGTACAAACCATATAACATTATGCTGAAGAAAGAAAACACCATCAGACCTCCCGTACTGAGGGGAAACTTTATTAGATAATGTACTGCCTGTAGAACAATAGATTTAAAACATTTACATTTTTGACACTTTATGAGTTCAGTAACTTGTAATCAGTGCTCTATATTTGTGTGGAATATGAACTGAAATGTGTTGACATCAAATGCAAACCCTCGTGTGCAAAGTACTGTCTAGTCTGATGTAATTCTGTGTGTCATAGCAGATTAGTCAAATTCTTGGGGCACCAAATAAATCAACTCAGTTTATGTTTGTATAGTGTTCTTCACTGAGTGCTGGCACCAAGCACTGTGACAAGTTCTCAAGTAAATAAAAACTTTACAAATTACTAATTACCTAATGAGTTCACATGCATACACAGATGTGTTTGTACAAATGGGAATGACTACCTAAAATGGAACCCAGTGGTACATGTCCAGAATTTCATTGCTGAAATAACGGTTTACACGTATGTGAAGCAAATAACTGTGTATGCTACAACCCAACTTCAGAAGGTTGGGTTGAGCAGGGAACCAAAAGTCTTAACTGATGACTTGTTTGATGTACTGAGTTTTTAAGTTATTCAGCAGAAAAGCAAAATGAAAAAGATAAGCATGATAAAGAAAGTAGTTGATCTTATTAGTTCCTGGGCACATAATTAATTAAGTGAAGGCTAGATGATGTTGGAAATTTAGTAGAGGCCCAATGTATATAATTCAAGTCATTTGTGTCCATTTTATATTATATCAAGACAAATACGTTGAATTTAACATAACATGTTTTAGCACCAGAATTTATATGGAATAACGTTCACTAAATGTCAGATGTCCAGCTTGTTAATGGGTTTGGTGGACAAGGTTGGAAGTTCCAGGTAATTAATGTGTAGCAGGAATTGCAAACGTTTAAAATTTAGGAGTAAAAAGGGGAATAAAGAGGGATGCTAGCATGTTGGTACTCTGAATTCCTTGTATGTATTTTTTCACCTTATTAGGACTAAATCGGAATTGAGGTCTTGAATGAAAGCTAAGACAGATTTGAGTTCCCTGAAATACATTTTATTTTGGTTGTTGTTTAGCCACTAGTATAAAAAGCTAGATAAGGTTTGAATGCTTCACAGTGAGTGATGACCTCTTTTATAATGGAATCGTGATGGCACAGGTGTGCACTATGTTGCCCAGCAACACTTGCATCCATGGCCACAAAATGGTACATCCACTGAAAAACACAGAATGATAAAAAGTCAAAATCCAAAGAAATATAAATTGACAATGCTACGGAACAAAACAAAAGCACCAGAAATTTAAGAGCTATAATAATATTCTCCTAACCATGCTGAAACTAAAATAACTGCAAAACCCAATAAGAAATGAGAAAAAATCTTAATACAATTTGAAACTAAAACAAAAATACAAAACATTAATCTACCAAATGTTCTTGATAGAAATGTTGGGTACCACCAGTACTCTTACAAGTGTCTATGCAATCAAAAAGTGAGCCTAAGCCCTTGAGAAATATGAGTACCTTCTGGAATCAGAGAGCAACCATTGACCATGACAGTGACCAAAAATCCTTGTTGAATTCCAGTGTAAAAGGATAAATAATTTCTAAACAAAACTGGTTCTCCAGCATTTTTCAATACCCTCTACGCTCATGTCCAAGGCATTCTATCTGGTTGTCTTAATTTGAACATTCTTGATGTCTATTTCCAAATTGCAAGAACACTGTTGTTTTCAAAAGAATAGAAAAGAATTGCATGCAGATTTATTTAAAATTGATTTCGAGTTAGTTTTTGAAGACCTACTATAATTTGTTACATTTTATGAACTTTGTGGGAGACCACAGGGTTGGAACAAAAAAAAAAACAACCACTTACCTGTGAAAGAACAAGAGAATAGAGAGCATTGTCTGGTCAATGCTGCTATTGCAGATGCCTTCGTTGAGCAGGTAGCAGGGATCCCTCACCACAGACTCCATGGAATCCTGCCTCATGATGTTGTTCAGCTTGTCTGTGTTCAAGTTCTCAAACATCAGCTGGTCGCGTAGCTGCCGGAAGTGGCTGACCGTCGGGCTGCCCAAATTGTTGTTGCCACTACCAGCTCTACCTGCAATGCCATCACATCCATTGGCAAGGTCCAGGCAGCAGCTGCAGCAGTCCAAGCCAATAGGTGAACGACACTCTTCATCTGTCATGGTAATGCACCAGCTAGTCTTCTGGCTTCTCCAAGAGAGTAAAAAGAAAGCAGAGGGACGCACGTTACTCAGGCCCAGTGCATTACAAGTTCATGAGATTGTCTTTGTGAGAGAAATTTGTCACAAAGACTGAGAAGAACTCAATGGATTCAACCTCTTCTGTAAACCTTGTTTAGTCCTTCCTTAAAAGGTGACAAGCCTCAGAGTACCTATTTTGGATAGTGGGGAAAAAAGCAAAACTATCGTACACACTAGCAATTCAAGTAGAATGTGTGAGACTGACAAAAAACACACACACACCGAGGCTGCTTATCAATTTTTCAGCCTGCACTTTTTTTTTTAAAACAGCTAAAGCAGGGAGGAGGGGAAAACCTCAGTGATTGGTAAAAGGCACTGCTCAGTTCACAGAGCCAGCCCTCCCCTTTTTTTTCCTTCCAACCTCCTCTTGACAACAAGAGACAAGGAAAAAAAATGCAGCTACAAGGACTGGCAGATCTGCTGCTGTTACCATCAGCATTCAAGGGCCGCTGGCAGCTGCTAAGCCTGTATGGAGCACCAGAGAGAGCGCGAGCAAGCAAGCTAGTGACTCCTTTTACACACCACGCACCTCCTGAGGAAAAACAACAGGCAAGGAATCTCACAGAATCTTTGCAATGTGCCACATCTAGTACTATCCAAATCATCCATCTCATTAGGCAACTCTAGGGTATGCCGCGTTCAAAGGGGAAACCCTCCCTGATTGCTGACTAGGGCTTTTAAGACTTGCATGCTATTGGTCTTTTGCAGGTCTGTGGGCTTACCCTTTGCTGTTATCAGTGAGCTCAGCAAGCCAGCCTTAGTTTTTCCTCTCTAGAAAAAAAAAAAAAAAAAGAAAAAACATGCTGCTTATCTTGCATAATTTGGCTTGTAAAATACATAGTGATTCTGTATGTTGTTCATCAACAGCTGAACCCTGTGAAAAAAAAAAAATAAAAATGCTTTTCTCTCCTTATCTAGAGTTGATTAAGTATCAGACAAAACACAGTTAATTACTCAAAACTATGAGCTGTTAGAATACATTCAGTGCCATCATGTAAGATATGGGTGGAGATTTACTTTTTTATCAAACTAATCATTTTGCTTTTTAAGTACATGCCATGCCAAATGTTTATCCGCTTGGTATCATAATCCACAATTACCTTTTCTTTTCTGTGGCTCAGTGCATAATCAGCTGCAGGAATGGGCAGATATAACTCAAGGCAAAAATAGTTACATAGTTCAGGATGATGAAAAATAATTGAGTGGCTTATAATAACTCCTGTTTCTAAATAGATAAATGAGGCATTAATCATGGTACGATGCTATTAAAAAGTATTTGCACCTTCCTGATTTTCTATCTTTTTGCTTTTTCATAACACTTCATTGTTTCTGATCTCCAGACAAGTTTAGTGTAATACAAAAGACAAGCTGAGTTAACACAACAGCCAGTTCTTAAATGATCATTTCTTTTGTTGAAAGGAAAAAGTTCACCACCACCTATATTATCCATGTGAAAAAGTCATTACTGGAAGGAACTGCAGGTCCACAAGCTGAAATGTTGGGGTGACAACCCAGTTGTCCCCATTTCATTACAACAATTTTCCTAACAAAACATGCGCCTGATGGTGCTAAATAAAAATACAAGGTACTAGCACGAGGAACCTTTCTTAGCTGGTAAAGTAGGAAGGAGCTCCGTCCTGCTTTGTGTTCTCGTAGCGAGCGACATCTCCTTCCAGGAGCCACAAGATATGTAGTGGTGGGATCAGAAGGGCCAGAGTCAGTTGCCCCTACTGGGCACCTCCTCTGCACTGCAGAGAAAAAAAAAAAACAGAGCATAAAATTAGCACTAGCACCCCCTCTTGACCAGGGGTGAAAGTACATATATCACAAGAGCAAGGAGGATGATCCATTGTTGCGCATGTGTGACACCCCCTAAATGTAATACCTATTTGTGCTTCCTTTAGCAGCAACAACTGCAATCAAATGTTTCTGTTAGCAGGAGATCAATTTTTGCCATCACTACAGAGAAATTCAGCCACAGTGGACAAGCTTCCACTATGAACTACTCATTTAAGGTACCACCACAACATCTTAATAAGGTTCAAGTCATGACTTTGACTAAGCCACTCGAAAACCTTAATTCTGTTTTTTATTTCTACCATTCAGAGGTGGACTTGCTCTTGTGCTTTGAACCATTGTCCTGCTGCTTAACCCAGTTGCACTTCAGCTATATGTCATAGGTAGATGATCTGGATTTTCTTCTTGAGTCTTTTCTAGCAGAGAGCTGAATGCATAGTTCTATGGCAAGTTAGTAGGCCGTGAAGCAGCAAAGCATTTCCACAAAGTCATGCTACCACCATTAAGATTGACTTTTGGCATATTTATATTGCAGAAAGCTGTGATAGCATTACACCAGATGTAAATGGGACCCATGTCTTCCAAATGGATCCATGTTTGACCCAACAGTCCGCAGAACATTATCCCTTAAATTTTGGGGTAATCAAGGTATTTTTTGGCAAATATTACACGTTTTTATACGCTTGTTTAGCAGTGCTTTTCACCTTATAGCTGTGCCTGGTATCTTTCTAATGGTGGAGTCATGAAAACTGGCATTAACTAAGCTGCAAAAGGCCTGTAGTTCCTTAAATGTTTGTCTGGATTCTTCTGTGACTTCCTGAAGGAGTTTTCTATGTGCTTCTCAAGTAATTTTGCTAGGCCAACCACTCCTGGGCAGATTTACCGCTATTACAACTTTTCTCCATTTGGAGATGACAGCTCTCATGGTTGTCCACTGGAGTTCCAAGGTTTGCTTTGCAATCCTTTTCTGACCGATTTATTTCAGTAACGTTCTTTCTTATATCTTCTGGAATTTATTTTGACTAAGGCATTGTGTACTGCTAGCTTCACTGTGTACTGCTGAAAATGTTCTATTATGTGATTTTCAGATTCAATAGGACTGGTAGAAATTGGATTGGGTGTGTCTAGTCAAATTTACCCCTTTATCATTTAGATTTGTTTCCTTGGTCGATCGAGTGACTGAGGAGGCACTTCCTTTTTAACATGGGTGATGTACTGTAGGTGTTGGTAAACTTTTTTCCTTCAATAAATCATTCTGTAGATCATTTGAAAACTGTATTGTATTTACTCAAGTTGTCTTTTGTATTATTCTACATTTGTTTGGAGTTCAGAAATAAGGAAGTGTTATGAATAAGCAAACATAGAATCAGTCAAGAAGGGGGAAAATACTTTTTCTCAGCACTGTATATTAGGATTATTTTTTGCAGAAACCCCAGAGCTGTATTGAAGGTGAGAAAAAGCTCAATACTGCACCACAATTGTACACAGCAAACAAATACATGGAATGTACTGCTCAAAGACTTGACTTACTGTTGACATTTGTTTTAGATGGGGTGCAATTTCAGTAGTCACCGAAGAGCAGGCATCTTTTTTTCCCCCCGTTAAACAACTAACAACTTTAATTGACCACACCACCAGAAGGTGATTTATAAGAGTACAGTACCAGGTAAAGCTGCAAGATAAAAGTGCAATGTGAGAATATTTATTAAGATGAGTTATGGGGTTGGCATGCTGGCATAGTGGTTTGAGTTACTGCTTCACAGCTCAAGGCTGACAACTCTGTTTAAGTAGCAGCAGCAGAAGCCATAATACCACCTATACATCAGAATAGGTAATCTACCTAGAGCTAAGCATACAGTATGTGGTCCTGGCCAGTACTTTGATTGGAGACCATCAGGGAAAAGCTTGAGTTGCTGCTGGAAAAGGTGTTGGTGAGGCTGGCAGGGGGTGCTTACCCTGTGGTCTGTGTGTGGATCCCAATGACACAGTGCAGTGTTTGCGACGCAGTGCAGTAAAAATGGTGCCATCCTTCAGATGAGTTGTAAAATTGAGGTTCTGACTCTCTATTGTTATTAAAGACCCCTGGGCTATTCAAAATAAGTAGGGTCTACCCCAATGTCCGGGCTAATCATGCCCATCATGGTCTTGTCATTCTTGCCTCCAAATCATTCTATGTCACAACCTAAAAGCTAATATGTGGTGAGTGTACTGGAGCAAGAACGGATGTGCAAGGTGGATGCTGCACTTTGGTGGCGGTTAAGTGGCTCCCCTCGGTCTATGTAAAGCTCTTTGATTAGCTAGAAAAGTGATATACAAGTGTGATTAATTATTTGTTATTTTATTAGTAAGCACCCTCTGCACAGAGTTAGCACATTTTTCTGTGTTTGCGTGAATTTTATCTAAGTACTTTGCTTTCTTATTGCTATTTCTGAGATATGCAAAACTGAATGATTGCGTGCTGACTCTAAAGTTGACCCTGTGTGAGTGTCTGTGCCCTGTTTTAAGTTTGTTTCTGAACCCCTGTACCTAATGCTGACAGGATAAATTTCGATCTGCTCCATTCGTGAGTAAGTGGGGTTTTATCTGGGAAATTTAGTTAGCAATTTAGTAATGATGCTTTTAAATTAAGATTCACCCACTGCTTAGGAATTTGCCATTTTTCCTGGCTTTTTTCTTAAGCAGCAGGAAATTAAGAAAGATGTGAATCTAACAAGGCAGCTAAGAGCTAAGCAGTTAACTTGATAAATTGTCACTTCTGTATGTTAACATTTGGCATTAAGTGGCTCCTTTTGGTTCAATATATAGAAATACATTTTTTTTAATTTTGCAGTTTATCATTATGAGTCAATGAAATATTTTTTGAATTGTCCAGAAACATAAAATGTACAATGACTTGAAACAACTGATAAAGCAGAATGATAAAAGGAAAAGGTGGAGAATGTCAAACAAAACAACTGTTTCCATTAAATACAGCATTTCTTAGTAGCCTCCTTAGCATTATGTTTACCCATGGAGAAATGTTATTATGTGTAACAGAAACATGTAACTATAACAATGTCATTGTAAATAATGTATGTCTTTTGTCCACTGCTGTACTGATGCAGATTTATTACGTCCTTTGAGTGATGTTTTGAAACAGTCACCCACACACAGTCCAACACAATCAGTACAGCAGAAGCATGCTTCTTTGTACAATTTTGTTATAATATTTTTTATGTTCATTGCACATGAAAGGGTAGAATGTCAAGGCTTGATCCACATGATCAAGGCATCCCTTGTAATATTGTAGGCTACCACAGCACAACGCTTAGTGGTCTCCACATTTCCTCTGATATGAGCATCAGTTGCTGAATTGTGAACAGGTTCTTAGGGGGCTAAAGTCTTTCTTGTCTTAATTGCAGGTCATTTTGTACTTTTGCCACTTACCTACTTCCATCATGGTGAATCTTCTGGTGACCAAATTGCCAAGGCATATCCCAGTGGTTTAGTCGTACAGTGGTGTATGCATCAGTGTCAACATCTGATGATTCAACTAATTGTTCAGTTTCAGTTTATTCTAAAACTGGCTTTACAGCTTCTCATTTACAAGTCATTGTGCTTTGGTTAAAGGCTCCATTCCACTCATTACTACTGATCAAGTGGCAAGCACATAGAAATATTCATGATTTTTTGCAGCATAATGTTATTTTATCCACTAGATGGTCATGGAATACTGTCCCGAGAGTTATTCAGGCTTTAAACTGTAAAGCGAACCATTGAGTGTCACCCCGAGTCTGACTTTTGGTTCACCATATAATTCTGAGGTTAAAGGACTACTTGGAGTAAACGCCTGCAACCACTGAGTCCATCCTGGAGCAGGGCCTGGCACTTCTTACGAAAAGTACCACTGCTGATGATGACTTTCTTAGTTTTGATGAGCATAGGCAGGCACAATGAAACATGCTTTTAATTTTCCACAGATAACATACATTTGCTTTTCCTGTTGAGGCACTCAGATTGAAGTGCTTTTGTAGATTTGTTAATATGTTAGCAAAATAACATTCACTGTACCTGTCCGAGCTCGTCTTTGTTCAGGCATCATATATAAGCTAGGCTTATACTAGATAACAGCCAGACAAATGTAGGTTTTAATGTAAGATTAAAAACCAAATTAAATCAGGATGGCCCTAATTTCTGAGAACCAGAGATTATCCTTTCTTCCACCTGGATGTCGCAGGTTGTTTATTTTGTTGAAAGCTGGTAGGATTTCAATTATGCAGACTTATTTATTGCAATGCAGGGTCCACAGCATATCTTACAAAGAAGGAACCAACCCAGGCTGGTGGCAGGTCACACTCACATAATTAAACCAGGCATATTTGTATTCACCAGGTTACCTAAATTGCAGATCATTAGAATACCACTGAGAAAACATAAAACTCTACACAGATGGTAACCAGGACTTTGGAGATATTGTAAAAGGCTGGCAATTTAATGTTACTCAGAGACCCCTTAGCCACAATATTTACAGTAACACCAGTTAAGGTGTTAAGGAAAATGTATTGTGGTATCCTATACTACATTGCTCACACAAAGACAGGTCTAAAGGGAAAGTCATGTCTAATATATTATCTTACATTGGCTAAAATGAAATTCAATCCCCAAGGAATAGTTCAATAATTGTTTTTACAGTTTTGCAAGAATGTATTAATTGTATTGTAAATAAGGCTGTTAGGCTTTTAGTTTTATCTTTGTGGTTGTAATTGTAATAGTTTCATTCAGAGTACAGTGACATTCTTATATGCATGTCCAACCAGCATACAATTATGCCACCACTCTTCACCATGAAAAACAAGGATGTACTGAAACACACTGAACTCAATGTTATTTAATAGAAAGCACAAATCAGCTTACCTTTGTTCTCCTTACCCCTGTTCTCCATACCACTTATTCATATTGAGGTCTTACTTGCTCCCATTCACATATATTAATGAAAGACCTGTGTGTATGTGTGTGTATGGCAGATACATGCATTATTACCATTTTTTGGTGCCTGCATGCACGTCAGACATGTGTGTGTGTGTTTGTTGCAGTCCGCTCTGCTCACTCTTGACCACAGCCATGGGAGTTGGTGTGAATTCTGTGGAAGATGTAGTTGCTTATACAAGTCTGACTTGCATTTGGTGAGATGGCACAAGCATGCACTTTTTAAATATTTTTAGCGCTAGCATGTACCTCACATCTCATTCAGCCCAAGCAGACAAACTCTGCTTTGTGGTACATGCACATTGTACGTTCACACAATGAGCTACCATACGTTTACCCGAGACAGATTCCGGCCTGTTCCGCTCAATTTGTGCCACAATTGCACTCGACTACACATCTGTCTCGGACAAGATACGACCTGTCCCAGCCCACTTAGCTGACTTCTCTGAAAGTTCATCAATATAGTGTAGTAAAATTGCCAGGGAAACTTGGGTCGCTTTTTTTCCCGAAGACTACACACCGCTCTTTTTATGTAATATTTGAGCTCTCATCACAAAATAACCAATAGCACAGGTGCTACTGTGAGGAAAAGCTTTGCAAGCCTTGCAGTAGTTTCAAAATATTTTATCAGCATTACTGTTTCGAGCCCATGTAACTTCCATCTGTCAATGGTTGGTAAATGGACCCATTTAATAGTTATGAACTGTTTTGTTGGTGTTTCTTGGTATTGTCATTTATATTTGCAACAAGTTACACAGTAGCCAGTTTTACTATTGGACATTTTTTTTGCCAGATAGCCCTCTGCTGTAGGTAATGGAAGAAATCTGTATGCTTTCTTTTTAGTTTGATGGCTTTATTCCTTGCATTGTTCTTTGTTTTTAGTGGCACAATGTTCCTATCATTTTAACTCTACTTTGTGCATTTCAATATGTAGTTTCTTTTTAATAAAGTAAAATAAAAAAAGACTGTCAATGGTAATGAGCTTTTGCTGACCCGCTTCTATTCCACTTCTGTTGTCATTGTGCTTTTGGTGCCACTACTAAGTTATCAAGCAACTGCTCTTGACATTAGAAGAAGTGATTGGAATGTTTAGGATTAGAAGGGCAATGAGACAACACTGAACTGTATCATTTTAGTTTAGTTTATAAAGTTGTTTCCTTCATTATAGAATACCCTGAGGAGGAAGTGGACGCCTAGCCCAAGTCAGAAAAATGCAACTTGTCAAACACCATAGACACTAAGAGACTTATTTTTCAGTAATGCTGTTCATTTGAGTTTTTGTTTTCTTCTTCTGTGTTGTCAACTTTCCACCTTATACTTCCTATATCAAAAAATTCTCAAATCCAAAGTTATTCTCTGCTTTTGGACCCAACACTACCAGGAGAGGTTCCAGCCATTACAAATTTGAATTGGAATAACCAGGTCTGAGAATATTATGTTCAGTGTAATCCTGTTGAGACTGGTTTCTGTTAATGGTTTATCTTTAAATGCTTTTTTAATTAATGCAAATGTTGCAAGGTTTTATAGTTTATTACTATTATACTTTCAAATATAAGTAGGCCAACAGCCATACCACATGCACTTCAGAAGAGGTCATCCACTTTAAGTTAAGCATGTTCCGGCCCGGCCAGTACTTGGATGCGTGACCATCTAGGAAAAATTTGGGTAGCTGCTGCAAGAGGTGTTGGTGAGGCCAGCAAGCGTCGCTTACCCTGTAGTCTGAATGTGCATCCCCAGTGCAGTGATTAGGACAATGTGCTGTACTGATGAGACATAAAACCGAGGTCCTCATTCTGTGTGGTCATAACAGATCACTGTGCATCCTTTGTATTCAGAAGGCTGTATCCTGATGTCCACGATAAAATGTCCTCCATGGCCCAGTCATTTTGACTCCTTAATCATCCCCTGTCTCTAATTGGTTCTCTCTCTCACTCTCATCACTTCACCACCTAACAGCTCATGTTTGGTGAACGTACTGGTGTAAAAATGGCTGCCATCACATCATCCAAGTGGATGCTACACATTAGTAGTGGTTGAAATGGGTCCAAACTCACTATGAAAAGCTCTTTTTGTAGTGAGAAAAGCACTCTATAAATGTAAAAATATATTATTATTATTTTTATTATCAACTTTGAGAATTTTTCTTGGTGAGAAGCACACCACAAGAAGAGGCTGTAGTGAAACAGCTGAGATAACTACTACCAAGTCACACCAGGGCAAAACTAAAGAATAAAATTTCAGATGATTAAGATATGAAATTATTATCAAATAAAAATCGGCAGCATCACATTCTAGTATTGTACAGTGTGGCAGTGTTCATTGTGCATGAATACAAGGACATTTGACCTTACACTTATTAGTACACCTTATAAGATTTTTTTTTATTACAGGTGAAATGCTTACTTCACAACAGTTCTGATAATTAATATCTAAAAAGGATAACATTTTGAAAGTATTTTAGACCAAAAATCCAAATTCAAAGTGTGGCAGTCTGATAATTGAGAGAAACTGGGAACAAGCTTGTTATGTGCACCATCATTTTAGTGTATCCCTTTTGGCTAAGAAATTAGACTTGGCTTGGCACAATCAATTTGGTGGTTCAAATATAATATTAGGCCCATTTTATGACCCCCCGAGTCTTTAATCATTTAAATTATTGCTGCCTGTAATTTGTAATTTACATCACACATAAAGTGTTCTCATGTAAAGGTTATAATGGCTGATATAACACTTAAGTCTGAGTAAAACTGGTAGATTTCTTGCAGACAGTTGGCCATTAATAGAAACAAAGATGTACTGCTACTCGCAGTGTTTCTCAAACTCGGTTCTGGGGACCCCCTGTGGCTGCTGGTTTTTGTTCCAACCAGATTCCTAATCAGTGACAACACCTGATAGCACTGATCTCATTTAATTAGCTGGTATTTTTTTTTCTTTTATTCAACATTCAGAAACGCATAGCAGCATGATTTTTACATTTATAAGACATTTATAAATATTTCTGCTTTTGCTATAGATTTAAATGCCTAACTCTGTTTTGTTGATTTCATTATACTTTGCTCTTTCTCTGTGCAGTTTTTCCCCCTTCATTGTATCTTAATAATGACAACTTAAAACGAGCAGAGCAGACACTCAGGCAAACAACACTGAATAATCAAAGGCTGCAGCTACTTTAGAGTCAGACCCACGAATTAGTAAATAATGGATTAATTAAACAATTAGAACACCTAAAAAAGTAGAATGAAAATCAAGATGAAAATGTTAAAAAGAAAAACAAATACATTATTTCTATATAACTACTTGGTACATTTTAATTTTTTTTTAGCAAACTTAGTTTTCTAATTGATATATTGTTCCTTAAACACAAAACTTGGGAAATATCAGTTCACTTAATTAGCCCAGGAGCTCAATTAAAAACAGAAGCTGGTTGGAACAAAAACCTGCAGCGACAGGGGGTCCCCAGGACCGACATTGAGAACCCCAGGCGTAGAGTCTGACATCCTAACTATTATAAGTATCCAAGTGCAGAGGCTTGTTTTGCAAATAAGTCTTTCTGGTGGCCACTCTGCTCATTGTTAGTTGAGTCATACTGACATCTGCTGTTATCAGAGCAAAGTGAAAGTCTAATTCATAATGTATAGTTACAAAATAAAAAAGGCATAAAAATAAATCAATAGCTTTAATATGAAAATCTGACTATACAAATGCATTTTTGAAATGGCAACACCTCTACACTACAGAAAGAATCAATGCCATTTTGCTAAATCAGAATACATGATGAATCAAGGAAAACGATAACAGTAACCAGAAAGAAAAAGCATTTGGAAATGAATAGTTTGATAGATGGCACACATGTGCTGGTGTCCCTTTCAGGATGGGTTCCAATCCCTTACCTGGCCTGGAGGCTCTGGCACTGAGTGGGCACAAAAAAGGGCAAAATGTTCCCTTCCTATGCCAGAAGACTGATAAAGCATGTCATGAGATGCTAGTATGCAGGGCTACATACTCCCTATACACACTAGGTGGCAGCCTCTGTTGGTGACACTACCTATGCAGACACTCGCAAGACATGCTGAGAACTGAAGTTCCATAGGGCAGTAATCTTTTTGGGTTTCATGGGTACCACCAGGGTGCACTGCAGAGATATGTGATCCCTAGATAGATAGATAGATAGATAGATAGATAGATAGATAGATAGATAGATAGATAGATAGATACTTTATTAATCCCAAGGGGAAATTCACATTCACTGCTTTGTTGGACTTCTGTTTGACCTAGAAGTACTTCCAAAAGCCCCAACACTGGAAGTAAACCAGGATATGAGATAAAAGTAGCCAATCAGCTTTTTTCAGGTAGGTTAGAGTAGGGTGTGGTAAAATTTGGGACTTGTGTCTGTGTGGTTGTGTTTTGAGGTTTGAAAGAAACATAATTGCAAAATGGATGGATGTGTAATGACAATGATACAGTAAATCTCAGGAGACAAAACAGTATAATCGGAGACACTGGACTATTGTATTTGCAAAATAATAACAAGAACAATTAGTCTGTCAGTTCATAATGTACAGGGGCTTTTATTATAAGCACAATTACAAAGTAATCAGGCAAACAATACTTTCTTAAAGTTATGGATTTTAGTGGAAAGATATTATTTAGCTGGAGTTATTTTAGGCTAAAATAAAAACAGAAAAAAAAATATAACGGGAACAAAAACCTTGAAATACACTCGTGTATTATGTAAAAAAATCAGAGCAGTTTGAAAAGGTGGAAGGCTGGCCATATACAATGTATAAACACACATTTGAATCTCTGTCGCTCATTCCCTCACCTTGTTTCTGTGCCACCTTTCCTTGAGTTCATTGCTGCTTTGATATGCTTGACCATAATGCTCTCCTTGAGAATAACCTGAGTATACTGTAATGTGCTACTTGTACATGAGCACTGACTTTTCTAGTTATATGCAGAAGAGGCACTGTCTCCATCCCTTCAGCTTTGGGGATTAAAATTAAGTAAGTAGTAAATTCACCTCAATAATTATATATATTGTGAAAATGTTTACAGCAAATTTAACTTAGTCATTATGTTCAAACACTTTCCGTGAATGCAAAATCTTATCTAAAAAATATTGATATTTGGACTTTGAAATTTATGTCTGACGCTGCTAGTCGTTCGCCATATTGCTTGGACCTGCAGTGTTCTTGGGATACTTATTCTCAGCTGTGTACGTGTGCAGCCTGAACTTTTCAGTACCAACTTACTTGAAGGACACATTGTTTTAAATTCACTCATTGCTTGAATTTGTGTTCCAGTTTAAATGGTGCGTGAATTTGTACTTCTGGCTTTGTTGATGTAGTCATCATCATCACATTGATTACTTAGGTACAATACAACTTAGTACTTGAACATTGAAAAAAACAGACATTTATTAATATTCATTTGCCCTTCTTCTTTTGGTGTTGAGTATTTAATGTCCATGCTGAGATGTATAGCTTTTAATACTGCCATTTGGTGATTATACCATATCACAAAATATTATGTTGATAAGTCTTCATTTTATGTCATTTTTTGTTGCATTATTCAGCTAACATTTCATCGTCACGGGTGCATGCATCCTAGCACTGTACTTTGTGAAACATAATGTCTCTCCCTCACTTCTTCACATGAGGTTTACTAGAGGCTGTTTCTTTCTATAGCTGCTAACTTCTTCCTCTCTGATTTTTCACTGCTTCTTTCATGTGACTCTAATGTTTTTTTTCCATAGCCTAAGTTTTTCTTGCTCACCTGACAGGTGCAAGACAGGACAGAAAAAAGTTAGAGGAAAATGAGCAAGCCATGGTCTATTGGAAGGTAGGAAAGTGGGCTGGATAAGGAGATTGTTTTAGAAAAATCTTTATTTAGAATCTTATAGGGTTGTAGGTTTTGAAGTTTGTCCTACTTTTGTTGTATTATTGTCTACAATTACCTAAAACTCCTTCATGTTTATGTACTTGGACCTCCTTGGCTTCACTTGGTTTATGGGTCTGCTCACTGGTGCCCCCTTAAGTTCAATGTACAAATAAACTCATTGCCTACCTCAAATGCACCAAAGCATAGATGTCTGATAACTTCCTACAGCTAAACACACAGAAAACTGCTTCTTGTCACTTAACAAACTTATGTTTTCTACAGATGTGAAGACTTGTACCATGCATCTGTATCAAGAAAATGTCTGGGGATGGTTTTAACTACAGACATGAGCTATAAAAAATAAAAAAGTGTATGTTGGCACAGCTCTTCTTGCTAAAATTTAGCTCCTGTTAACTTTTCCCATTGTCTGCTACTACCACCTTGCTTGTAGTCATGATTAGGAACATTCCATATTTTGAAAATCACATCTTTTTTGATGTATAATACTCCTTGCCTGTATTACCTCCTGACTGGATTACTTCAATTCATTCTTCATTGATCTTCTTGTTCAAGAGCATATTACAAGTTCAGAGTGCTGTAGCCAAACATCTGACATGCACAAACCATAACGAACAAGTCACCCCTTAACTGTTATGACTACACTGGCTTCCCACACAATATTGTATTATGTTTATAACAAAGCTGCCTCGGATTGCCTGTTCTTAAGCCTTACCAAGCCACTGAGGTCCTCTGACTCTAGCCTTCTCACTATTCTAAAATCTTTTGACTATTGATATTTTATTTTGGCCCTCTGAGACAGTATTTTGTCACGTTTTCAGTATTTTTATCAATCATTTTCTTTGCACTTATTTATTTTTAACATTGCAATGGTGACATCATCGCACTACCATTTTTGTTCTTGTCTTTTGTGACCATAGCCATGTTGTTTAGAACTATAATCCTTGCTACCAACCCTGTGATCGCTAGTAGTGTTATGCATGACATCATCATTTGGTCCCTTTAAAAGAGGGCAGTAGTAAGAATTAACACTCCCATGCGCTGGATTTTTAATAAAAAAAATCAACATAACCGTCACTTGCAGTTCAGGTTTAGGCAATCAAACCTAGATAGTGAAGTGGTCTTTTTGTACTTCAAGTTTTGTTTCTGTGAGGTAAGCTTTGAATGATCAGCACCTTTGACTTTGTCCCCATTACCTTGATCTTGTCACTGCACTGCCCTTCCTTTTAGCATCATCCTTAGCATTACAGGATGCTAGAGGGCAGCATTTCTATGAAAACCATATGGCTGGAACATTGCCTGTTTCTGGAAAGTCAGCTCATATCCTCCTGTCTCTGGTATACAGTAAGAATGCTGCTTGCCTTTTTGACTCTGTTGTCCCATATTGTGAAATCTCCATCTGCTTCATATGATCTCCATGGTACTCTGTAAACAGTCAATGTTAAGTTGGCCATCTATCACTGTGAAAAGGATTACTTGTGTTCTCTTTTGTATTTCTCCAATTTTGTGACACCCATTGCATACTAAGCCTACCTGGAAGAGGGTCTCAGTCTGAATTGCCCTTCCCAAGATTTCTTCCATTTTTTTTTCCCTACAAGTTATTTTTTTTTGTCTTCTTCGAGAGTCAAGGCTTGTGAGGCTGTCAAAAACAAGGCCTGTTAAAACTCATTGAGGCATTCCTTGTGTGATTTTGGCGCTATACAAGAAAAAAAAATTGGTTGCTACTGTACATTTTTAGGAGTTTTGAATTAGTCTTCATTCATGAAGCTTTAACAAATACATCAAAATTGCTAAGTAAACTCTTCTGTTTTGCACTTTGCCTTGATATACTTGCAACTACAGTGTAATATCAAATATTTAAATGTACCAACTCTACTGATCTGATATACCGTCATCTCATACTGTCAGTCTGCTCCCATGTATTACGCATGCTTTGCTAATGTAAGCAAATTTTGCTTTTCTTGTAAAATATTAAGTATGGAATGATCTTGTATGGTAACTTTGAATTGTCCTTGTATTTTCTTTATGAAGCCCCTGAGCTCTGTAAATTATGCTATAAAAATAAAAACTCATTAATGTTTATCTGGTTTACAATAGGACTGAGGAACAGCTGATTTCTAACATAACAATATAATATTCTCAAACCATTTAATTCAACACAGAGCCTATTCTGATAGCATTGGAGGCAAACCAGAAACCAGCCCTAAACAGAGCACCAGCCCATTATTGGGTCCACACACAAACTAGGTCAATTTATGATCACCAATTTATCTATCTTGCACAACTGTACAGATGTGAGACCATACAGGCAGAAAGAGGGGAACATGCAGACTTCATGAAGCCAATGATCTGGCATATGATTTAAACTCAAGATGCTAGACATGTGAGAAGGCAGCACTATTCACTGTGTCATTGTTCCATCTAAGTAAATAAACACAAAGTGGGAAAACTCAATAAATTGTGAGTTAATGTTTGAATTCTAGCTTTTAATATCAAAGTGCCAACAAGCCTAAAAAACAAGCAAGGCTCAAAAATAAAATATCGGATGGTTACACATCTAAGCAAAGTTTGGCCGCTGTTTGGACTAGGCCAAGTCAAACCATACTTACCCTCCCAGATGTTAGTTTCCCCACACTCTGATCCCCAGTTGATGATAAAACAAACAAGTACATTAAACAAGTTATTAAAGTGATCAATGGATAATTAACATTGGAAGTGAAATATAAACAGACACACACCACCTTTGAAAAATTCATCCCTTCCAATACGATTTCCTCTGTGGTGTAAAAGTGCGACAAGTTCACTAATTATCTGTAAAGAATGAGGAACTCTACCTCCAGAATTACCTGCGTGAGCTTAATTTGCATTCTAGACAACTCTATAAAATCACTTCAGTTACCTAAAAATAATGTCAGGAGGAACTTTTATGGAGATCTTATGTATTGAGTGCCCCCTTGTGGTTATATTATATAAATCCCTTATATCTATTATTTTTTTGAGGAGAAGTCTCTACAAACAGGAGAATTACCCAGAGTCTGGAACATTGTATAATACTGTGTTAAATAATATTACACCAGTGCTGATAGCTACAGATCTATTTAATTAACCAGTTTAATGACAAATTACTAAGGGCATCTTCCTCTTTACCCACTACATACTGTATACTGTATATGAATCCATTTTTAGGCCACTACAAGTGAATGGTAAATGCTGGCTAATGTTTTCTTCTGCATACAACTACACAACCACACATCATTTTTGTATAGCAACATACACTGTATATTAGAATAAGGAAAAATAAACTGCCAGATACACCCACATCCTCATTTTTTCATTTATTTTAACTAATAAGCTAAAATTACCATAAAGTAATTTCAGAGGTATCATTCGAACAATTCAGGAGACAGAGTGGAGAATCGCATAGCAGAAGAATTTATAATAATGAAGTAGGGTTATGACTGCTGTTACTTTAAAGTTAATCTTTCAAAAACAACATGCGGTTACAATTTGATGTTGGTTAAGCATAATTAACACACAAATGATAGGCAATATTTATTGATACTGATGACTGTGTGATAGAAGCACACTCAAAGAGCACCAAAGTATGGGGAAACATCAACCTGTTTTAATTATGTATTTACTTGAACACTGTTAGGCGTATCACCAATAGCAGTAATATTGAGGCAATTCCATGTAAGTTGTCATGAAGCTTAATTTTATCCACCAAGGGTTTCATTTTTCCAGTTTTCTTATCTTACTGCCCATTATGCCTTCTTCTGGCAAATAAGGTAAACAACAAAGGCCTTCTACCACTGTCTGTCTTGGGCCAGTTTCTTGACAGTACTCCAGGTCCGCCTTGGCAGTAGGCCATTATAAGTTCCTGGGCCAGCTCCTTTAGTGTCTAGTACAGGCGCTGTTTCGATGATCACTTCCTCTGCTTCTGATGACATGGCCAATCTATCCCTGTTTTCTTTTTATCATAATGGCGGCCATATTCTCTAGATGGTATCGTTCTAGCAAATCTTAATTAGAACTGGTTCTTGGCCAGAAAATATGCAGGACTTGTCTCAGAGTTTTTCTATGGAATGTTGTATCTGTTCTTCCATCAGTCTTCACTGTGCTGCCTAATAGGTGAAGGTGTCAGTCATAGATAGGTCTTACCTATTTATCTTAATAGATGTTGGTCTGTCTACGTTGAGTTTCATAACTTCTGTTTCAGACTGGCTGATCTGTAATCCCAAATGTGTTGAGATAGGTTCATTTTTCTTACATGTAGTTGTGAGTATGCGACAGCAAAGCGATGTCATCAGCAAAGTCAAAGAATTCAAGGGTGGATGAGACTGTCCATCTGAATATTCAAACTCTGCATCACCCAGTCAATGACCTGGCTAAACAACAAGGCAGACATCACACAGCGTTGCCTGACACCTTTGTTTCAAAGCAAATATCACTGCTTCCACACAAATGAAGTTGGTATAAAAGCTCTTGATGAGCAGTGCAATCTCCTATGGTTATGCCATATGTTCTTAGAATACCCCAGAAGCTGCCTCTGTGGATGCTGTCAAAGGCTTTGTGAAAGTCAATGAAATTTATGTACAGATGCTTGTGTCACTCTGTGCACTGCTGAATAATATTTTGTAGTGCCAAGATTTCATCAATACATTTCTTTTCTTTTTGGAACCCAGCTTGTTCAAACCATATTCAGTGGCGTAGCTAGAGGCTGGCATAAGTGGTGGTCTTCCCCGGGTGGCACATTTTTTGGGGCAGCACTATTGGTCAAAAGGCTCAGTACAATTTGTGTGTAAGCAGCAGGGTTCAGAGAAATATCACTTACAAATGAATAAAGTAAAATTCTCTTTTTATCCACAGACGCTTTAAAAATAATTTTCAGACTGTCCTTCTGTGACGGCATCAGGCACAGCAATTGAAATTTATGAGGCAATAACAAAAATAAACATTACACATATAATAATTTCTAGGAAGATAAACAACCAATTTCCGATTTATAATTTTGTTTTGTTATCAGTCCGAATGCGTTTTTGCTCTGCGCAGAAAACATCCCCACCTATCACTTGTACACTACACTGGTTCTGGTTTTCGCGGCATAATTATATTGAACTAATAATCAGAACACGGCTTATCAGTGTGTCTATACTATATTCTTGTCTAGTTGATCCTTATAAATAATTATAAGTGAAAGATTATTGTTCTTTCTCTATACAGTATATGAATAAATCTATGCAAAATGTATTTTAATTTTTCTCTATAGGTTATTTTAATTTTCTATTTAAATAGGTTAACATATTCAAATATGTTGGAGGGCGGCAAATTTAAGCACTGCCCGCCCCCTGTGCCACGAACTTGAGCTAAGCCACTGTCCTTATTAGCATGTCAGCTGCTTCTGAGATTTGTTGGTTGATGATTTAACCAGAATTTTACTTGGAATAAATACATGGGTAATACTAAACCAGTTGTTGCAGTTACTGAGTGCTCCTTTTTTGGGCATTTTGACCATTTTGCCTTTGTTTCAGTGTGGTGCAGCGTGCCACTGAAAGTGACAGCAATGTTTGTCACACTCGGACAGCATAGCTATTTATAGCTTTGTCTGCATTTTTTTTAAATAGCTATTGAGATCATGGACATGTTTACCTTGAGGAAGGAGGAAGTGTGTTGCATCTGCATAGAAGGCACTGCGTCTCAATGGTTCAGGTCTTGCATATCTGCAGAATGCAAGCCTGATTTATGCAGCATTTCGGGCGGGAAGTTCACGTCATCAGATCGGGTGAGGCCTGCTATCTGTTATGTTCTGCCATGCTAGAAAAGGGAAAGAAGGCAATATGAGAGGCACATTGCCTTGTTAAAAAGAAACCAATTGTGCAAGTTTAGCAAAGTTCTGGGCAAAAGTTTGAAAATTTAAACCAGTAACACTCACCGAAGTGAGTGCAATAGCGTGCCAGAACATTGGAAGAGAGAGGCAGCTCCTTACGGAACATGCACTGACAATTGCCTCAGTTAAACAGGAGAGCTCTTGGAGGAGGGGACAGTGTAGTGTGAGCATTGTCACTGGGTGCTTTCTGATTAGGGAAAAAGACGACGTCAGTGGTTGGGCATCACAATCTCCCTTCAACCTATAAAACCAATGAATGAACATTAGAGGTCATCTTTTGACTGGGTTGGGTGTTGGACAAATCTTCAGACAAAATCACATAGTGAAGATAGAGTGGTGAGCGAGATAGTGGGACTTTAACAGTGTTAATTTTTTTATTTCCATTCTTTAATGTAAATAGTGCATGACTTATTTTTCCCGAGTGTTCAACGGAGGCGAAGGAAGAACATTTGCTATTTTTCAATAAGATCTTAGACTGTTTTTTTTTTTCTTTCCTGATTTTTGAAAGCATTCATCACTTTAGGGCCACGCAATCTGTCTGTGTTAAACCATTTAAGAGCAGTTGTTTTCTGTTCTTTAAAAGAGCTGTGACAAGCTGATGGTCACACTCCATATCACTACCTTTTCTGACCGTAACATCAAGCAGAGGTCTCCTCTGCTTTTCATTTATAATTAGATATTCAATTTGTTTACTGCCGCCGCTGTTGGTGAAGTAGTATGATGACAGCTTGTAAATATCCCAGTGTGGAGTTAGTACACAATTCCATTAACCTTCAAATTTCTCATTTATTGTGTTGCAGCATCCATGCTACCTCATTGTTCTCTTGAAAAGAGTGTTGTTACCATCACAATCAACATGTCATGACATGGCACTGCTCTAACTACAGTTGGCAACTGTTTGTCAAATGCATCCTTGACAGAGAAAACACATAGACTAGACTTTATTTAATGTCTTTGGCTTTAATATTCCATCTCTCTTGTGCTTTTTTTTTGACTGTTTTCATTGATTACAGTTTCTGGCAGACCCTCATGGCATCTCTAAATTGCAGGCATTTTTACCATTAATATTACTGTAGTGGTTAGTGAGTTTGTCCATGTTGTTCTATCTTTCATTCGCTCTTCCTTTTTTCTCCTATAAATACTGTTATTTCAGATGTTAATGGAACATCCATGAGATCCTTTTATGCACTACATAATGGCTTGGTTTATGAACATTAGCACACCATAAAGACGTCTAGCCTCCTCCTCTTCAAGTTACAAGCTACCTATATCTGGCACCATGGGGGGACAAAAAGGGGGGAATTGTTCCCCTCATATGAAATGTCTCACCCCTTCAGTCTTGGACAAAAGGAGTTGTGAACACTTTTGTCATAAAACATAGTTGTACTTTGTCAGCAATCAGATAACTACATTAACTGCTAATTCATACCTAAGTGTGAATTACTAAAGATATGCACATCCATTCAGTTTACACTTACTTTAATTCCAATTGTGTGTTTAAATGCAATATATTCCATGTATAGCCTATTTATCTTGCATTAACATTTATAAACATGTTGCACATCTATGAATCTGTTAAAGAAGACATACCTGTATGCGGAAAGAAGTTAAAGACTCCACCGTATTGTGTTCTATTAGAGCTGAGATTATTACTAGAATAATAAAATACCAATTAATTAAATAAAAGACAGTTTTATAATACCTGTCATAAGAACCATCAAAACGGTTTGAGGCAGCCAGTCGTAATATTGTGCCCTGGCTGCAAAATGGGTTTGGTTTGTGAGTTGTGTTCAGGTTGAAGTCCAAAGCAGAACTGATTTTAAGGCTGTAAAGATGGCAGTGTTAAAGGCTAAGACAGGAATTGACATCATCGGGACAGGAACCGGAACTGATGTCTCCGTGTCCGGAGGTGACATCATCAATGCCGCTGGAACCTTGCGGGATTTCCTGTGGATGGTCTGCAGAGGATTGAGAGAGAAAGTCAGTGCACCTCGCCACCCCCTGGTCTGATGTGGAAATACTATTATTCAGACCCTTTAGTTGTCTGCCAACCGCATGTGTGTGACATACCAAACATCAGAACAGAGTTTTTGCCATTAATATGTTTTTTATTCTGAAAGTACAGTTTCATATGTGAAATTACAATCACTTTATTTTAACTGAAATATTACCCAGAATTTCTAACAGCCACCTACAGATTTGTGTTTGGCACTGGCCCTGAAATCATCTAGAAGAGTGGTTAGCAATAACAATTAGGAAATTTTTAAATTGTCACTGGCTAAGGAGAGCCAAATGATCTGCTTTTTTCAAAATGTTTCTTTTTAACAATATGTAACAAAGACAATATACCGAGCACGATTATAAAAGGTATTTCTTATGTTAAGAATTAAATGTGAGCTTTCCTATACACGACATCTTCCATTCATATGTTCACACAGAGTGACCAATTAACCCTCTAACACATCTCAGGATGCCCAGACAAATGAATAAATCAAACTTTTTACTGTCTTTAGCTCTTGTCACTGTTCCTTTCACTCATTGTAAGGTAGAATATAGAATAACATAATAACATTCCTCAATCTATTGTTACACTTTCATGTTGATATTCAGGATCACAGAAGAAAAAAAGCTTAAAGAAAGTCTTACCTGGAAATAAAGAAAACCACTGTAGTGTAGCTTAATACCCAGATTTATCTTACATTTATCCATACATATGAGGATAAATCAAAAAGTAGTAGCAATCTGAAAATTTCCCAGTAGCCACAAAGGATAGAAGCTGATGCAATACAACAAATTCATGATGGCTTATGGATAGTTCTAGCAAGCTCTCTACAGTTAGTCTAGTTGAAGATCAACTTGCTTTGAGATTGAACCACTACTGAACAAGGCACCATAGTGAGATTTCTTTGAGTAGAGAGAGTGAAACCTGATAAATTTAACCAAAGGATGTTGGCTTGTGCAGATCAGTAACCTGTATAGGATCCTGTCATGTGCAGACTTTACGGTACCCAAAGTCATCATGTACAATGGTGTGTTCAGATCCATAGCTGATATTCAAATGTGCAGTAACAGCAGGCAACATAATCCGTCGGTCTTCTCTAATGAAGGCATTTGCAATGTCGATGTGGGTTTGTGTGCAAAATGTTGATGGTCAACCAGATCGAGCTTCCGTGGTTTCACTTGTTTTTCCCATTTTATTTATTTATTTATTTTATTTATTTATTAATTTTATTACAATCAATACATAGCAATCAAGTTTTTACAAAAAAAAAGAATTATGCTAAGAACAGATCGATCCCCACCCTTGAGAGAGAGAGCAAGCCAAACGGTGTAAAATTTAAGGCTTGTAAAAATACCTAAATCAACAAATTCTCTGTGCTTTATAAAATCATTTCAAAATATTACTGATTAGATCCTGCCATGTTTTGAAAAAAGTCTGCACAGATCCTCTAACTGAGTATTTGATTTTTTCCAATTTTAAATAATATAACACATCAGTTTCCCACTGACTTAAAAGAGGAGAGTTTGGGTTCTTCCAGTTTATCAGAATAAGTCTGCGTGCCAACAGTGTAGTGAATGCAATCACAATTTGTTTGTCTTTCTCCACTTTAAGACCCTCTGGAAGAACCCCAAACACAGCTGTTAATGGGTTAGGAGGGATTGTGAGTCCAAGACTGTCTGAGAGGTAATTAAAAATTTTTGTCCAGAATAATGTTAATTTGGAGCAGGCCCAGAACATGTGACCTAGTGAGGCTGGGGCTTGGTTGCAACGTTCAGGTTGGATCATGCCCTGGAAACATTTTGAGAGTTTTAGTCGAGACAGATGTGCTCGATATATAATTTTGAGTTGTATAATTGTATGCTTTGCATATGGAGCTTGAGTGAATTCTCTGCATTGCTACTTTCCACTCCTTTTCTGATATATTAATTGAGAGGTCATTTTCCCAGTGTCCTCTTGGATCTTTGAAAGGAAGGGATTGTAAAAGGATTTTATATATTGTAGAGATGGAGTCTAACTCCTTGAAATTGAGCAATAATTTTTCCAGCGTGGATGAGGGTGCAAGATGAGGAAAATCTGGAAGGTTCTGTTTAACAAAGTTCCTGATTTGAAGATAGTGAAAGAAATTTGTAGCTGGAATGTTAAATTTGGAATGTAATTGTTCATAGGATGCAAAGACGTTGTCTATATAAAGATCTCTAAGCAAGTTAATTCCAAATTTTTCCAGATATTAAAACTGCATATGTTTGTGAGGGTTGAAAGAGGTGGTTCTTTTGCAGGGGTGCCACAGAAAGAAGCTTCTCCGTCTTAAAATGCTTTCTACATTGGTTCCAGATTCTAAGTGAGTGGAGCACAATTGGGTTATTAGTGTATTGCCGATAACGTGTGTTTATTGGAGCACAAAGCAAGGAATACAAAGAAGTACTGCAGGATTTTACTTCTATTGCGGTCCATGCCTGTGTATGTTCTTCTATTTGTGTCCAGGTTCTTATCGACTGTATATTTGCCGCCCAGTAATAAAACTGGAAGTTAGGTAGAGCCATGCCGCCTTCTGCCTTTTGTCTTTGTAGGGTCGCTCTTTTGATGCGTGGATGTTTAGAATTCCAAATAAATGAGGTTATTGTTGAATCTAATTGCTTAAAGAACGATTTATTAATGTATATTGGTATGTTTTGAAATAAAAAGGAGCTTAGGAAGAATATTCATCTTAACAGTGTTAATTCTTCCAGCTAGTGTGAGATGAAGGGTTGACCATCTATGCAAGTCTTGTTTAATTTTTTCCATGCAGACACGAAATTTTGTTGATAAAGAGCTTTATGTTTACTTGTGATGTTTACCCGAGGTATTTAAACTGTTCTGCAATGATAAAAGGAAGGGTGTCTAATCTAATATTATATGCTTGCGAATTCACGGAAAGAGTACACTTTTATTCAGATTAATTCTGAGACCAGAGAGCTTTTGAAATTCTGTGAGTGCTGCTAAGACTGCAGGCACAGAATTTTCTGGGTCCGATATATACAGTACCATGTCATCTGCATATAATGAGATTTTCTGTTCCAGTCCTTCTCTGCTAATCCCCTTTATCTGATCAGTATTTCGACAATGTATTGCCAGTGGTTCAATGGCAATTGCAAACAGCAGTGGTGACAAAGGGCATCCTTGTCTTGTGCCACGTTCTAGTTTAAAGTAGTCTGAGCAAATGTTATTGATGCAAACTGAAGCTTCTGGGTTAGTATACAGTAATTTAATCCATGCACAAATGTTGGGCCAAACCCAAACTTCTCCAAAATAGTAAAAGGTATTTCCATTCAATCATGTCGAATGCTTTTTCTGCATCCAATGATAATAATATTTCTGGGGTGTTTGATTTAGTTGGTGAGTATATTACATTAAACAGGCGTCAAGATTTGAAGATAAGTGTCGGCCCCTAATAAATCCAGTTTGGTCTTGTGATATTACTGAGGGAGCACTTTCTCCATCCTTCTAGCTATGATTTTAGAGAGTATTTTAACGTCGTTATTCAGAAGTGAAATTGGTCTGTATGATGCACATTGTAATAAGTCCTTATTTTGTTTTGGAAAGACAGTGATTAGTGCTTGGCAAAGGTTTGTGGAAGAGATTGGTTATCTCTGGCTTCTGTAAATGTTGCTAATAGGAGAGGAGCTAGCTGAGCGGAGAATTTCTTGTAAAACTCTGCAGGGTAGCCGTCAGGGCCTGCTGCTTTTCCACCTTGGAGTGACTTTATAGCATCCAGTAATTCTGATAATGACAGAGGTTTATCGAGCTCCTCCACACTAATAGCGTCAATTTGTGGTATCTGTAATTTATCCAGAAATGCATTAGATTGTATATTGTCTTCTTTAAACTCAGTAGTATATAGGGATTTATAGTAGTCTCTAAAAGTGTACATTATATTTTTGTGTTCGATGATTTTATCTCGTTCGTGTTAGTAATTACGAGATTGCGCTATGTACATCTTGCTTGTGAATTTGTTGCGCTAAAAGCTTATTAGCTTTCTCTCCATGTTCATAATAATGATGTCTGGATTTGTAAATTAGTTGTTCGGTTTCTTTAGTTGTCAAGAGGTTTAATTCTGAATGTAGAGCCTGCCTCCTCTTATGTAGAGTCTCGCTTGGTAGTCTGGCATGTTCTTCATCTATTTTAGTAATTTCGCTTTTTATCTCTGCTACTTTCTTCGCTTCGGATTTATTTCTGTGGGAAAGATATGAGATAATCTGTCCTCTTAAGAAGGCCTTAAGAGTTTCCCAGAGTATTCCTGCAGAGATCTCAGGGGATGTATTTGTCTCTAGAAAGAATTCAATTTGTTTGGATATAAATTCAGTACAATTCTCGTCAGCTAATAGAAGCGGATTGAGACGCCATCTGCGGGGTGAGTGTATGGGGCTTAGTAATTTCAGCTCCAAGATCATCGGAGCATGGTCTGAAATAACAATAGCATCGTATTTACAAGATTTAATCTTAGGCAAGAAGTTATTATCTATAAAGAAGTAATCAATCCTTGAGTAGCAATGATGTACTGGTGAGTAGAAAGAATATGTTCTTGAATTTGGGTTTAAAAACCTCCAAGGATCTGATAAGTTGTGATCAGTTATAAACTTTGTAATTATCTTTGCGGTGTTAGTTGCCGTTCCCCCTGTGGAGGCAGTCTTATCTAAAAGTGGATTTAGAACACAATTAAAGTCCCCAGCCATTATAAGTTTATGAGTGTTCAGATTGGGAATGGATGCAAATAAATTTTGTATAAATTCCTTATCATCAACATTAGGTGCATAAACATTTATCAAAATCATTTTACAGTTAGATAAGTCTCCCATGACCATCACATATCTCCCTTCTGTTTTTCCCATATTAAACCGTTTTACCTATTCATAATCTTTTTATTTAGTCAGTGGAGCAATCATGTTCCTTTCACCTTTACTTCAGCTAGTCTAACTGCAAAGTGCTGTGCTGTGTGAGTGTTCAAACTACCCATAAGCCATTGGAAACATAGTGTATTGCTATCTGTCACAGTTACCGGGCAAACACATAGGGGGAAGCTTGTAACTCGCTTTTAAGCCACTTGCAGATTTTGCTGGTTAGTTTTTACTTTAAAAGAGAATAAAGAGGAATTTGAATGAATGTTTGGGATTAACTTTATTAAACTAGGTAAGCAAATTTGTGCAACTCAGACTGCACCAGTTTTTAGTTTATACACATGCATGCTCATTTCCCTTACATCAAATGCTAAGAAGTGACATGTGTAAGAGAGAGCTACACTTAACAAATATTTATCATTCCAAGGATAATTCACAGGAATGTATAATGAATAGTCAGCAAATGCAAGATATACGCATTTAATATGGGGATGAAACAACAAATTCACACAAAAAGTAAATACTGTACAGATAAATTGGGGAACCCAAAGTAAGAGGAACCACTCACTAAAACATTAGATGTTAAACCAGACCTGTTAAATAAAACATCTCACTTAATATACTTTTTTTAATCACTACCCGAAACACATCACTAATAACTTTTTCAGTAAGCAGATTGTAGTAATTTTGAATGCAGTCAAATTAAATGTTGATTCACATTACTCTATAAAAGAAAATTAAAATACTTAAAAAGCACAAAACGTAGTCACTTGCTTCCAAAGCAACTTAGCTAGGAACAAAAAGAGACAGAAACATGTAAGAGCACAGAATCTTTAATGTTTTTAATGTAAAAAGGTTATCACCAACCTACTTGTGCATGGCTATCAATGGTTTTAATTATCAAAGCAACAAGAGCTCACTCACCTTGACAACTGCTATATATTGTAACAATCCTGGGGTGTGGGAGACAGAGCAACTCAGTTTATTCGATTGAAATCATTCACTTCTCAGTCCTTTCCTCTGGTCACTGGCGTCCCCCAGGTATCTGTCCTGGGGCCCCTTCTTTTCATTATCTACCTTCTCCCGCTTGGATATATTTTTCGTAAATATAATATTCAGTTTCACTGTTATGCTGATGACACCCAGCTTTATCTGTCCACCAAACCTGATTCTGCTCTCCCCCCATCCTCCCTCACTCTCTGTTTAGCTGAATTAAATACATGGTTCTCTTCTAACTTTCTGAAACTCAACAGCAATAAATCAGAGCTTCTCCTGGTAGGCTCTAAATCAACATTATCCAGAACTAATAGTTTTTCTATTGCTATCAATAACTTGCCGGTCTCTGTTTCCCCATGTGTGAAAAGTTTGGGTGTCATCCTTGACAGTACTCTGTCTTTTAATTCACACATCAATAATGTCACTCGGTCTGCTTATTTTCAGTTGCGTAACATCAATCGTCTCAGTTCCTTTCTTACTCCACAGGCCACTGCCATTCTTGTTCACAGCCTTGTTACTTCTCGGCTTGACTATTGTAATTCACTTCTTTTTGGTCTTTCTCAAAAATCAATTCATAAGCTTCAACGTGTTCAGAACTCTGCTGCCCGTATCATCACCAGGACCCCTTCTATTCACCACATCACCCCTGTTCTCCAGCAGCTCCATTGGCTTCCGGTCAAATATCGCATTCATTTTAAAATACTTCTGTATACTTTTAAGGCTATTCATCATCTCTCTCCTCCATATCTCTCTGATTTGGTACAGATCATCATCCCATCTCGGTGTCTCAGATCCTCTTCTTCTCTTTCTCTCTCTGTCCCTGTCCCCCGTCTTGCCACTATGGGGAACAGGGCTTTCAGTTGCTCTGCTCCTCGACTTTGGAATTCCCTACCTCCTGAAATAAGAAACATCACCTCTTTCTCTCTTTTTAAGTCTAGATTAAAAACTCACCTATTCAAAATAGCTTATCCCACATAACTTTCTCCATTTTCCTATCTTGGAACTGTTTTATGTTTTTGTGATCTTGTAAATTACCTGCTTTTTATTTTCTTACTTTTATTATTATTTTTTACTGTGTACAGTGTCCTTGAGTGTTTTGAAAGGCGCTTTCAAATAAAATGTATTATTATTATTATTATTATTATTATTATTATTATTATTATTATTATTAGTTAGCCTGTAAATGGCAATTGCTGGTGAGTGGCCCTAAAAAGGAGCCTTGGCATCTTCAGAGCTGTTTCTGTTCACCTCTCAGATCTTCAGTTGCACCATGCACTCCCAGCTTCTTTTCCTTTCAAATACACTGCCCAGCTCCGCCTCACTTGGGGTCAGAGGCAACCCATATACCACACTATTCTCCAGGCTCTGTGTGAGCCGATCCAAGTCCCGCTGGTGGCGACACATCCAAGCTGCGACTCATTGGATCAAAGGGCTCTTCTAACTGCTGTGTCTGTGATCCCTTATCTTATGCTCATGGTCTGCTTTATAGCGGGCTTCTCCAGGTATTCCTGCCTTCTCAGACAGTCTGCTGCCAGCTAATGAACATATCCCTTTGAGGTCCGGACCCTGTGTTCTCTACACTACCTTCTCCAAAATTCCTCACCCTTGAGGTTTAACAGAACATTATGGAAGTGAAGCAAGCCATCATGAGCATAATCGAGGGGCCCATCACTGCTAAACCAGTCCTCCATCTCAGGGTAGTTAGTTTGTCCTTTTACCAACTGTCATCAATGTAATGATCTGGGGGTTATCAATTACTGGTGAGTGGTCTTCAAAGGACCCTTGGCATCTTCAGGACTTTTTCCTCCCACCAGTTGGGTGTTTAGCAGTGCCCCCTGCTGCTTGTCCCTTCATGCATGCTGCCTAGTTCCACCTTACTTGGGCTCAGAGGCACCCCGTATACCGCACTGTTCTCCCGGCAGTGATACGTATGAGTTGAAGGGCTTCAACAATTGTAAGACGCATCTGATTGAAGTGCACTTCTAAGTGCTGTTTCTGTACCCCCTTTATCTGATGCTCATGTGCTGCTGTATAGCTAGCTATTCCAGGTATTCCCACTCCCTCAGACAGTCCACTGCCACCTGACAAGCATATCCCTCTGAGGTTCTATTTCTAAGCTCACAGCAATACAATGATAAACAGTATAATTCTGTGTCCTGAAGCCAAGTTCTGACACTTCTTTTCTTAGTGTGCCCATAGTACACGCTCCAGTATCTCTGTCTCAAACTCTGTCTCTTGACTTTAACCTCCCCGTTGCTTCTGTACCTATGTTATATTAGGTGCCAGTGCACAAACACTATATTTAGATGTTCTCATCTTGCATGCAAAATAAGGAGAACCGATGAGAAGGGTTCAATAACCTGTTTAAGAAATTTTCAGTAGTCATAAGGCACATTTGAGTGAAGTTAATTTCTAAGTGCTGTGTCTTTACCCCCTAATTTTTGAATTATAGTATTGAAAGGCATTAGTGCAAGAAGCTACATTGAATTCTTGTTTTTTCCTTTAAAGCACATTTGGCGTTAGGGAGAAGGAGGAGGTTAGGCACTAACCTTTTTTTAAATTTTCATAACGGTTTTCATCTTCAAATTGGCTAAACATTTAAATGGTTTTAATTGACATTCCTAGTAAAGGATGCCATGTTTATGTTAAAAAACAATAGGTTTTAAATTGTATTCAATATTCAGCATATTTAAGGTACATTTTAACAATGGCAAAGTGATAATAAATAAATCTTACACCATATTCTATTCTTAACCTAATTGCTGCGAATTGTTTGCTTAACTACTTTGTGGAACACTATAAGATGCTTTAGTCTCAAGTATATACATTTTTGGATGATTTTGGTTGTCCAATTTAACAAATTCATTCACATTATCTGTTTGATATCATAATAAATTGATCCTAATATGGGTGGATAGCAAGGAGGATTTTATTATGGAAATTAGCCATGGTACCTGTCAAAGACTGGTAATAGAATAATGAAAAAATATTTGCTATTTCTTGACCCACATGTACTTTCAGTGTCTTTCCTCTATTTTTTCATGTCAGAACTTTTCATTCCTGGTGCTCCCTGTCTCAAGCATATTCCTGTAAAACCTGCTTCTCAGACTCTGCCATTATTTTCGAGGTGCCTTTCTCATCTCCTTCCTGGTTTTATACTTGCTGTCTTTAAAGGTAATTCTCTGAGCGTGTACTGTACATTTACTCCTCCTCATGCATCTCACATTCACACTTCCTCTTTCGTAGTGTCACCAAAATCAAACTGACCAATCGCACTAAAGCTAAACTGACCAATCAGATTGCTCAGAGAAACTAGACATACTGACCTCTGTGTTTTTATTATATAGTAGATACTTGAACATTTGAACACTTGAACAGGAAAATGCTATGAACGTTGCAACAGAATCACAACTCTAGCCTGGTCAGAAATGTACCTTTCATGTCTCTCAAACCAGCACTATAAGCTGAAGGAATATTCTTTCAGTTTCAGCATCAGCTAATGACATTATTTGGTGATATTTGCAGCCTTAGTAATACAAGTTTGCAGTCCCATAAAATGTCAATTAGAAGGTAACCCATCCAGACTTGAATAATGCAATTTAATATGAGCAGTGTGCCAAAAACATTAAAGAAACTTTGAAAGTAATTGGAATACACTTGAAAAAGTGTAGTTACACTATTCTACCCAGTTGTTTTCTGAAATAATATTTTTAAAAGGCTTTCTCAAAGTTAAATATAATTCATCTCAAGAATTAGAAGATTTTCATTTCAAAATTTATTGTCTAGTCTTTCCTCCTGGGAACACACAATTAATCACAAGTGGTTCACACAAAGATCAGAAGTTGAGTGCAGCCAGAGCATTATTTCACTCAAAATCTTCTTAAGTGTGTATGCTCCTGCCATCTGTAAGGTTTTTTTTTTTTTAATAATTTTCGCCTTCTCTGCTTTAGTTTATGCACTGATCAGCCAACATTATGTATATCCAGTCTGGGGCTGGTTATTGCTTTGTGCTTAATGCTCCTGGGGGAAAGCTCTGACTCTGTAAAATGGATCAAAATGAATACAGATAATGCTCCTCTGAACCTTATAATTGAATGATGTGTGAATTAGCCAATGGATCGATGGACATTATGTATGATATGAAGTCAAATCTAAAATATTTTGAAGGAGTACACTTTGTAATTGTTGAAGTACTTTGCCCACTAATTTATATTAATATAATTCTGTACAATCATTTTTGAACAAATGTAAAGGCATTAATGTTTACTTCATATGTCTTTATTGCGTTAAGTACTTTTAATATACCAGTGTTTTCTTGTATGTGTGTATTTTTAAAAAAAGGCACCTTAGTCATTCTTTCTTTATTTACCTGGTTTGACTCTCATCTAGAATCAATATTAATTTTCAGATCTCAGATAAAGCAGTATGCTGCATGGCTTTGTAACTTTTTCAATGTCTTTAATCTTAATTCTGCGTTTTAAATCTCAAAAGGTTTCTATGGGTAGAGCAGTATGGGGCTATCACCTGACCGTTCTTGCTAGCTAAGATTTTATGCGCTTAGGTTTTCTCTGAGCATGCAAGGTTGCTTTTAGTGTACTAAATAAATTTTTAGGTTGACCAAATTGACCCAGTATGTTTGATAGCAACATCAGGTGCAGTGGAACCAATTTTGGTTATGTTGATGTCAGTTTAGCCTACAGTTCCACTCACTCATTTTCATGTTTCTATTAAATAAAATGAAGTTGTGTATTTTCATAGAACCTTTTATTATGGAGAATGGCAATATGTTGCATTTTGGTTGGACATAAAAGAAAAAAAAAAAAAACTCTATCTAGTACAAGTGGCAATACTACTACTACTACTACTACTACTACTACTACTACTACTACTACTACTACTGTACTGTTGCCGTTCTTATACTGGCACGTAACCAACATGTAATATGGTGTTGTACCAGCTGCAACAGGCAATCAAAACTCAAAAATGACATCCAACAGTATTTGAAGAACTCATGTGGAAATTGTTACACTACTTGATGGATTACACCAAAGCTTCCTTTCGTCACATGCTGTGCAGTCAGATGGTAAACCCAGTAGTGGCGGCAATGTTTTTCTCTACCTACACTGTCATATCAGGAGGACTTTTAACAAAAGGAGGTCAAGGTTCAGGTCTAATAAAGCCAACTGATCCATAGATCATGAATCCAATAGAAGGATGAACCTCAAACCCCACAGGTTAAAAATACTCTGGACTGCCTGATAATTGTCCCCCACAAGTAAACACACAAAACTACAATCTAGGATGGAGTTTGGCATTTAACAGAAGGAAATGAATGTGAATGTAATGTCATATTGAAGTCAATTAAGTACTACTACAAAACTCAACTTGAATGCCTAGGTCACTCACAGTGCATTTTTTTAACCAAAATTTGAACATCCATGTGGATAGGGCCTAAGATCAACTGGCAGGAACAAATGAGGACATGGAGATGAGCTGTGGAAGGACAGAAGAAGTGGAATGAGTTTAGATGGGCATATGTACAAAGGACCTCAACAGACAGGGGTACAATTCCTTTGTCAGATAGGCCCAGTGTGACAGTCAGAAGGTGGTATTTTGTTTATTAGTTGATTACTTTCACGTTTTTTTCTTTTTCCTTGTGGTCTTATTTTGGTGAGTAAATTCCCTGTTTGAAACGTTTGGCCTCCTCTTGTGCTGTTGAAATGCACTCTTATTTTCCACTTGTTCAGAACTGTTCAAAACATATTCAGAAAATTAATGATTAGAAGCTACTTAAGGAGTCCACGGTATTGAAGTTACAGTTATTCTAAAAGAGTTTATTTGGACTTCTGTGATTATGGTGTTTTCAGTAATCTTTGCAACAGAAGCATTCATTTTAAAACAAGACTGAAGGGGAAAAAATATCATGACCATGTAACATCTCTGCTGGCTACAAATACATTGACGTTTTGACAATAAGGTAATATTCAGGAAAGGCAAAAGAACAAAATCATGAATTAAGTTATCAAAAACAACAAAGACTTGTCCCATTTAGTTTTTGTGCCCAGTTTGGCTGGTTAGACTTTGAGACTGAAATGGTCCAACCAGATTTCCCCAATCCTAGTCACTACTTCAAACTTCTTAGGTGCTCCCGTGCCAAAAACAGACACATAATCTCTCAGCTGAACCCTTGACTTAACTCTGGATCCCATCTCAATGCCCTCTACCAGATGCAGCTCATGTAGTAGAAACCTGGAGGCACAATCGTTAGATGTCTCAACTGTGTCCTCTCATCCTTTTCATGCTACTAAAGTTGTCATGCAGGGGAACTTAAAAAACCTGTACAGGAATTTAATTTTGTCACTTGCATTCAAGCCTGCCATTTCACTATTTCTGTTACCAACCAAAACTAGCCACTGCAAGTGAGGATGAAGGTGCAGATAGACTAGTGCAATACAAGTTTCGTCCAAACACATTTAAAAAAAAAACATAATGGTCCAGTTAGGCTCATTTGAAATCTCAAAGTGACACATAATGTGAAGCTCATAAATTGTCACATGGTGTATGTTTTATAAGGCGATTTAAATTTAAATAAATAAAGGCCATTTACTGTAAGGGATACCATAACTGATACAAATGTTATTAATGTTGTGAATTTGTAATTCGACTTTCTACTAGCCAACATTAAATGCTTTCCTTTTTTGTCATTCTTGGGTGTACACATCATCATAGTTTGAAGTAACATCTACTGTGTGGATCTGAAGGGGGAAAATAAAGCAGTGAACCACTCCACTTGATGTCTGACAAAAGACAAGTTGAGGAAGCAGATTTAGATGAGCTGCTGGAGTAAATCAAAAAGTTAGAAAAGTATTTAGTATAATTATATTTTTACTAAATTAGTCTGCAAAGCAAAGGAAAGGTCAAAATCCAAAAAATAAAGCAACAATCTAATCGTCTTGACTAAATATCAAGAGGCAATGGATACAGCAGAATATCAGATTCTTATTTGAGTGCAGTTCCTGGCTTTAGTTTTGTTTATTTTCATTTTATTCTTACTAAACTGTTTTGCACGTTTCATTAATAAAATATTGGTGTTAATTTCTTTTTTTTTTTTAGTTTATATTTATGTATTTTTCATTATCTTTTTAGATATAGGTATGTCATGATTTTCCTGTTGTTTCTTGATTTTTTTTTTTTGGTTTACCTATTGCCTTTTCTTCTTTTTTTAAGCCCATGGGGGCTGGCCCTCTTAATACAGGGTGATTCAAAAAGATTAATCCAATTTCAAAATGATTTATTTCACTTGTAAATTATTACAGAACAAAAGGGTAAATTGTAAATGGTTTAGGTGAGCATAAGATTTATTATGTAACTTTACAAGTGTTCAAATATGACCTCCTACAGCTGTATAGAAAACATCAGTATGATAGTCAAATTCATCCCATACTTGATTGAGAATATTGGGTATCACTGTACTTACAGTTCTTTCAATGCGATTTCAGAGGTCATACATTATTGTTGGGAGTGGTGGCACATAAACAGAATCCTTAACGTACCCCCCAAAAAAAAGTAACACGGCATGAGATCTGTTGATCTTGGGGACCAAGAGTGGAGTGCCAAATTGTGGGCTTGTTGCACAGTTGTAACGTATTCACTCTTATTGAAGTGGAGAACGCAAAACACTTTCTGCTCAGGGGTCGCCTTCTCCTCGCAGACTGAAAGGAGCCATTTTCTGGTAACATTCAGAAACTCTATGATCCCCTCTGTCAATTGGTATGTGATTGGTTCCAATGGTTGTAAAAATATGGCACTTGATGAATCTTTCTGAATCACTCTGTATTATGTGTAGGCTGCTAATGTGGCTGCCACCTGAATCCTTATATAAGGCATTCAGAAGCTTGTTCCAGTCTCACTACTGAGACACTGATTTCTTCAATCTCTGTCCCTGGCACACCTCTAAAATAGTGATGGGTGGACAAAGCCTTATAAAGCTTTTGAGGTATCTTTTGATTGGTACAGGAATCTTCAGTTTGTAAACAAATGCATGAGAAAATTATTGAAATGTTTAAAAATAATGTTCTTCAGAAAGATTGAAAGGGATTTGCATACTTCTCCCTGTACATTGCATAATATCTTTAAACGATTCAAGGAATCTGGAGGAATTTCATTGCATAAAGGGCAAGGGTGCAAGCCTGCGCAAAACAAGAACTCATCAATAGCTGATATATCCTCTTGGAGAATGGATTAGTTTAGCAAACCTTGGTCAAATACTAAAATACAGAGTTACATTCAAAAATGGCACTTTACTGTACAAAAAAAAGGAGCCTCTCCCTGCAGTACCCCTCTGTGGCATCTCCGGACCCCAGCAGGGCTGTGCTGCTGAACTACAACTCCCGGAATTCTCTGCTGGTTCCCAAATGGGTGCCGATATGAAGGGCTGCTGCCATTTAATGCCTGGGGGTAATAAATATCCCTCTGTGATGGTCTTTCCCTGTCCTCTTCTTTGATCCAGGCCAGAGAAGGTACTGGAATCATGTCTGGCCAGGACACCTGTCCATACGCCCAGGGCCTCCCATTTTGGTAGGAAATATTCTCTGACTGGGATGTCCATCCATCCCTTAGGGCAGCCTTGTCCAGGTTTGACATCCTTCGCTCTCTTGGCCAGGATGCCTTTCTGTACTCCCGGGGCCTCTTGTCCAGGTAAGGGATCTTTTTTTGTTATTGGCTTTCACCACACTAAATAGTCTCAAGGTCCAGTCACTATTCAAGGAATGGATGTAGAGGTGGTCCATGCCTACAAGTACTTGGTGATCCACATTAATGAAAGATTGGACTGGTCTCAGATCACTGAGGAACTATATAAGAAAGGGAACAGCAAGCTCTTCATCCTTAGGAGGCTGTGTTCCTTTATTTGTGTGTTTATTCGTTAAATGCCAAATTTCCCCCAAGGGACAAATAAAATTCTATCTATCTATCTATCTATCTATCTATCTATCTATCTATCTATCTATCTATCTATCTATCTATCTATCTATCTATCTACTACTTTTGCACCCTATTAGATTTGGCATCTGTGAGCTTTTTCTTCAAGGATCTGCCTTTCCTTTATTATTTGTATATCTGGGGTAGTTCACTTTTTTTCTTCCCATGCCTGAATCCTAGTTAGGCTTAATAATAATATCTACAATATTATTTTTTTTTAATTAATAGTTTATTCACTACAACTGAACCACTTATCTTAGCATTTATTAGAATGCCTTACAGCAAGGAATTTATTAATATATTTATTTTAAAAAATCCAAAAGCAGGTGCTGTTATGAATATCTTCAGGGTAAAGGCATACCACATGCACTTCAGAATAGGTAATCCACCTGAAGCCAAGCATGTTTGGGCCTGGCCAGAACTTGGATGGGAAACCATCTTGGAAAAGCTTGGGTTGCTGCTGGAAGTGGTGCTGGTGAGGGCAACAGTGGGAGCTTACCCTGTGGTCTGAATGTGTATCTATCTATCTATCTATCTATCTATCTATCTATCTATCTATCTATCTATCTATCTATCTATCTATCTATCTATCTATCTATCCCAGTACAATACTGAACTGCTAGCTCTCACCTCTGACTGTGCAACTACCTGGAAGAGCCAGCTGTCATAGCATCAAGGTGGCCAGCCTCCATAAATGCAGACCCTGTACAGCATATGGCATAGCATAAAATTGTGAAGTAGTCAGACTGAGCCCAGTGTTTCCGTGACATTCTTGTTAATGTTTACTTTTTTATTGTCATTTTTGTATTGAATGTTCATATTGTTATATTTTCTGTTTCCAAATGTGTGACACTGTTCTCTTATGTTTCGTGTTATTTTGTGGATGGAACCCCGAAGGGGAGAGACCACCTTTGCATCACTGCTATGAAACTCCCACCAGCCTTTAAAGCAGTGGTTCCCAACTTTTTTTTGGCCATGCCCCACGCAGGCCTCTCTAAAATCTTTAAAGATTTACTCCCCAAAATAATAATAATTTTAATTAACAGTTTACTATATTTTGGACTTATGTTCTTTTCCTTTTACCCTGAACAAAAAATCATTGCAGAAATAGAATACTATAGCCACTGAAAGTCTTGTTCCTCTGCATCATGCTTGCTGTGTAATTATAGTTACTTAATGGTAACTCATGGTAAGAGAAGGGCTGACGTGATATCCAGACCCAGGATTGCAACTGAGTATAATCTAACACTATTTTTGCAAGCAGTTTCTAGATTTTTTTTCTGTCTGGTAACCTTCAGTTTTATGGGCTTCCTCAGTGAGTCACTTTTTCTAGATATTGCCTGGCACTTTTGCAGTTTGTGATGCCATCAAAGATATTTCTTCCTATAAAATGATACTGAAATCAAGCAAAAAAAAAAAAAAATACCTGTGTAGTTTTGTAGTTTTTGTAGTTGCATACCTTTGTATTAGAGAGACTGACATTGTCACATTGTCTTCCTGATATTTGTTCAACTGATACTTTTAGCATTGTGCTTCCTTTGTGTAATTTAAATATTGTTTGCTGATCAATAGCTACTTTTGCATGCTTCTGTTACTTTGTTCATCATTGTGTAGTTATTTTTATGCTCTTTAAGAGCTAGTTCATTTTAGGAAGACACTCCCAGGTAACCACACAGGCTCAGGCAGACAAAGAAAACCACTGTAGGCTTGTAGGCTGTCCACGTACAGTAGTCCTTCACAATAAATTAATTTTGTGAGCCTAATAATAGGTTCTGCTAGGGATTAACATCCCACAATTATTTTAAGCGCATTATATGCTGCAAAAGGTAATGAGTATTTACTATCGGGAAATGAATGAGTGTGTTGTCAAGTCAAAAAGGATGGTGGGTCATAATGATGGTGCATTGAAATAATTAGTGTTAAGCAAAAGTATGGTCAAAAAGTAATGAAAGCACTGACTGATATCACCAAGCAAGATTACCTAGCATGCCTTAGAATTTTAAAGAGTTTTTATTTGTTTTTGCCCAACAATTGGGATAGTAATCTTTGTTCACTGTCATTTTTGGTAGGCAAGATGGTGCAATGACATACAATATCAATGTTAGTTTTGTGATGGCAACCAGCATAGCAGCTGTCAACTAGATCCCTTCACCATTAGAAAAACAAACAATAAGGAATTGTGGCACAAAATAATTTAAAAAAATGAACAAACATTACAGATTTTTTTCACAGCAGTGTTTATTTTTGCAACTGATTGTGCATAGTTTATGTAATCTTAAATAAAATACATTTTCTGAGACAGGTATGGCTTGGCCGTGGACTGATATATGTGCACTCTGATACACTTTTCAAGATATAGTAAACAAAGTGGCATTTGTCATTGACGTGTAGTTAAACAGGACTTACCTTCTCTTTTGATGTTTTACACAGTGTTCTACACTATGGACATAATCTTCTAGTGAAATTAGAGCAGAAGACAATGTATTGTATTTTAGGATGAGGGAAAAATGTAATTCTGACTAGAAGGGGATTGTGTATAAAACTAGAGTGAACAGAAAGCATGAATAATCATAGACATTCTTCTTTGGTACCATTTGCTACCCAGTGTAATCAAGGACAACAATGGTGCTTATCTTAAAGACATTAAAATGTATGCCCATGCAGGTTCTGGCTCACAGCTGTTTTCCAGATACAGAGAAAATGTATATCTCTTATTTCAACTGTGCCATAGTCTATAGATAACCTTTAAGTGATATACAGTATGTAATTTCTCATTCTGATTTGTCTTGAAAACATATTGCTCCTAGACTGAAAATATGCTATACATATCGTTAATCCAACACCTTCATAAAGGCAGAATTGCCGTACAAAACACCCACATTATTTCATAATGGTGAACAGCAAACCCTCAGCTAGATGCCATAAATTAGATTTTGGGCCATTTCCAAATCAACTTTGAAGACAGGCATAATATCTGCTAGGCACACCATGGGGTATGCTATATCACTTTTTCAAAAGTCTGCACATGGCATTTTCTAATTTAGTTCCTTTTATCTCATTTAAATCTTTTTTTAGAGATAGTCTGTCAGGAAGCAGTAATGTACACGAGGCTCTATCAAATTCAATGCTTATTTACTGTATGCCCCAAGTTGTTTGGACATAGTAATGGTTCTTAATCATCCCCGTGCATGCTCTTTCAACTTCATTTTTCATGTATTCAACACATTCCAGTAGTACAAATTTGAAAAATGCAAAAATACAATACAATTTATTTTTGTATAGCCAAAAATCACACAAGTGCCACAATGGGCTTTAACAGGCCGTGCCTCTTGACAGCCCCCCAGGCCTTGACTTTCTAAGAAGACAAGGAAAAACTCCCAAAAAACCCTAGTTGGGAAAAAATGGAAGAAACCTTGGGAAAGGTAGTTCAAAGAGAGATCCCTTCCCAAGTAGGCTGGGTGTGCAGTGGGTGTCAAGAAAAAGGGGTAATTGCAATACAATACACAAAACAGAAAACAAGTATTCCTCAATAAAATATAATAGTAAAATAAACATATTGCTCTATCCAGCCGAGGGCACTAGCTCCCTGGTTTTAATAAGTTCTTTTGTAACTGCAGCATGTTATATAACTCGAAACTATATAGATATAATATTAAAAGGCAATACCCCTCCCTTAGTGATACGGCAGTAAGAAATCACATAGGAGAAATATTTTGGCTTTCTTTAATGACGATTTACGTAGCATAACAGACGAGGAAACTATGAAAAGACTGTTACCGAAGTGGGAGCTCAATGTATACAGTCTGCCATTTTTGTCGCTGCGCTGGAAGGATTTTCAGGATTGGATGACGTTACCTCCCATTCGTCCATGGCTTCAAAGTTCTGCCAGGCAATGTTCCAAGGCTTAATTCTTTTTCTCCATGTGCAGGCCTCCACTTATGTGAATAATGCAATTCCAAACAAGGCAAAGAGAGGATACAATTTCATGCTGACTCTAACACACAGAAATAGTGCACGTTGCCCATTTGCAGTTGTTCTTAACTGGTTTTGTCTTAAAATGCTTGCCTAGCAGTTCTAAATGATGAGTCCCTGTTTATTAAATCTGCCTTTGTGTTAACTGTACATGTGAGAAGAAGCAGATTTATAAAATATTTTTTGTACAGAGCACAGTAACATCCATTCATTTTCCAACCTGCTGAATCCGAACACAGGGTCATGGGGGTCTGCTGGAGCCAGTCTCAGCCAACACAGAGCACAACGCAGGAACCAATCCAGGGCAGGGTGCCAACCCACTGCAGGACACACACAAACATACACCAAGCCCAATTTAGAATCGCCAATCCACCTAACCTACATGTCTTCGGACTGTGGGAGGAAACCGGAGTGCCAGGAGGAAACCCACACAGACACGGGGAGAACATGCAAACTCCACGCAGAGAAGACCCGGGAAGCAAACCCGGGACTCCTAACTGCGAAGCAGCAGCGCCACCGTGCCGCCCGCACGGTATCATATTAAACATATAAACTTATTACAATTGCAAGTACAGATCAAAATTCAACAGTAGATGATATCACATAATGCCATTTGGATTTGTTTACAATCCTGGAGACCTCAGCCATCAAGCTCCCTCCCCCTACTGGCCATTCCAAAGATGAAACAATGCTGTGCCAGCCAATCTGATGAAAGAACCCCTCTAACCTGACGATTCCTGTTATCCTCCATCAAAGATGACTTTTTCTTGGGCAGGTAGACAACTTGGCAGGTAAGCAGTGGCACCAAGTGCCACATTTGAGTATCGAGAAGAGAAACAGAGTAGGTGAGGGTTAGTAACAAATTATAACTATCATATTACTTATGTTTTAGTGCTAATGAACAACAACAGTGATACAGTATGCACAGTTAATCAGCTTTAGTCAGAATGTGCTAAACTGAAGTAGTGACCCTTCAGACAGAATTTGAAAGCTGAGACCGAAGGGGCATCTCTTATAGTAGCAGGCAGACCATTCCACAGTTTAGGGGCCCTGTAACTAAAAGCTCGACATCCCACTGTTATTTTATTAATCCATGGAGTCATAAGCAGACCGGCATCTTAAGATATTAATGTGTACTCTGGTTTGTAAGTAATGATGTGTTCAGATAATTAAGGAGGACCTTGGCCATTTAATACTTTATATGTTAAAAGGAGATTTTTTAAGTCTGCCCTAAACTTAACTGGGCGCCAGTGTAAGGATTTAAAAACTGGAGTTATGTGTTCATGTTTTCTTGTTCTTGTAATAATTCTTGCAACAGCATTTTGGATTAACTGGAGGCTATATTACACTTTTTCTCGATTGGTTTGGCTCATTTCTTGAAACAGAAATTACATTCTTAAAACTATAAGATCATTTGGCCAAACAGTCTTACAGTTCTGCGCAACATTACAGCTCACTAGCAAAAGGTCATATCTTTCCCAAAACTGTTCATACATGCTTCAAAATAGATTCCTTTCCCATATAAAGAGTCAGTACCATCAAAATGTCAAAGATCTTTCTCAATTGCGTTGGCTCATTTGCATTCACTTAGTGCGTTTTTCCAAAATAACCTGGATGGTTTAGCACAACACCGTGGATCACCTGCAAAAGCTCGTATCTCTCCCAAAATAGTTTACCCATGTGTCAAAACTAAATTCCTTTCCCATTTAAATAGTTAGTGCCCCCAAAATGCATCGTCCCTTTGGCATCGTGTAAGCACTGCAAGTCAAAATGCCTAGATGTTTTGTCACTATGGCAGAGGTCTAGCCAACAGAATACAATTATGTATAAAACTGAAAAAAAGGATTTTACAGTAAGAGCAGCCTCCAAAGTTTGACATCAGACACACTGCACTCCTACTTCCAAGGAAATTGTAATCATTTTTATTGACACTGTCACGCACGCGCGAGTAGGAGGCCGCGGATTGATTCGACAGCACCTGGGAAACCACTCGCCGCCAGGGAATGGTGGGGTATTAACTTTCTCCCTCTGCTTCCTCATAGGAAAAAGACCGTCCTGCACCATAGGCATGGATGACCGCAGTGCGATACTTCCGCCCTTCCTCCGCCATCTTGCCCTGACGTCATCCTTCCCATCCTCCCTTGCGGTCCTTCCCGACATTCCTCCACTTCCGGCTCCTCCCCAATAAAATGGCCGCGACGCCAGGAGTCGGTGTCGCGCATTATGAACTCTTTAGTTTATGATTTTGACCTGTTTATTTTTTCTGTACAATATACGGGGCCGGAAAACCCCAACCCTTGCTACTGTCTCTCTCGGTCTTTACAAGTGGCGTAGTCGGCAGGATTCAGAGATCCCGGAATGACGGAGGGACAGGACCTGAACACCGTGCTGCAGGGAATGAACGCCCAGCTCCAGGCCCTGCAGCAAGCGCAAGCCGCTACCAACCGGGAGCTGGAGGCCACGAAGGCCAGGTTAGTGGAAGCCCAACGGGCGAGACCAGACCCGCCCAGGCAGCCGCCTCCTCCTATGGTGCCGATGGGGCCTTCGGAGGATGTCGATGCCTACCTGGGCATGTTTGAGAGGACGGCCACCCGAACGCAGTGGCAGCGGTCCACTGGGCGTCCATCTTGGCGCCATACCTAAAGGGACCCGCGCTGCGGGCCTATTATGACCTCCCTGAGGAGGAGGCCGCTAATTACGACCTCCTCAAGCCCGAAATATTGGCCCGCTACGGCATTAGCCCGGGCCAGCAGGCGGCCGAATGGCGGAACTGGGTCTTTGACCCCGAAAAGCCCGCTCGCGCCCAGGCGCTCGAGTTCTGGGGCAAGATGGGCCGCTGGCTACGGCCAGAGAGCCCCGACGGGCGGAAAGTCGTCGAGCGGGTGGCCTGTGAAGGCCTGGTCAACGCAATGCCCAGTTCCCTCGCCCAGCAGGTCCGGGGGCACGCCTATCAAATATGTCGGGCCTCCTCGACGCCCTGGAGCGCCAGTTGGCGGTCCTCCGACTTGGGGGTCAGAAAAGCCTGCTCGCTGGAACCGCAGGGACGGGCGGCCACCCCCGAGCCCCCTCGACGCGCTGCAGAAGCGCCAGCCAGAGCCAAAGAGAGGCCGGGTCCGCGCGCTGTTTCAAGTGTGGCGAGACCGCCACCTGCTGCCAAACTGCCCCCATCACATCGCCCGGGAGCCTATGGACTGCAGCTGGACATCGACGGAGAGGTATTGTACCCCGCCGCATCCCTTGGCGAGTCCGAATACGGGAGTGGTGTTGCTAAATGGGCACACCGTGGTGGCTTTATTTGATTCCGCAGCAACATTACCATTGTTGCTCGCCGTTTGTCTTACCGCAACAGTGGTTAAAGCAACATTTGTTGGTTACCTGTGTACATGGGGGACTAGGTCATATCGTTCCGCCACTGCTATCTTACCTGGAAGGGGAACCAATCCAAATGGCGGTCGCTGTGTTACCTGACCCCCTTCCCAGTGATTCTGGGACAAGACTGGTCTAAAAAATCAGCGGTAAGCCATTCGCGCTCCCGGGCCTCGTTGGATCTTGTCATGAGGGGAAAAGGCAACCCCCGCGGCCTCCACGCCGTGCACAAGGGCAGGCCCTATGGGCGCTGGTGTCTCGGGGACCTTTCGTGGCTACGGACCTTGACCCGAAGATTCCGCGGAGAAGGGACTAGCCAGGAACTTCCCCGGCCCAGGCCCCAAGACCCTCTCGCGCCTGGACCATCAATTTCGTCCACGCCGCCTCCTTTAAGAGGGAGCAGTGGAATGATGACTCCCGCGCTTTGCCCGAACGCGATTGTTCTGCCTAACAGCTCGACAGCGGACGGATCCACACCGCGGAACCCTTCTTTGTCCTTGAAATGATCTGTTGTACCGAAAGTGGCTACCCATGAGGCGAGGTGCGGAAGTTGTTGCTAATTCAGCGCACCTTCCGGGCGGGAGATATGCGAGTTGGCACATGCTCACCTCCTAGGCCCACCTCGGGGCGAAAAACACTGGAGAGGATTAAGCCCGCTTTTACTGGCCTGGGATCAATGAGGAGGTCCGCGGTTCTGTCAATCCTGTCCGGAGTGCCAGACCCGCCAGATTCCTAGGAGGGACCGTGCTCCTCTAGTCCCTATTCCCTCGTGGACATCCCTTTGAAAGGATAGGGGTCGATTTGGTGGGACCCTGGAGCCCTCAACCCGTGGCCACAAGTATATCCTAGTCATGGTGGACTATGCCACCCGGTACCCAGAGGCGGTTCCCCTGCGCCCGCTAATACTAAAAGCATCGCGACGGGAACTGGTTAACTTGTTTTCACGCGTGGGCATACCCAAGGAGGTCCTCACGGACCAGGGTACGCCTTCACTTCGGATACGCTCAAGGAGGTGGCCAAATTACTGCAGATAAAGCACCTGAAAGCGCCAGTCTATCACCCGCAAACTGACGGGTTGGTTGAGCGATTTAACCAGACGCTTAAGCAGATGCTCCGCAAGGTAGTCAGCGCGGACGGCAGGAACTGGGACCAGCTCCTCCCGCCGTGCTTTTGCCTACCGGGAGGTACCCCAGGCCTCTACGGGCTTCTCCCCTTTGAATTACTATACGGGCGACAACCCCGGGAATCCTCGACATCCTAAAAGAGGCTGGGAGGCCGAGGCTCTTCCCTCCTCTAATATTTTGAGTACGTGCGCAACTGCGCGACCGACTCACAAAGATCAGGCCCCTCCTAAAAGAGCACGTGACTCGTGCGCAAGCAGCGCAGGCCCGGTGTTACAACCGCAACTCCGTCCTCAGGGAGTTCCGCCCGGGGGACCGAAGTTATGGTGCTCGCCCCGACCTCCCACTCGAAGCTGCTCGCTCACTGGCAAGGGCCTTACGAGGTTAAGGAGAGAAAAGGACTCGTCGACTATTTGGTAAAACAGCCCAACCGTCGACGAAAGTGAGAGGATCTATCATATCAACCTGTTAAAGCCCTGAGAGATAGAGAGGAGCTTCCCAGCCCGTAGGTCACTCTCCCTTTCACAAGCACAACTGCCCTTAACCTCGGCGAAGAGCTGACCCCAAGCAGCGGCAGGAGTTAGCCCAAACACTCCGAGCCATCCCGAGGTGGTGAGCGAGTCACCCGGCCGGACCGCGCTGATTGAGCACGATATAGTCACGGAGCCCGGGGTAATCGTCCGGAGAGGCCCTACCGACTCCGGAGGCAAAACGCGAGAGGTCGAACTGGAGGTGAAACGTATGTTGGACATGGACATAATTGAAGAGAGCCATAGTCCCTGGTCCAGCCCTATTGTCCTCGTCTCCAAGCCAGACGGCTCCTGGAGGTTCTGTAATGACTTTAGACGCCTGAATCAGATCTCCAAGTTCGATGCCTACCCCATGCCCCGCATTGACGACCTCCTTGAGCGGCTGGGTACGGCTCGATATCTGACTACCCTTGACATGACAAAAGGGTATTGGCAAATTCCTTTAACGGCATCCGCAAAGGAGAAAACGGCCTTTAGCACCCCTAGCGGGCACTGGCAGTACAAGGTCCTCCCATTTGGGCTGCACGGGCCCGCGACCTTCCAACGCCTGGTAGATAGAGTGCTGACGCCCACCAGTCCTATAGCGCCGCCTACCTGGATGACGTTGTCATCTATTCCGCACCTGGGAGGAGCATCTACTGCAGGTCGCAGCTGTCCTCCGAACACTGGATAAAGCCGCCTCCGCATAAACCCCGGAAGTGTTTTTGGATTAAAGGAGGCCAAATATTTAGGCTACCTCGTGGGACAAGGACAGGTGCGCCACAGAGCTCCAAAGTGAAAGACATCTTAGAATGGCCCGTCCGAGTACCAAGAAACAGGTGCAGGCTTTCTTGGGGCTTGCGGGTTACTACCGCCGGTTTGTTCCCCGCTTCTCCGAAAGAGCAGCACCCTTGACTGACCTGACAAAAAAGGGCGCTCCCCTATACGTGGTGTGGACCGACAAAGCAGAACACGCGCTCAGTGACCTAAAGAAGGCCCTAACGCCGGCACCTGTGTTACGGACGCCCGATTTTGGGCTCCGTTTATTCTCCAGACCGACGCCGGACACAGGCCTGGGTGCCGTGCTGAGCCAAAGCGCCGATGGTGTCGAGCACCCTGTGATGTACCTTAGCCGAAACTGATGGACCGGAGACCCGCACGCTGCAGTGGAGAGGGAGGCCTTGGCCATTAAGTGGGCAGTGACCCACCTCCGGTACTACCTGCTGGGTCGCGAGTTCGCTCTGGTGACTGATCACGCTGCACTTCAGTGGATGTCCCTGCACAAAGAGTCGAATCCGCGGGTCACCAGGTGGTTCCTGGACTTACAGCCGTATAAGTTCACTGTCACTTATCGGCGGGCACCCTTCAGGCCAATGCCGATGCCCTCTCTCGTATTCACGACCTCTCGGTTAGGTCCGCCCGACCTGACGGTCCTGGGCTAAGGGGGATCGTGTCACGCACGCCAGTAGGAGGCAGCGGATTGATTCGACAGCACCTGGGAAACCACTCGCCGCCAGGGAATGGTGGGGTATTAACTTTCTCCCTCTGCTTCCTCATAGGCAAAAAGACCGTCCTGCACCATAGGCATGGATGACCGCAGTGCGATACTTCCGCCCTTCCTCCGCCATCTTGCCCTGACGTCATCCTTCCCATCCTCCCTTGCGGTCCTTCCCGACATTCCTCCACTTCCGCTCCTCCCCAATAAAATGGCGCGACGCCAGGAGTCGGTGTCGCGCATTATGAACTCTTTAGTTTATGATTTTGACCTGTTTATTTTTTCTGTACAATATACGGGGCCGGAAAACCCCAACCCTTGCTACTGTCTCTCTCGGTCTTTTACAACACACATAAAGTAACTTCCATACATTAGAGTACATAAAAATGTATACAGTATTCTGTACATGTACAAATATAAACACAAACAAAAAACAAGAAAAATTATATCTAGCCTACAGTAGGGCTTACAGTAAATAAAGTTTCACAACTAAGGTAACTTTCACTGGTTGTTGTCGTCACCATCCCTCTCCTGGCCACCATCCTCATCCTCCTGGCCATCCACGCGCTGCTCTCTGTTTGGCCATAGATTCTCATCCACATCGCAGCGGATATTTTCCCTTGCGATGCAGCGAGGGAAGAAACGGCGCGAATGTCTCAACCATCCCCTACACTGATCCCCTGTAATGTCCTCACATGCAGCATCCATTGCATGGAGCAGGGATCTCTGGTCTTGAGCCTGATGTTCATAGACTTTCCACCTCCAAGCGGAAAAAAATTCCTCAATGGGATTAAGGAAAGGAGAGTATGGTGGTAGTAGCTCCATGAGCATCCTTGGATGGGTGGTGAACCAGGCCCTGATGAGCGGCCCACGGTGGAAATTTACATTGTCCCACACGATCACATAGTGTGGTAGGTGAGGCCCTTCGAGACCTCTCTCATTTTCTGGGACCAGATGTGTATAAAGACGGTCCAAGAAAATGAGGAGCTTTTGAGTGTTATATGGGCCTAAACTGGGGATGTGTGTGGCCACACCATTCTCAGATATGGCAGCACACATTGTTAAATTGCCCCCTCGCTGGCCTGGGACATCCACCGTGGCCCGCTGACCAATGATGTTACGGCCACGTCTGCGGCCCTTGGCCAGGTTGAAACCAGCCTCATCGACAAATACAAGGATGTGAGATGTTTCATTCCCTTCCAATGCCATTATTCTCTACAATAGAGTAAAAAAAATCAAATCAGTCATATAGAGGAGTCATACACAACAGAAATAGAAAATTACATGGGATTGTTCTATGTTCTCCTCCACAAGTTCAATATAGCCTGCTACTGGCCACTACTCCAGTGGTTCCAAACCTGGGTACAGGCCTATGCAGAGGCACTGCAGGAGTATTTGACACAAAGAGGGAGAAACACTGTTGCAGTTTTTAGGCAAAATGCTGTAGTCAGATAAAGCTGGATTCTAAAGGTAAAGAGGATACTGAAAACCAAACAAATTGGGAACCACTGCTTACTGTAATGTTACTATAATAGACAACCAATAACTGACTTACATGCACATACTGGTACCAGCTCTTTCACTCTGTCAGAATTCCTCTCAAATGGTACCCTGTAAATCTGCTTCATGGTCATCTGATGCTTCTTCAATACCCGGTCTATTGTGGAGATGCTGATAGAGTTGACATTTTGGAATATGGCATTGTCTTGAAGGATTGCATCACGGATCTGTCTCAAAGTGAGAGCATTATTTGCAATCACCATGTTACAGATCTCTTGTTCTTGTTGTTCATTGAGAAGTTTTCTTCTGCCACCCATGTGAGGTTGTCGTCCAATCCTAGACGTAGAAGTCAAAGGACAACACTGTATGACAATTCGTAATGTATGCCGTATTTGTTACAGAATGAGTTACTGTACTGTAACATCATATTGCAACATCACATTGAGGTAATATATTACAGTACTGTAGGCCTACACACACACACACGGAATGAAGAGTTTATACATGTCTTGCTTTACAGTATGCACAGTACTGTATACTGTAATGACTCCATCATTGACTGAGTACATACCTGTTTTCCCCTGAAAGGTTTGGATGATGGAGGAGACAGTAGAGCGAGGCACATTAGGCTGCACTCGCCCCAGCCTCTGCCATTGTCAGGCGATGGTTAACCACATGGTCTACAATTGTGGCCCGAATCTCATCCGGGACAGCATGGTGTCTTCGTGCTCCTCGGCCTCTTCCCCCTATTCCACCACCACGCATCCTCACTCCTCCTCCTCCGCCTCTTCTTCTTCTTCCTCTTCCTCTTCCTCCTCCTCCTCCTCTTCTTCCTCGAGCAGGAGGTTGCCCTTCTTGATTTACTTGGTGAGGTACCTCCATGTTCAAATGGTACTGGCCCTAGCCAAGCTCTATATATACACGTTTGGCAGCATTCACAACAATAGACAGCACCTGTCAGGTAACTAAACAAACTGTTTGGTTGGTCATCTGAGATGTGGGAAACTCCTCCTTCGTTGGTCAAGTTCTAATTTCACCTGATTGTCAATTACTGTCATGAATTTATCAAATGTTCCAAGAAATTCATATATGGTGTTCATGGTATTATGTTCTTGACTAATTTTGACAATTGAACAGACTATTGTGCATATGATGACTTACACGATGAAATCATGCTGACATGTTTTGGAGAGAACAACCATTAGACTGAGAATCAACTAATCAGTTAGATCAGCAATATCTATTTATTTGGAAAATGTGCTAAATGTGGGCTTATTGTGCTAACTGCAGGCTACTTGTACTTAACCATTTGCAAAGATGCACTGAGACACTTGAGACATGTACTAAGGCATTTGCAATTTGATGAAATCAATGAGAAATGCCATTCTGTTGTGAACATTTGCAAGGTGGTTTGGAGATCTGTCCATGTTATTTTGAGAATGTCATCTCGGTTTCAAGAAATGAGCCAAACCAATCGAGAAAAACTGTAAGAACAGTTTGAACATCCAGTGAACACCGCATTGCAGTAATCAATCCTACTAGAAAAAAATGCATGAATTAATTTCTCAGAATCCTGTTTATTTAGAAAGTGCCTTAATTTCCCAACAGTTTTAAGATGAAAGAAACATGATTTGGACAACTTTGTAATGTGTGCTTTAAATAGAGTCAAAGATAACTCCTAGATTGCGGGCTAGTATGTAAACATTTGAAATGTAGTCAATAAATATCCCTGCAGGTGGCGATGATAGCACTGCTATCTAGCAGTAAGGAGATCATGGGTTCACATGGAGAGCGCTTTGAGTGGTGAGAAAGTGCTATATCCATGTAAAGAATTATTATTATTAAATCCATTTATGTTTAAATTATATTGCACTGCAGAAAAAGATGAATTTTAACTTGGTAAATTAATTACCAGCATACTTGATTAAAAAATAGGTAAGGCTTTACCTTTCCCTGTAGGATGGGCCTCTGCCCTCTGCACGTGCATTAATCTCGTAAGGACTTGCATGATCTGAGAATGCATGACTTGTGCAAACTCGTAAATATAATGTACCAATACTATTTAATACGGATGGGTCTTTCTTAATTGACATTTAGAATAATTGGTTGAAACTTTTCTGCATGTTCTTGCGAGTATTGCCCAAGGGGGCAGCGGCTGGTCCTCAACGCCCCTTTAGATTTCTTCAGCGCCTACCGGTGGGCAGTACCAACCCCGTTGGGAACCTTAGGTTTAAACCAACAAATAGTACGGTTTTCCTTGCCTCCACTTCGTATTCGCTGAAATTCTTCTATTTTTCCCCCTGTGCTTTTGCCATTGCCTTTTCACAGAACGCTGAGCTTAAGGGCTATTTATATTGATTTGCATATTCAAAGAGGCATAATTCTGGGAGGAGTTGGGGTGGGGCAGCAAGCGCGTTTATGTGCGTTACTTTTCACGCTGACCAGGATTTATGGAGTGGAAGAACTGGAAGTTGGCGGTCGCACAGATTTATGCATCTGGATTTTTTAGTGCATACGCACATTTCCGCTTTTGTCTGTACCCCATGTTTTAGTGTGAATTCTATGCACGGCGTTATGCATGAGGCACCAGAAATTTGGGAAAGTGGTGATGCTGTTTGCTCCTAGCTCAACAGTCCGTGGTTCAGATCCCTGATCAGGGCCCTCATTTATAAAACTTGTACAAAAAGAGGCTTGAAATATGCAGATGCAACTTCCCATGTAAACATGAAGATTTATAAAAGAAAACTTGATAGGGAATGTGCATATAGTTATGGCAACCATCTGTATGATCAAGTAGGGAAATGCAGCTGAACCAGAAAAACGATGACTTGAATGCATAATACATATCATCAAACCTGTAGAGACTGTATTTTTGTTCCCTTTTAAGACGGTAAATGCTGCATCTTTGCATTGAAGAACTTGTTTGGTTTTTCAACAGTTTATATTGGCTACATGTTGTCATTTCTCAGGCACTCACTCCATAATGCCTGCTGTGCTGAAAGCCAATAACCGACTGATGAGGCACTACATCCACTTGTTGTATGATGTGAGTGCACATACATAAAACATAACATATTTTTGCCAACATAAAAATGAAATTGGTAGCAGTGTTCAGTTCTCCTTATGTATCCGGAGTAATTTACATTATTCATTTTAACAGCAATCATGTAATCATGTGCTGGGAAATAGGGGCTACCTGATCAGATGCTGGTGCCTTATGCCTTTCTCTTACCTCCCAGAACACAGAAAGGCAGGGCTCTAATGCCACAAATCATTTTGCGCAGTCTGTTGCAGAGTGCAGCCAGATACTCTTGAACGTAAGTGGCAGTGTCTCGATGCATCAGGTTGCTCTACCAGCCAGTGAAGTTCTGCAGCATCATGACTGTGTACATATGAGGATGATCAGCATGCTCCATATATGGATGTTTCAGAGAGGCATTTGACTTACGTTCATGTACACATATTTACAAGGGGATTGGGATTTATTAATTTGGATAAATTGAATAGAAATGTGCATACAAGTAGGTTTCATAAATCTGATTTTTTTTTTGGTGTACGCATTTTCCTATTTTTTGCCATGCACATATTTTCATGCTCAAATCCATGCAGTTTTTTTTTAATGAGGCTACAGTCACCATCTGTAAAAAACTGCAAATTGTTCCAGCGTTTGCCTGAGTTTTTTCCCCAGAGTGCTACAGATCCCCTCCCACATCACAAATAATGTGCCTGCCAGGTTAACAGTCAACCCAACTGAGTGTCTGTATACAAATCTTTGAACATTTAGAGAGTACAAGAAGGAGACTTTAAAAGTATTGTGAACATATGCTTAGATTTAATACTGAAATTAAAGAATTACAATTAAAACACAGACAGGATTATCAGGGCCCTGTCACTTTGTGGTAATTTTTCAAATGTCAATCGAGCCATCTATTGTGATTTTGAATATGATATGTTTGTAATGGTAGGGTGTTGTACCGTGTTAGCCATTATTAATTTCGTGAGAAATCAAGCAAAATGACACCTTTTATTGGCTAACTAACAAGATTACAATATCCGAAGCATCCAAAGCAACTCACTCCAATTCTTTAGGCAAGATATGTTAATTCTTCAATATATTGACATCACTTTGGTGTCAAAGATGTGTCAGCATGTGATGGAGGTAGGGTTATTAGAGTTAGAATGTGTTTCATTCCCCTTTAAACTTTGAAGATACAAATTGTTCATGTTGCAATGCACAAAAGACACTATTTCAAAATGTACATATCACCCAAGTATCCCATGAAATTAAAAGTAGAGTAACAACTGAATCAAGGAATATTAATTCCAACTTTTAAGTTATCACTTTTGCGTCAGGCACTTTAATGAATTTAATGCATTCTAAGACATTTAACATCCAATGCAGGGCAGGAAGAAAAAAAACACAATCCAAGAGAAAAGTAACAAATGACCAGAAAGACCTTGCAATGAACCTGGGGCACGAGGAGATGTTTGGACAATGTACAGCTGCTTCAATCAAATATTCATTTACTCCCATACCTTAGGTAATAGAGTTGTAATTGATGTCATTAAGCCTACACGGATGGAGTATAGTCATTTGTGGCCTAAACGCGGATAGTTTTTTGGAATTCCAGTCACATCATGGCTATGTATTTGGGCATTTGACATGATTCTGTGCTATATATGATGCAATAAAATTTCTAGAAGGGCTTTTAATGAAGAGTGTCCTCCAGATGACACCAGGGACTAATGAAGCAAATTTAATAGGCCACTAATGAACTCCTATGTCTCAGATTAATTTATCCCTTGCATCCATCATTCACCTCATCTTGAAAAGGACATTCAGTTTCTATAATCACTGATACCTGAGCAGATATTGCACTTATTATGAAAAAATGTTCATGGTTCCTGGTAAAGTCATTTGATCTTAGATCTTCAGCCAATACATATTCTTTGCTTCTGCCATGCATGCGCGTCAGAAAGTCATCATCTTGGTCCTTCCTAGGTATATAATACCACTGCGGGCTGAGAGGGGGTGCTGGTGCTAACGTTGTTATGTTCCTTTGCCTCCACAATGCCAAGAAACCACCCAGTGAGTGCAACTGACTTTGCCCTTCCAGCCCCCAGACTGTAAAAGCCCAGCTAACCGGAAGGAGGCTTCACTTATTGATAAGAGAACCGGAGAGACAGAGTTCTTTTGAGCTGTAACAAGAAGCCTAGACAGGCAGTAGGTTTCTGTTAGAATTCCACATGGTGACATTTCTATTTGTAATTGTGCCATTAAATGCAGATTTATTTTTGTTTTGGAAGTAAACGGGGACAGCCAGGTTGGCACCCCAACATTTATCTCAGTTATCATTTTTTTATTACCTCAGACAACCACACTCCCCAAAAATTACAGTTGAATGTCGATAATGTTGATTCCTTACCTGGAGTACCATGTGCAATTTTGGACTCCAGGCAAAAAAAAGACATAGCAGCACTTGAGAAAATCTTTAGGAGAATGACTAGGCTGATTCCAGGTCTGCAAGGTATGAATTTTGATGAAAGATTGAAAGAGCAGAGCCTTTTTTGTTTAAGTAATGGAGATTGTGTCGAAAATTGTGCAAAATGCAGTGGATCCAGGCTGTTATTTTAAAATTAGCTCAACAAGAACACAGAGGCATGGTTAGAAACTAACAGTTTCACAAATGCTAGAAAGGTTTTCTTCACAAAGAGAACCTTAGACACAGAATAAATTATGTAGTAACGCAGTAGACAGTACAACTTCAGGGACATTCAGATCTTGACTTGATGTTATTTTAGAGAAATAAGGTGTTTTGATGAATGCTCTAACAGTTTAGTCACTGTTTCAGGTTTTGTATATTGCAGATTATGCTTTCATTTAAGCTACAAATTTTTTACATGCTAGGTGGCAGTTCACTTAGCAGAATGTTATAGAATGTTTAACTCTAGCTAATTCCACTATAAGTTAGTTCTATCTTTGTCACAAATGCTCATCACTGTGTGTTTAGATACAGTGCAGGCTGTAGGACATTGAACCATGATTATGTAATGTTCTTACATAACTTGCTACAGTACTGTATGCTGCTGTGTCTGCTATGTTCATGTTGAATCTGAATCACTTTGACCATAGCAAGAAAGTTTATGTTGGTGAAGATAACAGTAATAATAAGTGATACAGACAGGAATATGAAGAATTTTTAAAATAGCACAAGGTAAGAAGTAGTCTGCATCAAAAGCTATTGGTGATTGTATTTTCTTCATATGCCTGGTTTTTAAATTTCATATGTTTAACGTTTGAATAATAATAAGCCACTCATGAATGCTGCTCATTTGCACAGTCGCAGCTTGAGATTGTTTCTTTGGTGACCATTGCTGTGTACAATTTGACATTTCTCTCTGACTGTCCAGTTACCAGCGGGTGCAGTGACAGGTGATGTTTAGAAGAATAAGGCTGATCACCCACTAACAACAACAACAATATTTATTTATATAGCACAATGTCATACAAATGATGTACACTCATGGCCAAAAGGTTTGAGAATGACACAAGTATTGGTTTTCACACAGTTTGCTGCTTCAGTGTTTTTAGATCTTTTTGTCAAATGTTTCTGTGGTATACTGAAATATAATTATAAGCATTTTAATAAGTTTCAAAGGCTTTTATTGACATTTACATTAAGTTTATGCAAAGAGTCAATATTTGCAGTGTTGGCCCTTCTTTTTCAATACCTCTGCAATTTGCTCTGGCATGCTGTCAATTAACTTCTGGGTCAAATCCTAACTGATGGCAGCCCATTCTTGTATAATCATAATCTTGGAGTTTGTTAGAATTTGTGATGTTTTTGTTTGTCCATCTACCTCTTGAGGATTGACCACAACTTCTCAATGGGATTAAAGTCTGTGGAGTTTCATGGCCACGGACTCAAAATTTCGATATTTTATTCCCCGAGCCACTTAGATATCACTTTTTCCTTATGGCACAGTGCTCCATCATGCTTGAAAAGGCATTGTTCGTCACCAAACTGTTTTTGGATGGTTGGGAGAAGTTGCTGTCTGAGGATGTTTTGGTACCATTGGTTTATTCTGAACTTTGTTAACAAGTTGAAAGGTTTATTGGCTTTACCAATTGCTGAAATCATTTTACTTTTAATATTGGTGCCATTGTTGTATCTATCATGACAGAAGTAAAATATCTCTTGACTCTGGAAGTAGATCTGGCACTGAACTCTCTGAAACACCAGCTAACTACAGCATCTGTCCTCCTCCACCTTGAACAAAGACACGTTTTGAATTAGAATTGGACATGTCTTATGTTACAGCTTGTTTTCATCCTATCTATTGTAAGTGATTCTGAAACACACAAAAATGAAATCAATGTACAGTACCTATTATTCTATAAAGTTGCTCCTTAAAATATGGCAGATAAAAGAGAGAACTGCTAGCACTTAAATGGGTTTTCGAGGCATGGTGGTCCTGGTTGGAGCAGTGAAATCATTCCTTTTTAGTTCCCACTGACCACTAAAATCTGTCTTACTTGAAAATTGCAATACTGCTTAATACTCCTCAAGGCCACTGGGGATTTTGTTTTAGTTATCTTGATTTTGGTATCACCTGTCATCCTGCAGAGAAAAACAGGAAGTGAGAATGTCAGTCTATTGAGTGTGAGAATAGGAAGACTGACCCAGTACAGGAGCCAACTTTAATCAGTAGATAGATAGATAGTAGATATATTATACCATCACTGTTACATCAGTGCTAATCAATCTGTCCCATTTAATTAATTCAGTCTGGCTAACTGAGTTTTCAAATAACCTACCCTTGGAGCTACAGTTTTTCCCAAATGTAGCTGTAACAGATGTATTGACCTAAAGAAGTGATTTTTTGGTTGCTGGCTAGGCACAAAGGTTAGGTTAGGTTAGGTATTTTTCATTATGTTAAATCCTAGGTAACAGAAAATATAATATGCTGACATGCTGGTCTCCTGCAACCTTGGCCACAGCCTAATACACTACGGATACATGTATTGAATGAGTTCATTAGTGATTTGCTGAATTCAGGTGGTCACACTGCTATTGTAATTGTTGTAGACATGTTTTCGATTTTTGCTTTCAATTATGCAGGGTCACCGGTTGGTGCCCCAAGTCTTTATTGTAATCTATCTAATCTCTTACAGTGGCAAAGTTGGCAGTATTTGTTGTAAAGATGACTAGGCAACAGGGAAAGGTGGCCGTCCTCCAGGCCTTGGCAGTGAAGCTCCTGGCAATAAAGATACAGGCTGGGGAACAACAGACAACTTGCTGAAGTGGAGGTAAGTAAGCAAATGCTTGTTGCTGTCCAATGGGAGCAACTGATGGGACCATACCAGGTATTGTTGCCACTACATTTTGATGATGATATGACCTATTTTGTAGTGTTTGAACATACCACTACCCATCATCACGGGGAGCATATAGATTGGGCACAGACACTAGTGCTTTTCCTGAGGGACCTGCTCACCGGGTCACTGCGGGTAATAACTAACTCCAAGCTGAGGTACTGCAGATGTATGGTGCCTGTCTGGAACAGCAAGCAAGGGCTTGTCAGGAGTGGAAATTCTATCCAGAGAGGCCAGCATGCTCCCAGGTCTTTGAGTTAAGAGGCAGAGTTGCGTGTTGACTAAGACCAGAGTCAAAAGAAAAAAAGACATCCAAATGAATGTGCTTCGCAATTTCCTTCCCCAGCTGATCCAGCAACAAGAGTATCGATCTATGGATGACCTCACAGAACCCCTCGAATGCCACCGGGTGGACTTACAAGTTGAGCGTTCCAAACATTCTGCCGATCGCTATTCCTGAACCCACCCATTGTATGTCGGAAACAGTGGTCTTCCTGAAGGAGAAGCACACGTCCCTTCCCGCTGCTTAAAGTATGGGGAGGTGGTCATACCAAAATGGAATGTCCCTACTTCAGTGAGCCGACCGACTGCAGTTGGGTGCAAGGAGAAAGGTATTGTTTCACCGCCAAACCCTTACCTCTCCTTTGCACTTGGTTGGTTGTAGTCAGGGGGTATAAAATAATCACACTTATAGATTCTGACAGCAGCATCTACATTTTTGCATGCTGTTATGTATTTTCACAACAACAGGAAATTGGTTTGACCAGGCCATGGGGTAACTTGATGCTACAAGTCTACCTCTTGTACTCTTATATAACAACTTATCAGGGGTAACCTGTAAAATCCGAGTGTCTGTCATGTGAAGTCCATCTTATCCAGTGATACTGGGGCAGGACTGGTCACATGTCAAAAGCAGACAAGCGCAGGCCGACCTAGGTAAAACAATGGGCCTTGCAATAGACTGTTGTAGCACGTCTCAACCTGTAGCCACCCAGAATGACATGAGTAATGTAATGCCGTCCATCCACAGAAACAGGAGGCAAAACATCATGGAACATTGTCACGTCCACTCTCTGGGCTGTATTTCCAGATTAGGTCAACTCCATCTCCATTCAAAAGAGAACAAAGGAATGATGATTCTCTCAAGTTTGACAAAAATGTTGCTGTTCTGATTGAAAGGCAACAGATGTCACTTCTAATGTACTGGGTCCACACATTGTGCTTAAAAATGATTTGCTATGCCAGGTGGCTGAGGATGAGGGTGAGATGAGGTGTGATACATCGAGCTCACGGCTCAAAAAAAGTTGCCATTTTAAATAAATAATTAATTGGAAATCTCCTCCTCGAACTGCTACCTTATCGTGGTGGAGGGGTTTGCATGTCCCAATGATCCTAGGAGCCCGGTTGTCCAGGGCTTTATGTCCCTGGTAGGGTCACCCAAGGCAAACTGGTCCTAAATGAGGGATGAGACAAAGAGGAGTTCAACCAAACCTCCTATGAAGAACAAAAACCTTGGGCGACGTTTTCCCTCGCCCGGAGGCGGGTCACTGGGCCCCCCCTCCGGAGCCAGGCCTGGAGGTGGGGCTCGATGGCGAGCGCCTGTTGGCCGGGCCTGCACCCATAGGGCTCGGCCAGGCACAGCCCAAAGAGACAACGTGGGTCCCCCTTCCCATGGGCTCACCACCTGTAGGAGGGGCCAAGGAGGTCGGGTGCAGTGTGAGTTGGGTGGTGGCTGAAGGCGGGGACCTTGGCGGTCCGATCCTCGGCTACAGAAGCTGGCTGTTGTGACATGGAATGTCACCTCTCTGAAGGGGAAGGAGCCTGAGCTAGTGCGCGAGGTCGAGAGGTTCCGGCTAGATATAGTCAGGCTCACCTCGACGCACAGCTTGGACTCTGGAAACAATCTCTTTGAGAGGGGCTGGACTCTCTACCACTCTGGAGTTGCCCCCGGTGAGAGGTGCCGAGCGGGTGTGGGCATACTTATTGCCCCCCGACTTGGAGCCTGTTCATTGGGGTTTACCTCAGTGGACAAGAGGGTAGCCTCCCTCCGCCTTTGGGTGGGGGGACGGGTCCTAATTGTTGTTTGTGCGGATGCCCCGAAAGTCAGTTTGGAGTACCCTCCCTTTTTGGAGTTCCTGGAGGGGGTGCTAGAGGGCATACCTTCTGGGGACTCCCTCATATTGCAGGGAGACTTCAGTGCTCACATGGGCAATGACAGTGAGACCTGGAAGTGCGTGCTTGGGAGGAATGCCCCCCTCCGATCTGAACCTGAGCGGTGTTTTGTTATTCGACTTCTGTGCTCATCACGGATAGTCCATAACGAACACCATGTTCAAGCGTAGGGGTGTTCATATGTGCACTTGGCACCAGGACACCCTAGGCCTCAGTTTGATGATCGACTTTGTGTTCGTGTTGTCGGACTTGCAGCCACATGTCTTGGAAACTCGGGTGAAGAGAGGGGTGGAGCTGTCAACTTATCACCAGCTGGTGGTGAGTAGGCTTCGATGGTGGGGGAGGATGCCGGTCAGGCCTGGTAGGCCCAAACGTGTTGTGAGGGTCTGCTGGGAATGTCTGGCAGAGTCCCCTGTCAGAAGTAGCTTCAACTCCCACCTCCGGCAGAACTTCGACCACATCCCAAGGGAGAAGGGGGAAATTGAGTCCGAATGGGCCATGTTCCATGCCTCAATTGTTGAGGCGGCTGCCCGGAGTTGTGGCTATAAGGTGGTCAGTGCCTGTCGTGGCGGCAATCCCCGAACCCGTTGGTGGACACCGGAAGTAAGGATTGCCGTCAAGCTGAAGAAGGAATCCTACTGGACCCTTTTGTCCTATGGCACTCTGGAGGCAGCTGATAGGTAACGGCAGGCCAAGCGGAATGCGGCTTCAGTGGTTGCTGAAGCAAAAACTTGGGTGTGGAAGGAGTTTGCGGAGGCCATGGAGAACGACTTTTGGGCGGCTTCAAGGAGATTCTGGTCCACTGTCCGGCATCTCAGGAGGAAGAAGCAGTGCAGTTATGACACTGTATATGGTGGGGATGGTGCGCTGCTGACCTCGACTCGGGACATTGTGGGTTGGTGGGGGGAGTAATTTGAAGACCTCCTCAATCCCACTAACATGCCTTCCAATGAGGAAGCAGAGCCTGGGGACTCGGAGGAGGGTTCCCCCATCTCTGGGACTGAGGTCATCGAGGTGGTTAAAAAACTCCTTGGTAGCAGGGCCCCGGGGGTGGATGAGATATGCCCGGAGTTCCTCAAGGCTCTGGATGTTATAGGACTGTCTTGGCTAACATGTCTCTGCAACATCGTATGGACATCAGGGACAGTGCCTCTGGATTGGTAGACCGGGGTGGTGGTCCCCCTCTTCAAGAAAGGGGACCGGAAGGTTTGTTCCAACTACAATGGGATCAAACTCCTCAGTCTCCCTGGAAAAGTCTATTTGGGGGTTCTGGAGAGAAGGGTCCGTCGGATAGTCGAACCTCGGATTCAGGAGGAAGAGTGTGGTTTTCATCCTGGTCGTGGAACAGTGGACCAGATCTACACCCTTAGCAGGGTCCTGGAGGGTTCATGGGAGTTTGTCAAAACCAGTCTACATGTGTTTTGTGGACATGGAAAAGGCATTCGACCATGTCCCTCGAGGAATCCTGTGGGGGGTGCTCCGGGAGTATGAGGTACCGGACCCCCTGATAAGGGCTGTTTGGTCCCTGTACAACTGGTGTCAGAGCTTGGTCCACATTGCCGGCAGTAAGTCGAACCTGTTTCCAGTGAGAGTTGGACTCCGCCAGGTCTGCCCTTTGTCACCGATTCTGTTCAGAACTTTTATGGACAGAATTTCTAGGCGCAGCCAGGGTGTTGAAGTGGTCCGGTTTGGTGGACTCAGGATTGGGTCACTGCTTTTTGCAGATGATGTTGTTCTGTTTGCTTAATCAGGCCGTGATCTTCAGCTGTCTCTGAATCGGTTCGCAGCTGAGTGTGAAGCGGCTGGGATGGGAATCAGCACCTCCAAATCCGAGACCATGGTCTTCAGCCAGAAAATGGTGTAGTGCCATCTCAGGGTTGGGAGCGAGATCCTGCCCCAAGTGGAGGTGTTCAAGTATCTCGGGGTCTTGTTCACGAGTGAGGGAAGAATGGAGCGTGAGATCGACAGGCGGATCGGTGCGGCGTCCACAGTGATGCGGGTTCTGCATTGGTCTGTCATGGTGAAAAAGGGGTTGAGCCGTAAGGCAGTCGATCTACGTTCCTACCCTCACCTATGGTCATGAGCTATGGGTAGTGACCGAAAGAACGAGATAGCGAATACAAGCGGCTGAAATGACTTTTCTTCTGCAGGGTGTCCAGGCTTTCTGTTAAAGATAGGGTGAGAAGCTCAGTCATCCGAGAGGAGCTCAGAGTAGAGCCGCTGCTCCTCCGCATCGAGAGAAGTCAGATGAAGTGGCTTGTGTATCTGATCAGGATGCCTCCTGGACTCCTCCTTGGTAAGGTATTCCGGGCATGTCCAACTGGGAGTAGGCCCCGGGGAAGACCCAGGACACACTGGAGGACTATGTCTCCCGGCTGGCCTGGGAACACCTCAGGATTACCCCAGAAGAACTAGAAGAAGTGGCCGGGGAGAGGGAAGTCTGGGCATCTCTACTGAAGCTGTTGCCCCTGCGACCCGACCTCGAATAAGTGGAAGAGGATGGATGGATGAAATTGGAAATACTTATGGTGGGGAGTGAAGCAGGTGCGAGAAATCAGTTGCCAAGGTGGCACATTTCTGGGTTGGTGTGAGGCAGTCAGCCGTTTGTGCGTTGCCTTGCCGGCATGTGTGGGTGGTCTCACTGTCTCATTATCAGCCTGGGGCGGCAATCAAGCGGTCACACCTGCAGCCGCTCCCCAGCATATAAAAGGAGAGTGCAAGAGAGATCAAGTAGGAAAAGCAAGGAGTGAACTGAGAGAAAAAAGGATGGAGTTTAAGGAAAGGAAGAAGAAAAGCAGAAGCAGCAGAGAGTTGGAGGTTTGAGAAAGAAGCAGACAGACAGGAATGGAGAACCAAGGAGTAACGCTTGGCCAGCACTCAGGTAGGGCTCAGGGATCACTACTGTTGAATGATTTGGGTGCAGGAGTGATCATCACGCTCAAGAGTGTCCTCTTGCCAGGTAGAGCCAGCGATTGACAGCAGTGAGAGGATGGCATGCTTCCACCGTGTGGAGCCTGAAAAGGCAGTGATGAGCATGGAGCAGAGCAGGGTCCGGTGGCTCCCCGTGGAACACCATGGATTGGGCAGCGGAAATACAGACCAGGATTGAAGGGTGTCTGCGTCTTCATTCCACTTTCACTTCTTTTGTGGATTATTCATTTATTATGAACTTTGCTCTGCAGTTTTTGAACACTATGATTTTTTAATTGTTTTTAATAAATGTACTGAGCACCTTTACACCTTCCTTATGGTTTGTGTGTGTGTCCTCATCTGCCAAGCTTATCCGGTCATGACTATCAATGGTGTCAGGTTCAAGAGGCTCCCAAACAACAGTGGAAGCATTGACCTGACCTGCACATGAGGTTGTTGTTGTTAGTTCTGCAATCTACCACACAACCATGTCCTAGGTGCCTAGCCAAGAACTGAAGAAACGTTAGAGCGGATTAAGTTCTATTTTTATTGGCCGGGAATTAATAAGGAAATACAGACAGCTTTCTGTCTGGAATTTCAATTACAGCAGATTCCCAGGAAGGACCACGCTCTCTTGTCACCATCCCGATCATTGACATACCATTTAAGCACATAGAAGTCAACATTGTACGACCCCTTGAACCCTCTGCTCGTGGTCACAAATATATCCTGGTGATAGCTGACTACGCTACAGAGTACCCTGAGGCTATTCCCTTGAGAGTGGACAATTCCAAGCATATCCGGATGCCTTTCACTTCAGAAATGTTCAGGGAGGTTGTCAAGGTATTCAATATTAAGTAACTTAAAACCTTCATATATCATCCTCAGACTGATGGTTTAGTGGAGCAGTTTAATCAGACATTCGAACAAATGCTACACAAGGTGGTCAGTGAAGGTGGGAGGAATTAGGATCAGTTATTCCATTTTGTGGTATTTGCATTCCGGGAAGTCCCACAAGTCTCCATGGCTTTTTAACTATTTACATTATTATATGGAAGACAACCTCAGGGAATATGAGACATATTAAGTCTTTAAGGACTGAATATTTTTTTCCAGAACACACAGTTTTCAGAAAAGCATACAAAGCAGTGGTTTCACGCAGAAATCAACATAAAACATGAAACATGTAGCATGAAATGGCCCCGTCTGAAGACCAAGCGGCAGGTTCAAGCCTTCTTAGGTTTAGCAGGGTACTACCACTGGTTTATCCCTTACTTCTCCGAGAGGGTAGCACCCTTGACTGATCTTACAAAGAAACAGAAGCACACAGTGGTATAGGATGCTAAAACAGAAGTCGCATTCCTTGACTTAAAACAGGCCCCTGTGCTAATAACTCCTAATTTCTCTTTGACTTTTGTCTTACAGACCGATGCTTTGGACACAGGTCTTGGTGTTATGCGGAGCCAAAGCATCAATGGTGTTTAACATCCATAATGTTCCTGAGCTGGAAACTACTGGATTAGGAGACCAGGTATGCGGTAATGGAAAGAGAAGCCTTGGTGATAAAGAGGGCTATTAATCAACTGAGGTACTACCTCCTGGGTCATGAGTTCACTCTAGTGATGGACCATGCACCCCTCCAGTGGATAGCATTTCATTGAAGCAATGTGTCATCAAGTGGTTCTTGTACCTTCAGTTCAAAGTCCTCCATTGTTAAGGTTCTTTCTTGTATTCTTGACTTCATGGTTCAGGCTACACAACCTGATGGGTCTCGGTTTTTTGTGGGTGGGTGGACATCTCTCTTGCTCCCTCTACAGATTGGATGATTGACATTTGTAAGGTCTCATTTGTCACTTCCAGTGCATGTCCACCTGGACCTGCCTCTTCCTCCGAGAAGGCCATATAACTGGAAGTTTGACCATTCTGAAATCAGTTCACCATGGAACTCCCGCCTAAAAAGACATTTCTTGCAATTATTGCTTGTTTTTCTGCTTTTTGATTCTACTTGGTCACTGAGTGGTGCCCTGACACTTTATAGCAGCATGTCTCATGGTAATAATTGTAAACTAAAACGAAAATGAAGACTAAAACTATTAATGAAAAAACATTTTCGTAAATAAAATGAAAATAACAAAACTGAGATGAAAAATTTAAATGATAAGAAATGATTACAGTAGATTAAAAGACTATCCATCCATCCATCCATCCATTTTCTAATCCGCTGAATCCGAATACAGGGTCATGGGGGTCTGCTGGAGCCAATCCCAGCCAACACAGGGCACAAGGCAGGAACCAATCCTGGGCAGTGTGCCAACCCACCGCAGTAAAAGACTAACTGAAATAAATGAATAAATTCTAAAAAATAAATCAGTTTTCGCTATCATGTCTGTATTTTTCATAAAATTCCATGGCTGCCCTGTAGGTGGTAAAATTCAGTATATAATCTTTATCTGAAAAGATGGTACCAGCAATCAAGCTGGCCAGAAGAAAACAACAACACGCTGTATGAGAGTTTTTCAAATATAACATTGAAAGTGGCAATAGCAAGTGCATACTGTTAGAGCAGGGTACATTGTGTGTTGTACAGATTAAAGGTAAAAACCCCACAAACCTTAAAGTGCACCTAAATGGCCATCATAAATTAGCCTACAACATATTTCTAGGTAAAGAAAAAGAAAGGCTGGAAAGTGTGTACAATTTGAGCGAACATGCAAGTTCTAATACACATAATACATGACAGCAGACATTAATGTTGTGTTTTCAGAGGACATTAAATTGGGGAAGAAACTCAGTTGAGCACCAAAAACAAGCCCAAGTAAACTTGTTTATTGAAATTGGCATGTCTATTAGGCTGTGTGACATGCCATCGTTCAAAAAATGTGTTTCCTCTCTTGATTCCAAATTTAGCGTGACTTGTGCTGCACTAATAAATGCACTCAGCACACATAAAATGAAAACAGTAAGGCAGCATATCAAAGAAATGGTCAAACAAGCTCAAAAAGTAACCCTTTCTGTAGATGGATGGAGTAAAAAGGGTCTGATGTCTTCATTTTGGGGAATCTCTTTGTGCATGCTTTGTTAAGTTTATGTTGCAATATGTCATCCACATCTAGGACAATCTTTGGCAAACGCTATTGACCATACCCTGGATGAATGGAACACACCAGAATACAAGGTTATGATTATAGTGACAGACAATGAAGCAAACAAAGTCAAAGCTATAGATATACTACAAAGGCACAGAGGCAAGGAAAATATTCTGCACAGTACTTTATCGAGCTGGGTTCAACTGAATCAGAAATTGACTAGGATGTAGACAAGGAATAAATAGGCATTTCTGATCAAGGTGAAGAGTGTTGCTCGGTATGTTCTGCTGGATACATTACAGCTTGCTGCTGTAATGGTGCAGGTCGGCTCCATGCTCCCTCTTCATTTTTGGGAGCCACCTGAACCCGACACTGTCGATAACGTAACCAGATGAGCCTGGCATATAAGGACAAAACACACATGAAGCAAGGGGAAGGTGAAAAGTGATTAAGTGCTTTTATTAAAATAAACAACAATGTTCAAAAAGTACAGTGATCGTCCAATAATAAATAATTCATAAAAACAAAGTGCTACTGTTAGTGGAGGTTACAATTCAATAAATAGAAAAATCCATTAAAAATGAGTTACGATTCCATTGGCAGGAAACTCTCTTTTCATTCAGTGAGCCTTGATGTCCCTTTAAAAATTAGACTCCTCTTTGGCTTGCCCTATCTGGACTTTGCAGCCTGAGTACAAGTTCTCCAGCAGGTGCAGACATCCTTCTTCACCTGGCTCATGTTCCCATTGTCAATCCTATGGCGTCTGCGGGGAGCCACCGAGCCCTGCTCCCGTGCCCACTGCTGCCTTTCCAGGCCCCACCCAGCGAAAGCGCTTTCTGTCCACTCACTGTCACTGATCCGATGGCTCCTCACAGCAAGAGGACACTCCTGAGCCTAGTGATCACTCCTGCTGCTTGAATGTTCAACAGGAGTGACTCCTGGGCCCACTCCTGAGCACCAGCCACACACTCCTTCCTAGGGCTCCACACCCCTCCGCCAGCTTCCTCTTGTTACACCTGCTCACTCTCCTTCACGCTTCTGCCTCTCTTTTCTCCTGTTCTTTAAACCTCTGTGGTCTTTTCCTTACCTTTCTCTTGTGTCAGTTCGTTCTTATAAAGCTCTGTGGGCGTAGCGTCTCAGTTGCGCACTGCAGGACGCAGATAAAGCAATTGAGAAAGACCGCACCTTCACATGCAGATCCATCTTGCCCCAATTACTCCACCAACTCCCCTCAGCCATGTGAGTGCACGCCTACGGATTATAAGCTGGCCAATTGATTATTTATTAAAACAGCCATTCTTTCTGAGCTGCAACCCACTACACCACAGCAGCATGCATAATAAATGGTCAGCAAACCATCCAATATGTATCCATAATTTGATTTATCTGTTATATTTTGGAGTAACTTAAACTTGAACACATTAGCACATTTATACAGCACATTACATTTTAATTGGTCTGTAAAATTGTAATAAATTATCATATTTAAAAATTGTTTCATTTATAGTGTTATATTTACAGGTGATGTTTCTGGAAGCTGTCTGTAAAATAAATAATAAAAATACTTTTATTTATTTCAAACATTTAGATTCAGCTTAAAGTGATTTGCAAGACTGAAAAAAACAAAAATATATAAAATTAAATAAAATGTATAATAAAATTGAGCCAAGCTGTTATTTTCTAGATTTGGTGTCAGTGTAGAAATTATAAAACTTTTTAAATTTTTTATTAGAATGTACTAGACATAGTATACATAATCAGTGATATTTCAGTTCTGATATTAATTATAGTTTTAGTTTTTATTTTATTTTATAAAATTAATTTTTATTTTTATTTCGTTATAGTTTTAGGTGGAGTCAACAATTATTATTTTTTTATTAGTTCTGGCTTTTTTACATAATAGTACAATTTTAGTTTTTTTTTCTGTTGCAAGACCACAAACGCCAGCCTACACATCAATCAATCAATCAACATTTATTTATATAGCACATTTTCATACAAAAAAATGTAGCTCAAAGTGCTTTACACAATGAATAGAAAAATAGAAGACACTATAAAAAATAAACATAAGTCAACATTAATTAACATAGAATAAGTAAGGTCCGATGGCCAAGGTGGACAGAAAAAACAAAAAAAAAAAAACCCTCTAAATGCTGGAGAAAAAAAAATACAATCTGTAGAGGTTCCAGACCAAGAGACCGCCCAGTCCCCTCTGGGCAATCTACCTAACATAAGTCAAACAGTCCTCTTTGTATTTAGGATTTTCATGGAAGGACCTGATGATGATGGTCACGTAGACTTCTGGCTTTCAGTCCATCAATGCTGGTGCATCATGATGCTTTGAGTAGGTGGTGGTGGCGCAGGCCGCCACCACAAAGAAACCGGAAAAAGAAACAGAAGAGAGAGTAGGGGTCACATATTTCAATGCAAGTTATGTTTCAGTCAACAAAATACACTTGCAGTTCATAATGCCGTTAAATACAGCTTGACTATCAATGATACAATATATTAAGTGGCCTAATTAGTATAGTCAGCAAGATCAAATGTTTCAACCCAAGAAACCAGTCTGTGCAAGCACATTGTTGTTAAGCTTTAAACAAGCATGCATTTTGAGAGATTTGTTAATGTTGCAATGTCGTCCATTGCACAGATAGCCACACAGTGAAAATAAATATTCGCTCGACGAGCACCTGTAATGCAGATACACAGACGAGTTCCTCGGCCACTGGCACTAACAGACTGTATGTTGACGATTTCTGCTGCAAATGCTGAAGCTGGTGACGTGCGGTGAGGTTCATGGCTGGTGAGGCACTGACTCCTTCAGAGTCAAAGTTACTAATATATGAACCCAAAAGAGTATCTTATTCACTATTCAATTGGCAGCATGCACATTGACTACTGGTTATGTTTCATATCTCATCAGCATTCTTTACACACAGATAGGTAAGGTACATATTTGGCTAAGAAAGAAAGTTATATTTATAGCGGCGAGAGAGCACATTTGTTCTGCACCCTCCATGTGTTCTAAATTTGCCGTTGCAATTTCACAATTCATACTCATTCAATACAAATGAAAGTATAGAGTGGTGTACAAAAAATGGATTTCAATTTTGACCTTTGAACTGAAATATTTAGTTCTTTTTAAAAACTTTTAATTCTGATGCTTTAATCCATTTTAATACAGACTGTTCAACAAAAGGATAAAAAAATATATAAAAGAGTATTTTATTTAAGGTCAAAATTTAGTTTTTAAATATTGGATTTTTTTTCTTAGTCTGATCCCATTTTTTATAAAATTAAAAGCCTTTTCCTGATAATAACATTATTCTCTGTTTCTAAATTTGTGGCCGAACACTGATTTGTGACTGCCCAACATGGTGCAACAATACACTTGACATGATGAAGTGACTTCTGGAAACTAAAGCTACACTTTATGAGGTTCTTGATGAATTTTGGGATGGATACGCTATTGACCAGTGACTGGGCCAAGTTGGAAAACCAGCTTAATATGTCACAGCTATTTGGCATGCACATAGATCAGCTTCAAACAGATAACCAGTCTCTGTCAAAGGTGATACCTTCCCTGCTAAACCTGGGCGCACATTTGCTTTACGGGGACGGCAACACTCACCACCCCCGCTGTGCTCTGCTGGCCTCCGGTTCCAGCGCCGCCGATCCTCCGTCTCACACGGCGTCTCTCCCGACGCGACCGCCTTCCCCGTCAGCTGCTCCAACTGAGCGGCAAGAGCACTCAGTACCTGCATTAACGGCGACTCGGCGGGCCGAACGGACTCCTCCGGCTCGCGCCGAGCCGCTGGTGGGAACAAAGAGACAGACACCGGTGAGCTTACCTGTCCATCAGCTTCACTCGACGCCTGCCTCCTGTGGGCCACTCCTTCTGGCCCAATCAGGTCTCTCTTAGGCACGAGACTGGCGTTCCTTGGTCCCGTCTCCATCCAATCATTGGCGGGCACACAAGACACACCAGCCAATCCCGTGCCCGTCAGCGGGCGGGACATCCGGCCCGCGGCCATCTTGTCTCCCCTGCGCTGGGTGCGGTGACGTGCCTCCTCACCACGTTGCAGCTGCGGCGATTCCTCGAGCCGGAGCGGCTCCGATTCGCAGCCTCCTCTGTTGCCACCATCGCGCTGCCAACAGCCCGTGGCCCGGCGTGCTCCTACCACGGACGCGGATCCGGACCGTCCCTCCCTGTAGGAAAGAAGGCAAGTGCGACCCCAAAGGGCCGATTACTACAGGGCAGGGCACTCACATCCCGGATCCCGTCATGCCGAGGCCCATGCCTCGGTGTGGCCTTCCGCGTCGCAACGCCGGCCTGGCCGCCCTTTCCGACAGGGCGGCCCTCGGAGCCCGCTGCGCCCTGGCAACGCCCGTTCCTCCTACTCCGCACCCGGGGATAGCCATTCCGCGGACCGGCGGCAGTCTCTGGGGCAAAACGCTCCCGCGGGGTTGTGCACGGGCCGCTCCCGTGGCCAGTGTGTGGGAGCCGCTGCTGCGCCAGGCCGTCCACAGACATTTGTTTTAACTCAGGTCCCCGCCTTGTATCAGGTGGAGCTTCCTGTCGACTATGCCACTGTGAAAGCCGGCCCGGGCACAGACAGACGGACATCATATTTCACCCATTACACTGTTTATTTACACTAATTATTTACAGTTGTAATGTGCACTCACAAACCCCAGTGCCTCCTGCACCGATTCCCCCAAGTCCAGTCCACACAGTCCTACTGCCTTTCTCCTGGCTGCCTCCAGTCCTTCCTCTCGCTCTGTCCTCTTCCACCCGACTTCCGCGCTAGACTGAAGGGAGGCGGCCCCTTATATAATGCTCCCGGATGAGCACCAGGTGTTCCCGGCATTCCCTCCTTGGCCACGCCCCAGCGTGGCGGAAGTGCCGGCTGTCCTCCTGGCAGCTCTCCGGACGCCACATTAAGTCTTCCCCCCAACACTTCCTGGTGTGGCGGAAGTGCTGGGCTCCAGGGTTCCTCAGGCACCAGGGCGCCGCCTGGCTGTGGCCACGGGTCCCTACAGGGTTGGGCTTCCAAGCCCTCTACCCGTGGCCCCCAATACAACCAGGGCGATCGCCCCCTTGCGGTCTGGAGGAGGCACAAGCCCTCCTCTGGTCCTCTTAGGCGTCCCGGCTGGGCTCCCGCCCCGGCCGAGGACCACACGGGATAAACCGGCATCGGGGCACCGCCTGGCGGTGGCCACGGGTCCCTACAGGGCTGGGCTTCCAAGCCCTGTACCCGAGGCCCCCAACATAACCAGAACGGATGCCCCCTCGCGGTCTGGAGGAGGCACAAGCCCTCCTCTCGTCCTCCTATATATATATTTACCAATCTGGTTATTTTTGTGTCTCACCTTGTATAATTGAATTAGTCAGTCTCTGTTTTGTATCACTGTTATGTTGGGACTTTTGTAAATTGTGCAAAGGAGAATGGAGCATGTGTTGCTTCACTTATACCATTTAAATTTGGATTGCTATTTTGCATGCAAAACTGCAGTATGTTTCACAGTCAGTTCATATTCAGTATCTGGTTTTATTTCTATTTGTTCTTTAGCAGGACATAATTATAGTTGTCTACTGACATTAAACAAAAGTTATTTCCAAACCTATTAAATCTACAGTTCTCTCATTGTGACATAAATGAACCACCACAAAATTGCTTTAACCATACTGTAATTACTAAAACTAAAACTGAAACTAATATATACAGTGGTGTGAAAAACTATTTGCCCCCTTCCTGATTTCTTATTCTTTTGCATGTTTGTCACACAAAATGTTTCTGATCATCAAACACATTTAACCATTAGTCAAATATAACACAAGTAAACACAAAATGCAGTTTTTAATGATGGTTTTTATTATTTAGGGAGAAAAAAAAATCCAAACCTACATGGCCCTGTGTGAAAAAGTAATTGCCCCCTGAACCTAACAACTGGTTGGGCCACCCTTAGTAGCAATAACTGCAATCAAGCGTTTGCGATAACTTGCAATGAGTCTTTTACAGTGCTCTGGAGGAATTTTGGCCCATTCATCTTTGCAGAATTGTTGTAATTCAGCTTTATTTGAGGGTTTTCTAGCATGAACCGCCTTTTTAAGGTCATGCCATAGCATCTCAATTGGATTCAGGTCAGGACTTTGACTAGGCCACTCCAAAGTCTTCATTTTGTTTTTCTTCAGCCATTCAGAGTTGGATTTGCTGGTGTGTTTTGGGTCATTGTCCTGTTGCAGCACCCAAGATCGCTTCAGCTTGAGTTGACAAACAGATTGCCGGACATTCTCCTTCAGGATTTTCTGGTAGACAGTAGAATTCATGGTTCCATCTATCGCAGCAAGCCTTCCAGGTCCTGAAGCAGCAAAACAACCCCAGACCATCACACTACCACCACCATATTTAACTGTTGGTATGATGTTCTTTTTCTGAAATGCTGTGTTCCTTTTACGCCAGATGTAACGGGACATTTGCCTTCCAAAAGTTCAACTTTTGTCTCATCAGTCCACAAGGTATTTTCCCAAAAGTCTTGGCAATCATTGAGATGTTTCTTAGCAAAATTGAGACGAGCCCTAATGTTGTTTTGCTTAACAGTGGTTTGCGTCTTGGAAATCTGCCATGCAGGCCGTTTTTGCCCAGTCTCTTTCTTATGGTGGAGTCGTGAACACTGACCTTAATTGAGGCAAGTGAGGCCTGCAGTTCTTTAGACGTTGTCCTGGGGTCTTTTGTGACCTCTCGGATGAGTCGTCTCTGTGCTCTTGGGGTAATTTTGGTCGGCCGGCCACTCCTGGGAAGGTTCACCACTGTTCCATGTTTTGCCATTTGTGGATAATGGCTCTCACTGTGGTTCGCTGGAGTCCCAAAGCTTTAGAAATGGCTTTATAACCTTTACCAGACTGATAGATCTCAATTACTTCTGTTCTCATTTGTTCCTGAATTTCTTTGGATCTTGGCATGATGTCTAGATTTTGAGGTGCTTTTGGTCTACTTCTCTGTGTCAGGCAGCTCCTATTTAAGTGATTTCTTGATTGAAACAGGTGTGGCAGTAATCAGGCCTGGGGGTAGCTACGGAAATTAAACTCAGGTGTGATACACCACAGTTAGGTTATTTTTTAACAAGAGGGCAATTACTTTTTCACACAGGGCCATGTAGGTTTGGATTTTTTTTCTCCCTAAATAATAAAAACCATCATTTAAAAACTGCATTTTGTGTTTACTTGTGTTATATTTGACTAATGGTTAAATGTGTTTGATGATCAGAAACATTTTGTGTGACAAACATGCAAAAGAATAAGAAATCAGGAAGGGGGCAAATAGTTTTTCTCACCACTGTATAAGAATAAAATAAAAATGTCTTTGTGAAATAAAAACTAAACTAAAACTAAAATTAAGACTTGAAGTAATATAACAATAAAAAGTAGCAAGAAAAGTCAAAACCTTGTTCTGTCTAATCCCTTATAAGATGAACATTTAAAAACTCCTGAAGAGCCTGAAAATGAGGTTCCTGTTTTGGAATTCATCCATCCATCTATTATCCAACCCGCTATATCATAACTACAGGGTCACGGGGGTCTGCTGGAGCCAATCCCAGCCAACACAGAGTGCAAGGCAAGAACAAACCCCGGGCAGGGCGTCAGCCCACCGCAAAATAACAACATCAACATTTATTCTAATAGCACAGTTTCATACAAACAGTGAAGCTCAAAGTGCTTTACATGATGAAGAAAGAGAAAAAAGACAAATAATTAAAATTAGGGAACAATAATTAACAAAGAATAAAAGTAAGGTCTGATGGCAAGGGAGGACAGAAAAAAAAACTCCAGACGGCTGGAGAAAAAAAATAAAATCTGCAGGGGTTCCAGGCCACGAGACCACCCAGCCCCCTCTAGGCATTCTACCTAACATACATGACCTCAATCAGTCCTCATTGTATTCAGGGTTCTCATGGAAGAATCTGATGATGGTAGTCATGTTGACTTCTGACCTTTAATTCATCAATGTAAGGACATCACGGTGCTTTGATTAGGTGGTGGTGGTGCAGATCGCCACCACAGAAAACCAGAAAAAGAACAGAAGAGAAAGTAGGGGTTAGTACGGATTTTGGAGCCATCATGAATAATAATGGTAATTAATTGAATATACAGAGCATCAGGATTTGACTAAGATGAAGGTATGACAAAGTCATGTTAAAGTAATGTGTTTTCAGCAGTGTTTTAAAGTGCTCCACTGTATTAGCCTGGCAAATTCCTATTGGCAAGCCATTCCAGATTTTAGGTGCATTCTGCACTAGTTACAATCGATTGATGTCTATTGTGGGTAGTCCTGAGAGGAGTGCATTACAGTAATCTAGCCGACTGAAAACAAAAGTGTCAACTCATTTTTCAGCATCTTGCAATGTTATAAGAGGTCTAATTTTTACTATATTTCTTAAGTGAAAAAATGCTGTCCTAGTAATCTGATTAATATGAGATTTAAAATGCAGGTCAGAGTCAATAGTTATCCCTAAATTCTTTACCTCTCCCTTGACTTTTAATTCTAATGCATCAAGTTTATTTCTAATAACCTCATTATATCCATTATTGCCAATCAGTAAAATTTCTGTTTTCTCCTTATTTAGTTTGAGAAAATTACTACTCATCCATTCAGAAACACAAATAAGACATTGTGTCAGTAAATCAAGAGTGTCGGGGTCGTCGGATGCTATTGATAAATACAGTTGTGTCATCAGCATAGCTATGGTAGCTCCCTTTATGCCCTGAGATAATCTGACCTAACAGAAGCATGTAAATCGAAAAGAGCAGTGGACCCAGGATAGATCCTTGTGGGACACTATATAGAATATCACGTGTCTTTGAAGTATAATTACCACACCTAACAAAGAATTATATACCTGCCAGGTAGGATTCAAACCCATTTAACATACTGCCAGAGAGGCCCACCCATTGACTAAGGCGATTTCTAAGAATAATGTGATCAATGGTATCAAATGCGGAACTCAGATCTAAAAGGATGAGAACAGATAAACGACATCTGTCTGCATTAACACGCAGGTCATTTACTACTTTAACGAGTGCAGTTTCTGTACTGTGATTTGTTCTGAAACCCGACTGAAAATTATCAAGAATAGCATGTTTATTGAGGCAGTCATTTAGATGCATAATGACTGCCTTCTGTATAATTTTATTTAAGAAAGGCAGGTTAGAAATAAGTCTAAAATTTTCAAAAGCAGAGGAGTCAAGATTATTTTTCTTGAGTAGGGGTTTAACTACAGCAATCTTAAGCAGTCTATACGGGGAAGACCCCCGTATCTAATGACAAGTTTACTATGTCATAGCATGCCCGATACTTCTTTAAAAAAATGTGTTGGTATTGGGTCTAGGACACAGGTGGAGGGTCTCAGTTGAGAAATTATTTTATTTAAATCAGGTAAATCTGTCCTGGTAAAAGAATTGAATATGTTTATAATAAAGTACTGGGGTTTAAGAGGATCAGTACTAGGGAGATGTACTATATTATTTCTGATATCATTAATTTTTTGATTAAAAAATACAGCAAAAGCCTCACAAGTTTCACCGGAAGTATTTTGGAGGCATTCCTTTGAGTGACCTGGATTTAGCAAACAATCAATTGTTGAGAATAAGACTCTGGGGTTACTAGCATTGTTATTTATAATTCTAGAGAAATAACACCACCTCTCAAGATGGACTATGTTGTTGTATTCTATTATTTTAACCTTCAATATCTCATAGTGGATAATCAGTTTAGTTTTTCTCCATTTATGCTCAGCTCTCCGGCATGTTCTCTTTAGATCAGACACTCTTTTGGTCTTCCATGGTTAAACAATGCTAGAAGATTTTTTAACTATCTTTTCAGGCGTGACTATGTCAGCAGCAGCTCTCACTTTAGTATTAAAATTTTCCACCTTACTATTTAGATTATTCTCACTATTGTAGTAAGCACTACAAACAGACTGGTTGCTTAGAATCTTTGTAAACTTTGAAGCTGCTGATGAATCAAAGAAGCGTTTTTTAACAATATGCTTCTCGTGAAAATTTTCCATCATTATTTCTATATTAAATAGTAAGAGAAAATGGTCTGATAGACCGATATCAATGATCTGCTTCACATCAACATTTAGTGCTTTAGTAATAACTAAGTCTAACATATGAAATGCGTTATGTGTAGGCTGACTAACGAGCTGTCTTAAATCAAAAGATTCCAGGAGGTTCATGAATTCTTTTACTTTTGGGTCACACTGATTATCGATATGAAAGTTAAAGTCACAGACTATTAGGAACATGTCATAGTTCGGAATTATAATTGACACCAAGTCTGAGAATTCCTCAAAGAAAAATGCACTGTTTTTAGGAGGTCAATACATGGATAATACTAGAAACTGAGAAACTCCATGAATAACAATGGCAAGATACTCAAAGGACTTGAATGTGCCAAAGCCAACATCTTTACACTTCAACATGGCATGTGCCACTATTTTATTTTCATACAAAATCCATACCAGCAATATTGTAGGAAAGTGTGTTTTCTTTGAAACTAAACCATGTCTAGAAACTGAAAATGCAGCGTTTCCCATCGTATACGTCACAGTATGTATAGCTGAAATTCACCTGAACATGAGTGAAAGTGAATATTTTAATACTATATCACCTAATGATAGTAAATTGAAAGTTATAACCCCAGATAAGAATTATGGAATAATTAACTTCAGATTTATTTACACATTGAAATTGGTTTAATAAGTGAATTATTCCACCAAACAATGTCCTCCATTACAACAAAATTCTGAAGTGTGTGTGAGCGAGTGCTTCTGGCAAATGTGTCACATCAACACTTGACTGTAGTATGAGAATTGACTAACAACACAAGATAAGTCATTTGCTTGTTGTGGTTATGAGGAATGACATTCTAAAACATTCAAACCACTTGCAATGTTTGATGTGAAACTAAAATTACAAGCATCTATCTATCTATTTACTGAAAGATTTTAATAAGAATTATGACAATACGATTAAAGGTAATGTGGCGGATTGCTGGGACACCCCTGTGATGGAAGGACCAGGAGAGAGGGTATATTCAGGGCAGTAACTCCCCTGGAACACGAGAGGGCAAACCCTCTGGCTCACAGCAGGGTCATGGGTTTGGAGTATGGAAGGTCAACCCTGCTGGGGCTCGTGGTCACCACCAGGAGGCACCTGGACAGTTTCTGTATCCTGGGTTGCAGCACTTCCACCACATCCGGAAATGCTGCTGGCAGAAGATCTGGGAGCACCTGGAGCACTTCCGGGAGCTGTATGAAAGGGGTCACCTTACTCCATTCGAAGAGCCAGAGTCGGAACTGAGAGGACGTAGAGCAACAGTCAACTGGAGGACGGCAGTATGGTGGTGAGAGAGAGTATTGTGGAAGGAAAAGATATTATTGTGGAGAGATAGAAAGAGAGAGAGAGCGAGAGAAACCTGTGCTTTTTGTTACTTTTGAAGGAATTTGGTTAATCAACCATCCTTTATTTGAACCCAGGACTCTTTGTCTGTTCATGTTGGGGTTTAGGGCAGGCTGACACCCCAGTTTCCATCATAGTAGACTACATATGCAGTACATACTTGTGTACATGCATACACCACATATCTTTCAGTTTAATTATGAGTCACCCGTGGGCGCTGAGAAAGTATCATAGCTGTGTCAGGTACAAAGGTACAAGGTAAGAACCGGCCCTTGATTTGGTGTAAACCCTTCCCCAGGATACACACACATACACACTGGTGTCATTTTAGAGGTGCCAGTAAATCTGACCTGAACATCTTAGTAATGAAATAGGAAAACAGGACTGCTTGGAGGGTCAAAATGGCAGGTGACTAAGTTAAAGTGACTAAGGCGTAACACAAAAGTAATGTTGTCCTATATTTTGAATCAGATTTTTTTAGAAGCAGCTTTCTTTTTCTTTCTAGTTTATTGTTATAAAATGATAGTCTTAATTTTCAGGAAGTATTATTCTTAATACTAAACATGAGTAACATACATTGTAATGATTGTATCTGTTTCTATTTGATAATATGGAAAAGTATAGAGGTACCATTTAAAAAAAAAAACTTTTACTTTTAAATATTTTAATGTTCTCAGTCTGGTAAATCTACAGTATAGGTATTCTTTATGTATGCTCCAGTTTATACCATTCTGACTTCAGAGAACCTGTGCTATCACTTCAGTCACTGAGATAAAGAACACAGGAAGCCCCAAAACACCTGCAAGTTATGGTCCTCTGGTTGCTTAGCAACAGTTACCTCTCATATCATTTGTTTCTTGCCTGCACCATATACAGGAGTGGATTGACACTCTTTCTGCTCAATCCCACTAAACTAAACGAAAAGTACATATAGACAAAAAATGTGGTGCATAGAAAAAAAAAAAAACGTCTAGACAGAGGAGGAAGTTAGCTAATTTGATTAGTGGTCCATTTCTGTTCTTTCACTATTTTAGTGTCTGAATGAAGTGGTCCTAAAAATGGAACATTATAAACTAGTGAAACAGATTCTCCTGAAAATTAGCTAATATTCCACACTTTATGTTCTTCAACAGCAAAGGTTCTTCTCTACTTCTTTGACCCACTGCACAACTTTATTTGCGCAAACATTTCAACAACATTCATTAGGGCTGACATTATATCCATCCATTGGATAATCCAGTGCTGGGCTGCAGTAAGCATCAGGCGCAAGGCAGTATCAGCCTAATTTGAGTGTCTTTGGACTGTGGAAGGAAACCGTAGTACCCAAAGAAAATCGATGAGGACATGGGAAGAGCATTCAAACTCCACACAGGGAACACCCAGAACTTGAACCCTGTCTTTGTATTGCAAGGCAGCAGTGACACCACTGCGCTTCCATGCTGGCCCTGATAATACATGGGAGTGTTTTTTCCTCTGCTTTTAACAATGTCATCATGATCATTTTTCACATACATTGGGAAGAAAATTAAAAGATGTGTTTGGGTGCAAAGGATATGCAAAGTTAGAAGTTAAAATATGGTTATGATTTTTCTGTCACAATCCAAATTTGCTTGAGGTGGCAGCTGGTGGAGAATCTGAGAAGCAAAAGGCGCAAAAAGAGAGGTGTGGGGATGATGTGTTAGGGAGTTGCTCAGCACAGAACACACAGCCTTCTTTTAGAATAATAAATGAAAAAATTCATTGTAGCAAAGAAGGAAGTTAGCTACTGTAGTTATAGCTAGAGAGATAAATAGATATTTATTTGACCCAAGGGGTTTTATTTCATGTTTAACGTGGATTTGTCTGGGTGTACTGTAATTGATTATATAGACTCTACAAGTATGACCAGGACTTAATAAAATGGACATATAATGTACAAAATGTTCTAAAAAATAATGAAGATTTTCAGAAAATGTTTCTGACATATAAAACAAAAATATTTTACAAAGGAAGCTCTTTGGAATCAGTTATGCAGTATTTCAGAGAACACAATTAAGCTTTGCACTCATACAGTGTTGGCCATTAACTGAATTAACCTCTTATTTGTTAAAGTACTTGTTTATTTCTGTACAATGAGAGAATGAGGCAAGCATAAGCAAAATCGAGTTATTGGAAAAAAAATTCTACATGTGCCCATTTGTAATTAATTTCTGTACATAAAGTAACATCTTTGATGCATGTAACAGAATGGTAATTTTAGGTAATACTGCTCCATGCTTGCAGAATCAAGTGTAATAAAACATGGCTGAATCTAAATACAAATTAAAATAGATGTTTATAAATGGAAAGTAAACAATGGGTAATATATAAAAAGCAGATTAATGTAAATGTAGTGTGCTATTATTTAAAAATGAATTACAGTTTGAAGCATCTGCATTTACTCTAAATCAGGAAATCGTCTGTTTAAAAGATAGGCAGTTGTTTTTCTGTCTAGCCTTCTGCCCGAAAGCAACTTTTTGACTTTCATACTTTCCAAATTTCCATCTGTTTACTTTGAATTGTGCCTGAGGAGAAGTGTTGCTATCTCCTTGAATTCTTGAACAAATACAGTTTCAGTCAAGCCTGAAATATTATTTGCATAATAAGGATATAGTAGTATTACTAAATGAACTTGACTGTTTTCTTACTGCTACTCATGAACGCTCCAGAAAGCCCTCTGGCAAAGTCATGTCAGGGTTAAGGATAGTTTAGTGATTACAAACTTATTTGCCAATTGCCTAAGTTAAACTCCAGCAAAAAATGACTGTGACTCAAGTCTGGTAAGTTAATTTTATCGTGTTACACAACTCACATTTGTGGTTCTAAAAATGCATATTAAGATAAACCTACCACAATCTGATAATGGATAAGTTTGAAAATCAAGCCCAAAAGTTACTGTGAGTTTGTTCAGTTAACCTGTTTTTGATATTTCATGCTCAAATTTAGCTTGATTAAATGACTAGCACATAATGAGACAATGATGGAGACTGAACTAATGATGCTTGGGTTTAGAGGACTTAACAGCCGAAAAAGTATATATTTTTTATATGTTATTTACCTCATGTAGTTTGCAGTGATTGGTGAGAAAATAATTTAAACTCATGTTTTCATGCAGAATGGAGTGAAAAAATGTTTATGATATAATAAAAAACAACAGTGACAAATGTGATGTAATAGCAAATGATGTGAAAATTGTCCAAGGAAAAATCACATAATCCACACGTCAGTTATCCAGTTGTGTGCACAAAACTTGCAAAATGCATGAGCACTGTTAAGATATGAAACTTAATTAAGCAGATTTGAGGAAAGAAATTTTACACAGAACTCCAAGAGCAAAAAAAAATGCAATACCTAATTTTATGATTTTATATGTAGTTAAAACATTTTGAACACACTTATTTTTTCCTTGTCTGGCTATCTTTAATTTATCACATGTGATAGAAGAAATTTTACCCAGGTTATTACATTTTTTTTAAGTTCTGTCTACATATTGGCTTATGGCTGGACACCATTTCAACTGAATCATAACATTTATTCTTCATACTTTACTGTTGCCTTTCACTTTTATAATTATATAGAATTCAAAATGAGAAATCTTAGCAAAACATGACTTCATGATTCATGCCTTTGGACTTCAGACCCTGAGGTTGTGGGTCCAAATCCCACTACTGACACTGTGACCATAAGTAAATCACTTGACCTGCCTGTGTTCCAGTTGGAAAACCAAAAGAAATGTAACCAACTGTATTATAAATATTGTCATAAAAGCCCCCTTGGATAAGGGTGAGAGCCAAATAAGTCAATGTAAATCAATGGTAATATAAAAGACAATTACATGTATACAAAATAATACATGACAATGCATTCAGCAAAAAGAATATATGCTGAGGTGTTTCTAAAAGTTGCAAAAAGTATTGTATGATGTCAAAGAGAGCTTCTGATGCTTGTGGCACTGTGAGAGTTTAGGCAGTCTAGATTTACGCTCATTGGCCAATTTTTAGGTACACCACTACCAGCTTGAACTGCTGATACAAGGCAGGATGGATCCATGCTTTCATGTTGTTGATGTCAAATTCTGACCCTATCATCTGAATGTCACAGCAGAAGTCAAGATTCATCAGACCAGGCAACGTTTTTCCAGTCTTCCATTGTCCAGTTTTGGTGAGCCCATGCAAATTATAGCCTCAGTTGCTTGTTCTTAGCTGACAGGAATGGCACCCAGTGTGGTCTCCTGCTGCTGTAACCCATCTGCTTCAAGGTTATGACGTGCTGTGCATTCAGAGATGCTCTTCTGTATACCTCGGTTGTAACAAGTAGTTATTTGAGTTGCTGATGCTTTTCTATCAGCTCAAAACAGTCTGCCCATTCTCCTCTGACCTCTGGCATCAACACGGCATTTTCACCCAGACAACTGCCACTCACTGGATATTTTTCCTTTTTCGGACCACTCTCTGTAAACCCAGAGATGGTTGTGCATGAAAATCCCAATGGATCAGCAGTTTCAGAAATACTCAGACCAGCCTGTCTGGCACCAACAACCATGCCACATTCAAAGTCACTTAAAACACCTTTCTTCTCCTTTCTGATGCTCAGTATGGACTTCAGCAGGTCATTTGACAATGTCTACATGCGTAAATGCATTGAGTTGCTGCCATGTGATTGGCTGATTAGATATTTGTGGTAACAAGCAGTTTTACTTCACCAGTAAATGCACATATGAGGTAGGTATTTATAACAAATAACATAACACATTCTAATGCATTCTTTTCACTATAACTGTAGCAAAAGTACAGTGAAAATGCCTTGGAAAACTCTTTTTGTCTAATTCCAATTGTGTTGTTATTGGCCAAAAAATAATTTTGTCCATGAAATAAAAAAAATCTTGTACCACATTGAATATCTGGAATATAGAGTACAGTTGCTTTTACTTTTATCATCATCCACAAGGTCCAGCTCAATCACAGTAGATACAAATAATCTAATTATAGGACATTAAATAATGTTCAGTCTTTTTTGTCCCTTATCAGTCACTGTAGTTATTTGGCAAAGATTCTTCTTGCATGTGCTGGTAGTTTTAAGAAGAAGCATGTCACTGTAAGTTTGGCTTGATTTGTTCATGTACAATGGACTTGCTAAGGATGACAGCAGCAGTGCACTCAGATGACTAATGAGTTCATGCTTCAGCCACAACATTATTTTTTAAAAGGGATTAATTTAACAATTGTTAAAATTACAAGAATTATCAATATTTTACCAACAAACATATGCCAGGCTAGCACCGTGGATCATTTTATAAAAGTCCTGAAAACCCATGTTTTAATTTGGCTTTTTGTAGCTACATTTTACTGCTAATAGACTCTGCAAAGAACCATCATATTCTTCACGGATTTGCAGTCTTTACTGATCTCTACTTTTCTCTGCTTTCTTGTCTAGTTTGCTGTGGTCGTGTTTGTGCCACCACCACCTGAGCGAGGTGCAATGCAACCACCTGTGATGCTCGAATGAAGGTGGGCACCCCAGCTGTCCATGAGACCCACTGCAAGGACTCTACTTCTGTAATAATTATACAGTTTATCTATGTCATAAAAGCTTGTATTGGTTTTCATTCTTACTCATTCTTTATTATTCTTACCTAATTTAATTAGTTTTCTCTTTTTTTGTAACAATTTCTTTGACATCTTGTAAAGCACTTTGAGCTGCATCCTTTGTATGAAAATATGTTATAGAAATAATTATTTTTGCTCTTTGTAGCTGCATTTGTCCTGAATCTAAGGTTCTACAGCTTTAGCTTACTTCACAGAAGACTTCAGACAATAGTGTGACACGTGTTCAAATAATTCCTCAATCAAGGTATCTTTGTTTTAAAAGTTTTAGTAAAATTCAAGGCAAAACTTTTCACACAAAATAGAAAAAGAAATGATATTACAAAGAAAAGAAAAGCTCTGTTTAAGACTTACTCATCTTGTTTCATTTCTCTCTAAATATGGTCATACAGTCATAGTTTCACACGTACATTACAATTTGTAGAAAGACAGAATGGTCAGAAAACTGTATGCCAATTGTGACAGATTAAGGCTGTATCACTCCCTTGATCCCCTGTCCAAGACTCCAGACACCAGATAAAAGTCCAAATGATGACTTTATTTAAATGCCACAGTGCACAAAGCACCCTCTCCTCCACTATACGCATACAATCACTAATCAAATAAACAATAAATCAATTCTCCGACTCCCAGACGCGTTGCCACCCTCCTACCCAGCTCAGCTCGCCATCTGGGAGCTCCCACAGTCCTTTTATCCTTCCTGACCCGGAAGTTTTTCCAATCCCCAGTCCACGTGATTCTTTATCACTTCAGGGTCAGGTACAAGTCCTTCTTCTCACCCCGGAAGCACGTCGCTCTTCCTTTGACGCACTTCCAGGTTATAGGGCACAAATGAGTCTTCGGTCCTCCCTGCAGCTCCCTCTTGCGGCCCCTGTGGTCTTTGGGGCACCTCCATACTGCAGGGAGGGCTCCATCTGGCGGCCTGGGGGTATTGGTCGTGATAACAAGCCGATCAAAGACCACACAATGTAATCAGATCTAACAGTCCTTGCTTCAATGAGGGAGACTACAGTAATCCCTCCTCAATGACAGGGGTTGCGTTCCAGACCCCCCCGCGATAGGTGAAAATCCGCGAAGTAGAAACCATATGTTTGTATGCTTATTTTTATATATTTTAAGCCCTTATAAACTCTCCCACACTGTTTATAAATATTCCCCGCACAGTTATACAGCATAATCCCTTTGTATTCTCTTAGATATTAGGTAAGATTCATTGAAATTATGTATATAAACACACTGTTTATATACAGTAAAACCTAAATATTATTTTAATGATATCGAGTGTCTCCGATATCACATATGTTACAGCCATTACGATAGACTGGCCACCAGCAATAAATACGTACAATGCAAGAAAAATTGTATACAGCAAATGTGTGTACAGTGACACTAAACGTACGTATATGTACTAAGTACTATAAGTAGAAAATTAATTATGGTTACTCACCAATAATGACACGATGACTTGTCCGATAACGATGAGTTTAATTTTACTGCATAACAAAGGAGAGCGTTACAGCCCTTCTAAAGGAGCCTCTTCAGGTGACTGTGTAGCACCACCGTTACTCTTCTTCCAGCAGTCTTCAATCCAAATCCCTAAAGCAGATTCCATCCAGACTACTGCCTTATTACATCCACTTACAACTCGTTTTGAACCTTGGTAAAAAGGACACTGCGGCCGTAGATCTTATATTCCTTTCCTACTTTTAAATAAAAAGAATAGTAGCCTCATTGATGCTGTAATGGCGTCCTACAGCGGTGTAGCTTTTCCCTTCCATCAACAAATCCAAAACGTTTACTTTTTCAACAATCGTTAACATCTTCCGTTGGCGCTTGGGCACAGCCCCTGAAGCAGTAGCAGGAGCAGATCGTTTTGGACCCATAATGAAGGGATTGACTATGCACAAAGATAAACACAAAAGAGCACAAAAGTTAACTCTTTACACAGCGAAACACGTTGATGCTGAATGAGCGAGATGAGACCTCCTGGTTAACACCGCATTCAGCACACAGGAACTTAACTGCGTGCTCTGATTGGTTAGCTTCTCAGCCATCCGCCAATAGCGTCCCTTGTATGAAATCAACTGGGCAAACCAACTGAGGAAGTACGTACAGGAAGTAAAAAGACCTATTGTCCGCAGAACCTGCGAAGCAGCGAAAAATCCGGGTTATATATTTAGTTATGCTTACATATAAAATCCGCGATAGGGTGAAGCTGCGAAAGTCAAAGCGCGATACAGCGAGGGATTACTGTATTTCCTAGATGGCTTAACTAACACTCTGTTTTTACATAAATAGCTAACAAGGTTCAGTTTCATGTTAACTTATAGGGAGTAAAAGATTATACTATAAATACAGTAACTGTAAAACTGATCTCCTATTCAAATTAGCAGATATTACATGAATTTAACATTAAGCTTAACTTCTAAGATTTGCTCTTACACAGTTGTTCCACCAGATTCAAAAATATTTTTTTTCAATAGCTACTTCCAATACATCTGTGGTCTAGGGTGCTGCTATGAACTTGCATAGTAAAGCATGTATGCCATGCTCTATAACTTTGTTAAGTTCCTTAGATCTCTCTGGTTTGAGATTAACTACTTGATGACCTTCCAGTCCCCGCTTTTATCTGCTTACTTAGGGTCACGTGACCAGAAGAAGTTAGGCTGTCCTCCCACTGTGATGTGCCATGTGAAAGGAATTGCCTTGACACAGGAAAAAGGTTTGGGGCAGCCACCCGTATACTTGCATAAAGCTGCAAAAAGTGAAAATTGGTAGTACAGCTGTGTGCAGCTTGAGTCCAAAATGGAACTGAGTTCACAAGTGGAAGTTGACTGGTATTTAATGCAGGTTGGCGGAAGTGACATCAGAAGGGCAGGAAAAGGAAATGACTTTGTGGAAGAAAATAATGAATACAGACACCACCCCACTAGAAATCTCCAATTTAAACAATAAACCACAGGCAGGACAAAGTGTCAATCATTATTAATTATCTAAATCTTGCAAGAGGCATACAACTTGTCATATTAGTAAGTGTTGCAAAGAAAAAGCATCCTCTGTGCTATATGTATACAATTTATTGATTAGGTCACTACTCAAAAAAAGGAATTCCTTACATAATCAGAAAATTTTTAACATGATTGGTTACACCTAGTTGCTAACTGGACATGACAAATGTTGATACCTTAAATAACTACAATAAACCATGACAATTAGGTTGATTTATAGTCCTTAAGAGCATGTGACTTTAAAGGAGGGTTAAAAGTACACCAGGATGCTCATTCATTTTTATGTTCTGAACTATATGTTTCCTAAGTTTGCCATCAACAGGAAACTTAGAGCATAACAATAAAACAATGATTATACCAAAATATAACATTGTCCCTTAAGGGTTATATAAAATAACAAAAAAAAATGCATTTATCATAGTAATAAATAATAAAATAATAGCATCAGCTTTTAAGCATTACGCTCAGAAAGATATGAGACTCAGACAAATGCTAGGTGCACATTAGGCCAGGATTCAAATTCAACTCTTTCAATGTCATCGGGACCAGGCAGGATTTCCCATGTTTGGTCAGCGGGAATAAAAAAAGTTCACTGCACCCCATCACCCTCTGGCTTGGCATGGAATTACCTTCTTTTGATCCTTTTAGCTGCCCCCCATGTGCATGTGCTTTAAAGCCAGGTGAATGTTCCTTTAGCCCATGGCTTCTGATGACACTCCTAGTTTACTGTAGATATGAAGCACAGGTCTATCCAGACAAACAGTTAGGCCACTTAGTCTGAGCCATAGGAATTTCTATGTCTGGGTCTTAAAGTGAAGAAAAAAAATTAAACAGAATAGAATTTTGTTGCAAACAAATGAAACATCAATCATATACTGTACATGCATTGCACTTTTTGTGTATTCTTTGAATCTAGCTTTAATTTCTCTGATATGATTGGCTAGGTTTCTCTCAGCTCAGACAACATTAACTAGATGAAGAGGTCTATAACTAGGTGCAACTAAGGCTAAGCAGAGCCCTTTAACTAGCTACTTTGAAAGCTAAAGATGAGACCTAAGGAATCTCTTGCTTTATCACTCCATTACAAAACAAGTACAAAGAACAAAATCTCCAGGGTGATTACATAGCTGCCCTGGGATACCTGACTCGATTCAGATAAAAAAGTGCTAGAGCACCTGCTGACCTATCGTCACTGAATAAGCCTAAACCAAAACCCATAATCGAGCTGGTTTCTTCATACCCAATCATGAAAAGTCAAGATAATTAAATGATACAACAGTTTACTTTCAATAGAGTACAATATATACAAGGACGATGTAGCCAACTCTGTTTTTTCAAAGTCCTCCCATTTTCAGATTTCTGAACTAACTACTGGTCTCTTGTGGTCAGCTTTGTGTTCTCTCCTATGGAAAGAAAAAAGCATGGTGTGAGACATCAGGAGTTCCATGTTCAATTACCCACCTGACATTATGACAAGGTGAAGCTAACTGAGACTCAAATGTCCAATAAATTAAAGATTTGTTTCAATGAAATCTAACCATTTGTCATTCAACATGGTGTCTGAGGTCATCAAATACCTTTCATTGAACAGCAGCTGAAAAACACAAGGTAAGTGAACATATGTATTTAGAAATATCATGGCTGATGGGTTTTATAGAAATGAACCACTGGTATTTGATGGCAATGTGCCCAAGACCTGTCACAGATTTCAACAAGAATGTGATCTTTACACAGTGGCTGATTACTCAGACAAAGATACATACACATAAGTGTTTGTATTTCTTTATTTGGCAGATAAAATCGAGGACTGGAAGGTGCAAAACTGCTGTTTATGTCAGAGATTGAGAGAAATACAGTGTCATTAGTTAAGGTGAAACACACAGAGATCTGAAATGTGACAAATGTAAATTCTGTGAGCTGTCCAAGCCACAGAAAAATGTAAGAATAAAAAATAATTCTATAAAAGAAATCAATTCGGCTTAAAAAGCAAAGCCCATCAGACCACAGATACCCTATGTTGTGACAACATCATTTTACTATACAACAGCACGTTGTTTGCAGTTAATTTTGGTTTTACATTTTAATAATTTCTTTTTCGGAGATTATTTTGTACAGTTGTTACCTGTGGGTGCAGGCATTTTCAGACTATGGATGTAGCACATTGCAAGGTGAGCTATGCACACGCTCTGTGATCTGTTATATATAAAAAAAAAAGCTGCACTGTCTCAGAATTGTATGAACTTTAAATAAAAAAGGTATGACTTAGCAAGAGGAGTGCACTTGAGCAAAGAAATTAGGCAGGAGAAAGACTTTGGTTACAACTTCTGTTATAGTTTGAGTATGAATCTGGTTTGTATATTAAATCCAAACAGAAATATTTATATCTTAAGGCTACCTGGATGTAGAAGATATTTCTATCTTAATGCAACCTAGAAACACGGAGAAGAACCAGTAACAGAAAGCATCTAAATGAAAAAAAAAGTCAAGAAACTTTCTGACCATTAAGTGTGCTGCTGAAAAGGATGAGAACAAATGGCAGGCCAAAATGGCATGTTAAAAACAACAACAACAACATTTACTTCTATAGCACATTTTCAAATAAGCGATGTAGCTCAAAGTGCTTTACAACATGTCGAAGAAGTACTTACATGCAAAGAAAAACAAATTAAATTTAGATGCATAAATTGCATGGGGTATTGTGAAGAGGAAGATGCAATACGCCAGACCCAACAATTCAGAAGAGCTGAAGGCCACTATCAGAACAACATGAGCTCTCATAACACCTGTGCAGTGCCACAGACTGATCAACTCCATGCTACGCCGCATTGCTACAGTAATCCAGGCCAAAGGAGCCCCAACTAAATATTGAGTGCTGTACATGCTCATACTTTTCATGTTCATACCTTTCAGTTGGCCAACATTTCTAAAAATCCTTTTTTTGCATTGGTCTTAAATTTATATTCTGATTTTCTGAGATACTGAATTTGGGACTTTCATTAGTTGTCAGTTATAATCATCAAAATTAAAAGAAATAAACTTTTGAAATACATCATTCTGTGTGTAATGAATGAATCTAATATACAAGTTTCACTTTTTGAATGGAATTACTGAAATAAATCAACTTTGTCATGATATTCTAATTTTATGACCGCCACCTGTAATAGACTTTTATTTTATATAAATCTTTTGGGTGTAAACCAACCAGAGTAAAATGTATGCATTGATTGACACTGTATGTAAATTCAACAGTTTATAAAATTAACCACTATTCTTTGTTTCTCTGACCATTCTCACCAGGCTGTAACAGACTGCTTTTGAAGAATGCTCCCTCTAAGGCATTTTGCCGAGGAGTAAATAAAAGATACAATGAACATCTTTTCTCCTGCCTGATTACTGATTTGTCCTGTTAGAGGATGTTTCTTTTTTTAATATGATGTGCCACAAAGTAAAGTGAGACAGAAGTTCATAAAGAGTTGGGGAATTGTGTCCCTATAATGTCCGGCAAAAAACAGATGCAAAATTGCGTCAAAAGTATTCAAAAAACATTCGACAACTGAAACAAAACAGAGGATCATTATATATAATGGTGACAGGAAGGAAATGGTTGTGGAAGAGGAAATAATGTCATCACAGGCAGACGGAAGTGATGTCATCAAAGATGGAAATGACGTCAACTTCGGAATTCTGAAGTGACGTTGTCAAGGCTGCAACAGGAGTCACGTCATCAGGAAGAGACAAAAATAATAAAGGTAGGGAAAAAATGAGATCATTATTCTTCTATGGGTCTGTTGAAAGAAGGAGAGAAGTGTCAGTGCTCTGTTCCAACCCCATATCTTGCAATGTTTCACTCACCTCTGAACCTATTGGCTGCCTCCCAAGCGCGTGTGTGTGACAGATGTTACATTTCTACCACAAGATCTAGGATTACAATTTGAAAAGTAGGTGGATGGGCATGCCAAAATACAGGAAGGAGCTAAATTATTTAAAATTTTATATACCATGAGTAGTTTTTTTAAAGTCAAAGGACACGGGTAACCAATGTAATAAAGCTAAAACTGATGAGATTTGCTCAGATTTTCTTTTTCTAGTTAAGATTCTGGACTAATTGCAACTGATTGATGTCTTTCTTAGGTAGACTAGCTAGGAGTGTGTTACAATAATCTAGCTGACTAAAAACAAAAGTGTGAGTTTCAGCATCTTGCAATGTTATAAGAGGTCTAACTTTTGCAATGTTCCTTAAATGGAAAACTCAGTCTTAGTAATCTGATTAATGTGCGATTCTGAAGTTTAGGTCAGAGTCTATCTTTACACCTAAATCCTTTACCTTTTATTTCTGAGGGACCAGAAGATGAAAAACTGAATAGTAAACATTCCAGGATCAGTAATTAAATGAATTAACAAAAAAACAAAACTTCAAAGTCCGATAAATCAATGCCAGGTGACCTTTAAAGCTAGCTACCCTTTTTTTAGCCTATCTACAAACTTGGATGAAGAACGTACTGCACCACCATCTTAAATAGGGCCATCGTGATGATGTTACGCAATCATATGTTAGCAATTGGACTTCATTGCTAAACACAAAACATCTGTGCTAATGCATGAATTCACAAAATGGTGGTAACTAAAACTCAAAACATGAAACAAAATGCTACTCTGGAGACATCACAAAATAACAACTTGAAATAAAAAAAAATATTACAAAATTGAATTCTGCATGATCAAAACACTTATAATAATCAAAACACTAAACTAGCAAGTACTACATTCGCGATTATATATTGTCTTTAGCAAGAATTCCTAGAAAAATTTGTAAACAGTATGCCAAAATATGTTATATCATTGCTGCGATTGTGTCATGGATCACATGATCAGCATGTCATATACCTAACTATATCCATACTGTAAACAATATGGTGGCATTATTGTGAAAAACCTACAAAAGGCATCAAAATAAAATGATTGCACATAAAACATATGAAAACTTTTCATACAAATAGTAATAATCACAGTCCAAGATTGAAACAATTTGCTTTTTAAACTTCCTTTGGCTGCAGGTTTTCATTCCAGACACTTTTGAAATTAGTAACCTGCTACTTCTGAGTAAACTGCTTTTCCTTATATTGTAATTGACTCACTTGTTAAGATTCAGAATTCATTCATTATTTCTTTATTCCTTTGTGGTAATGTGCCTTACTGGCATTACCAGTAATTAAATAAAATTAGTTAAGTGTCCTCTGCCATGTCAAGAGAGAGGCATTTGTTTGGGATAAAAAGGTATATAAAAAGGAAACGTGCCTTTTTTCTTTTATATAATGTAAAGAGACGTCTTTGCTGACGATATAAGCGCCTTTTGGGGAGCGTCGCGGCTGATCTCGTGTAGACTGGAGAGACAGCCTTACCATTGACCGGCCAGGATGGCATTGTCGGTCCTCAATTCCTGCACGCGTTTCCCGTGACCTCATTAACATTAAAAGTGCAAAAGAAAGTGCAAATCGCTTTAATATTAGTTTACCGCGGTCTAGTAAAGGGATCCCATGTTCGTAGTTGTCTGAGTAGTGGCGCAAGGGAAGGAGGAAAAAAATGGAAAGTGCTTACGTTCACTAAAGTAAGAAGCACAGTCAGCGTCTGAAAAGCCGGCACAGCTATATGCGCCCGCGCCAGCTGCTCGACTTTTTACATAGACGGCGCTTTTCGCAAACGCGTTCACGTCATCGCGTACCCCGGGAGGGATGACGTATGGCGGTTTAATTGGTCAGCGTAGGGGCGCCGAATACAAAATGGAGTCATAGCCTCAAGAGGGGGATCTTTCTGACTACATCTTCTTAGAGTAAGGTACCCGGCAGAACAGCATTTTGAATTACTAAGCATTACGGCTTGTGCTTTGTTTTTGTAGATATTTTTTCATGTATATACAAATATCTCTCGATTAACTTTGGTGTAGGCATTTATTGGGTTGTGGCTAGTGGTGCACTGTTTATTTTTGTATATACACTTTTTTCTGTATTTTTTTAATATTTTTGGGTGAATCCTGTATTATACACTGTTTGGAGGAGCAGCTTCCAGACTTGGAACACTGTGGAGGAAGACAGCTTAACATTTTGCTTTTGTGTATATATATATATATATATGGACTTCACTAGTTTGCGTGCAGTATCTTTTCCATTTGGGACTTTCAGGAAGCACTGTAAATACTGTACAGTATATAGTCATTTCTGGGCTCCAGTTAATTAGTTTGTGTGTCCTTTGCGGTATCGGACTGTGTATTTAATATATAGATTCCGCAGGACATTATTTTTGTTTTCTGTAAGTGCACTTGTAAATAAAGCCTCATCCTTAACCTGCAAACAACAGATAACCAGCTAACTCAGCGGATTTTTACTCAGTCCCCAGAGGGCCATCATGTTCATTCCAATCAATTTCTTAATTCTAAGAAGCTAATTCTTATTGTTAATGAAGTCCATTCTTTAATTCTGGGGCCTCTTAGTGCTCTAATTTTGCTCCACCTAGCATTTACAAAATGAGACTTATTTTGAGAACGACATTCAAATATTTTGTAGACCACTTCAGGTCAATATTTCTTATATCTTCAATTTTTTCCTCTCAGATATTATATTGAAGCATATTGTGTGATGAACATATAAGCACAAAAATTATCAATTGTCTGGTCCTGTTAGCTCGCTTTTTATTGGCTGTCCACTGGATAAGGGAAACAAACGAACAATTAAAGATTATGAAACTTGAAAAAGAAAGTCAGTTAAAATTAAAGCAAAAAATGTTTGGTCAGTTAGACCTCAGTAGTAGTTTACCAGTGAAGAAACTGGTAGAAACAAAAACTTGCAGCTGTTGTGGACCTCCAGGATCTGAGTTCAACACCACTGGTTTAGACTATTAAGTATTCTTTTGAAAATCCCTAAAAGAAACACTTTAAACTATCTCTGCCATTTGCTTGTCGCAAACTGTCAGACAAAACCACAATAGAATGCGATACCATAAAAAATTCGACAGTTGGTTTGTGGCGTTTCAATCTGCCCTATCACACACTCTGCTGTTATCATTTCCTGAGTATTTTCATTCATCATGAAATCACACGGCATGACATGGGTTGTCATTACTTCACCAACATTGGCCAGTGCAAGCAGACAAACGAGCAAGAAACATTTCTTTAAATTGGGACAACAGTACCAAGGATCTGTAATAAAATGTATTATTTCCAGTTTACTTTTTTGTTCAGCAAACTTTCTGTTTCCTCAAAGTGGATGTCTTTGGTAAGTTTAAATGGTTTTCTTCAATTTGGGACTTGGGTACCCATTAGTTTCATCACGAAATGCAAGAGTGGGGTAGTTATTTTTTAAAATTTATAAAATATGCTATGATTTAGAATGCAGTTTTTTTATGTGGGAAACTAATATACGCCATGATTGTGTAGAAATAACTTGATTTGATTAAATTGATTTGAGAAATACCACACTTATCCTTTGACATTTCATTTTTAAAATAGATCTAATTTTATTTACTGCGATATATCGAATGTGTGACATTACAGCTTCACCAGTATAAAACATGGTAGCATGTTATAGTCAGCATCTAGATTTTTGGGTCCTTAGATAATCTGCAGCATATTCAAGCTTTGCTTGTGATTTTACCTTATTGACCTCTTGATGTTTATTGAATTTGATAACTGCCTTGCTTTTGTTTTGTTGTCTGAAGGCTATTTACCAGTTTTTGACCTCTCTCTGCCTATTGATTACTCCTTTTCTGAGTCCTTTTCCTCCTATTTTTTTTTTGCACTATCCTTTTAAAGGCAACACAGATTCTTTATTGTCCTGCATGAATCAGTTTTTATCCCCACAGGCAATGGCAGTTAGTAATGCTGGGCGAACCCACCAACCCTAAATAATTAAAAAAACTTTTAAATTAACTAGATAATACAAAACAATCACGAAATAAATGTGTTTATTTGCACAACATGCCTGTTGTCAGCACATGTTAACATCCATTAAAACTTGGTTCCGACTTGTACTTGTTTCATGTCTGTGTGAATGCCTCTATTTCCTGAGTGAAGGTCGCCGGCAAAATGAGAGTATATGTAAGTCCTTGATCTTTTGGCAAGCAGGTGACCTGAGGCCGGCCTTTAATTGGTTGCTTTCAGATTCTTCCAGGGACACAGCTCTCTTTGTCCCAGATAGTCCCACATTTATTGGCAGTGAATTTGTATTGTTTTAGGTTTTTTTTAATCTAATACAGTGCATCCGGAAAGTATTCAAAGCGCATCAAAGTTTACTTGAGATTTTTGCAGATTAATTAAAAATAAAAAAAACTGAGAAAGCACATGTACATAAGTATTCACAGCCTTTGCCATGAAGCTCAAAATTGAGCTCAGGTGCATCCTGTTTCCCCTGATCATCCTTGAGATGTTTCTGCAGCTTAATTGGACTCCACCTTTGGTAAATTCAGTAGATTGGACATGATTTGGAAAGGCACACACCTGTCTATATAAGGTCCCACAGTTGACAGTTGACTTGTCAGAGCACAAACCAAGCATGAAGTCAAAGGAATTGTCTGGTGACCTCCGAGATAGGATTGTCTCAAGGTACAAATCTGGGGAAGGTTACAGAAAAATTTCTGCTGCTTTGAAGGTCCCAATGAGCACAGTGGCCTCCATCATTCGTAAGTGGAAGAAGTTCGAAACCACCAGGACTCATCCTAGTGCTGGCCGGCCATCTAAACTGAGTAATTGGGGGAGAAGGGCCTTAGTCAGGGAGGTGACCAAGAACCCGGATGGTCACTCTGTCAGAGCTCCAGAGGTCCTCTGTGGAGAGAGGAGAACCTTCCAGAAGGACATCCATCTCTGTAGCAATCCACCAATCAGGCCTGTAAAGATTGAACTCTGGTGTGAATGCCAGGCGTCACGTTTGGAGGAAACCAGGCACCGCTTATCACCAGGCCAATACCATCCCTACAGTGAAGCATGGTGGTGGCAGCATCATGCTGTGGGGATGTTTTTCAGCGGCAGGAACTGGGAGACTAGTCAGGATAAAGGGAAAGATGACTGCAGCAATGTACAGAGACATCCTGGATGAAAACCTGCTCCAGAGCGTTCTTGACCTCAGACTGGGGTGATGGTTCATCTTTCAGCAGGACAACGACCCTAAGCACACAGCCAAGATATCAAAGGAGTGGCTTCAGGACAACTCTGTAAATCAGTGGCGTAGCTTGAGTTCGTGCCGCTCGGGGCGGGGCAGGGCGTTGCGAGGCTTCAATTTGCTGCCATCCAACATATCTGAATATGTTAAACTATTTAAATAGAAAATTAAAATCACGTATAGAGAAAAATTAAGATACATTTTGCATAGATTTATTCATATATAAAGAAACAGCAATAATTTTTTATATACATTTATAAGCATCAACTAGACAAGAATATAGTATAGACGCACTGATAAGCCGTGTTCTAATTATTAGTTTAATATAATTACTCTACGAAAACCAGAACCAAAGTAGGGTACAAGTGATAGGTGGGGATGTTTTCTGCGCAGAGCAAGAACGCATTCGGTTAAATAATGAAACAAAATTATAAATTGTAAATTAGTTGTTTATCTTCCTAGAAGTTATTATCGATGTAATGTTTATGTTTAGTTTTGTCATTGCCGCATACATTTCAACTGCTGTGTCTGATGCAGATGGACAGTCTGAACATTATCTTTCTAAGCATTTGTGGTTAAAAATCAGAGAATTTGACTTTTTTCATACATGAGTGATATTTTTCCGAACCCTGCTGCTTACACACGAATTGTACTGAGCCTTGTGGCCAATAATGCCGCCCCCAAAAATGTGCTGCCCGCACTATGTTTTGTTCATGTCAATGATTCACAGTTCACACCCACCATTAATGTAACAATAGCAAGCGCAACTTTAGGGAGATGGTAACTTCAAGTGGAACTTTAGAAACCAAAGAAAATTTGGTTATTTCTTTAATGAAACAGCTCTTCATAAATCATTCACCTGAAGAAAAAAAGAAGAAAAAGGAACTAGGAACAGACTGAACTGACTTAAGAATTCAGCAGCGGGCAAGTGACCAAGGACAAGCTTAATAATAGATTTTTTCCTGCTGTTCTTATGACAAATAGAGTGAGTTAACTGGATGTGGTGTAAGTAATGTCTTTTTTTCCTTTCCCTGTTTGTTGTTTCAAAGTGTGGATGGTGGTACGAGACCTAAAACATCTTTCTGAAAAATGCAAGCAGCATGAAAGTAACCACTGTCATCTAGATCACAGACTGCACAGTGCTACATCATGGAAATGATAGTGTAGTGCACTTGGGTCTGAATTTGAGTGGGACAAATTCCACAGGTAGTCGAGACCTGTCTAAACAGGATAGGTCTACTGGGAGAAGCTGGCATAAAAGTAGCTCCGTGATCACAGTGTTAGAGCACTTTGGACGCGTGAAGGGGTGAAGGGGCAAAGGGGTGAAGCACATTAGAGATGCCACCAATGTGTTCACTACGTTCCATGTCTCTGAATGCTGATCTTGGAGCTCCTTTTTTTACTGGCTTCTTCAGTAGTCACGTCTCTTCAGACATTTGAGTAAGTGTGTGAGTTATAATGTGTTTGTGATTAGTAAAATTGTGGTGTGCCTTGGGATGACTTTGGTTACAAAAAGTGTGCCACTACAGAAAAAAAATGTTGGGAAACACTGATCTAAACAATAACACGAGGTTAAATTGTTTTGTCAGGCTCAGTGAAATGAATCAATTTAGGCTGAAAGTAACAGATATTAACAGCCCTGAAGAAAAACAGGGCAAACTTCATGTTCAAGGAAATATAGATATCCAGATCATAAAGGCAGAATAAGATTTATTCTGGGTGTAGTACAAGACGGGTTGGGGGCAAGTTATTTTTTAAGATGTGGGGGTCTTTGGATCTTACAATGTGAATTTGTGCTCAGGTGCATAAGCCTGGCAAACCTGTATAGGACTGGGCAGACTGGCAGCAAGAGTACAATACAGTTAGTGTGTGAATGACTCTGTGGGTGTGCTAAATGAGAAACTGGGATGCAAGACTTGAGGAAAAATCAGAGGATTGTAAAATGTGGATTTATGGAATACAGTGGAAATGGCCAAGAACGGGGCACTCTATTAGCAGAGGCAGAATAAGATTTGTATTGGAATTATGCTACGGATATGCTTTAAGACAGACAGAAAGTGCACCTTATTGAAAGAGCTGGGTGTGTGGACATTATGGTGTGGGTTTTGACAGAATGGGGAACTGGGTATGTTGGCAGAGGACTGGGCAATTTAGAGACAGGTGTAAATTTTGGATGGCAGGTGCACCTGTTCCTATACACATCTGTCGGGCAAGTTCTGGGAAGAAAAAGGGGACTGCGGATGTCATGGATTGAAGTTTTGGAAAAGCTGACAAACGGATTGGGCAGCATAGTGGAAAAAGTATAATACATTTTAGTCTGGATTTGTTCTATGGGTCTGGTACTGGACAGGCCAAGATGTGCATTGACACTATGATGAGGACAATGAGAGCATTGATAGATATGAAAGGCACAATATAATGATGGATGTGAAAAGCACTGTATAATAGATAAGTGCTGCCTCAGTTTGTACCCAAAAACTGCGCCCCCACCCATTTTATTTTCCCCAGCTGCTACTGCCTGCAGGCCATAACATTCATTGCCAGTGTGCAGTTTGCATGTTCTTCATTTGCGTGTGGGACTTTAATGCGAGTCCTCACTAAGTTACTTGGCAGTTCCAAGGTTTGTTTCTACTTTGTGTCTGATATTAGATATTTTTTACAACATCATTATTTTTGTGTTTATGTTATATGCCATACTGCCTTTGTAATTATTGTTTAATGCAGTGAGCTCTTAAATGAAAGTGTACTTTAAAAGAAGAAACTGAATTAAAAGAAATATATTCTGTTAAGTCTTCTCTAAATTGTTTCCCAAATAACAATCCCAGGATTATTAAGGAGATTAAAAGTCTCCTGAATCTGGAAACAAAGTGGCTCTGAAGGACGCCCAGCATGTGCTAAAGAAAAAGCCAAGAGGAGGAAAGGAAGCTTACAAAGTTAAAATAGGAAACAAACTCACTCATAATTGCATGAAAGTTGTCAGAAAAGGCTTGGGTCGAATTGCTGGACTCAAGCAATCCAAGACTCAGATGCTAGAAGGGGATGTGCACAAAGCTAACATCCTGAACCATTTTTTTTATTAGGTTTTCCCTCCCACTGCCACCTCCTTCCAATACCCAGTCTCCCCACACCATCCGTAAAACATCAACTCCTCCTACTGCTTCAACTGGAATGGACAGTGACAAGTCCACCCCTAACCATCAGTGTGGGCTGTCCATAACTAAAGAACTAGTAAGTAGACGACTGAGGAAGCTACACATGGATAAAGACATGGGACCTGTCTTTCAGGGAGTGAATGTAGAGGTGGTGCACTACAACACATATTTGGGGGTCCAAATCAATGACAGATTGGACTGGTTTCGTAAAACAGAGTAACTATATAAGAAAGGGCAAAGCCGGCTCCTTTTCCTTAGGAGACTGCTTTCCTTTGGTATGGGAAGTGACATCCTTCAAATCTTCTATAACTCTGTGATAGCCAGTGCAATTCTCTATGATGTGGGGTTCTGGGCCGGTAACATCACGTGAGGTAAGGCCCACCGAATGAACAAGCTAATTAAAAGTACAGGCTCAGTTATATAACACACTCTGCACCCCCTGGAGGTCATAGCGAAGGAGAGAATTAAAATAAAACCGAGTGCCATTATGAACAAAGCTGCACATCTTCTCTCTGACACACAAACACTGAGGACTTTCAGCCATCAAATTATTCAGTACAAATGTGTCAAGAAATGCTAAAGGGAGTTCTTTATACCAACTGCAATATGCCTTTTTGTCACTCTGGTGTGTGTTCAGACCATAGTGTGTGTGTTTATTTGAAGAGCTTCTAAAAAAAGACACATTTAATAAAGATCTATCTATCTATTCTGTAACTCATTTCACATCATATTTACAAAAGAAAAGTGCCACATAAAATGAAAAAGAAAAACCATTGCTGAATACTGGTATTCGAAACACTAGGTGGACTGGTTGCTTCCCAAGAAGCAGAAACAACAAGCAGTGCGGCCATGGTTGTGATGACGCAGCACTGTTGAAATGCCGACATTTCATTCAACTGTTGCCTTCCTTGAGCCGTCTGTGTCCGCTACAACTGCAGGAAAGCTTCCACTGCAAAGCTTGAGAACCGTGAGAATTTTCAATGACATGGTATTTTCTTTAAAGTGTTTTGTACTGTAAATCTTCTCACAGTATTTCATACAAAGGCATAATCTTTTTTCTTGGCAGTCTCTACTTTGCTACTAATCCTGAATCCAAAAAACAGAGGATTTTTCCTGGTCCCATATCTTGATTCTTTTCTTAATTCTTTGCCATAAAGTTGAATGTAGAAGCAGTAAAGGCATAAAAAATTATCTGTTAAAGGTAATAATAATAATTCCACAAAGCCCCTTTTTATAATATAAATGGGTAACCTATAACTGTGATTCCTTACAATCACAGTCTGAATGAACCACGCCTGCTTTTTAACTCTAATTGTACTGAAAATCTACTTGCCAGGACTTGTGTTATATTTCAAACAGGTTCACAGACAGTAATTTGCTTCTTTTGGCTCTACTGGGTCACTTATCACCTTCCCTTTCACACCATGTACACTAAACTGAAAACAAACTTGGCTCCTTGACTCCTTCACTAACATTATTCAGCTTGGAACATCCACAACAATCTCAGCACACTACATCAAATTAAGGGTTCTGGGGGGCCTGCTCCTATTCCACCAACTCCAGAGGCCTACTCCATCACAATGGTAAATCTCTTGAGTGAGTTCATAATGAATTGAAACAGAGGAACAGCGTCACTAACCTTCTGCTTGTTTTTATAGTACCCCCAACGTCTACTCCTTCTGTGATAAGTGTGTACTCAGCCTATGACTTTCACCTTGACTCTTCACTACTCTAGCTGTTATAATGTTACCTGAGCTACTGCCATCATTTAATTTTGAAATACTCACCAGAATTATGTTTCCCAACTGTGTGTCTATATTCAGTATATCCTATCCTTTTGCAATGACTTAAGTTGTTAGTGGTTAATAAAAATTAAATATGTGCATTTTGAATTTGTTGCATCTTTCACACTGTATGTTATTATATATCAGAGCTATCAAGTCTGCTGAATCCAATGGCTCAACCATTGCAAAGATATGTGAAACCTGCCTTGGTGTTCTAACACACTGTAACAGTGCTCAGCAACACATTCACACAAAATGGCAACAGCGCAGCTATATATTAAGTAGACTGAGGAAAATGAACATTTTACCTAATGTCCTAGGGAACTATTAGACATGTCATATTGAGAGAAAACTGATAATTTCAGTCCTGGTCTGCTATGGGGGTCTGTCTGTGACTAATAAAAATAAACCTAATTGGAGTCTGCTTTCTGTAGACAATTGCAATATACAACTTCTTGAACTGTATAACAAAAAAACAAGAAGAAACGTTTGCAAATTTTGACATTCTGGGATGTCATACCTGCTGCCAAAACATAGAAGAAGTAGAAATAGCTTTATACCAATTGTAATAAAAGTTTTAATTAGGCCAAATTCAGTTTTGTTGAAATAAGTAACTATTATAGAACTCTATTTTTATAAATATAAATGCATCATTTGTTTTTATTTTGTGTATGAATGTAGTGTCACGTGCGGATGGGAGACAGCTTAAGGGCTTTGGTGACAATAGGTACACACCGAACCAGGGGTTGGCGCTATGTTTCTCTTCCCACCCCAAGATTCACAGCCATTCCGTCACTTCCATTGTTTGGCCACCTGGACCCGCCCCCTTCTGCCACATGACAATAAGGGTACCAGCCATCTTGTTCCCTCGTGTCTGTCTCCGCTATTGTTGTGTGACTTATTCCTTTTCATTCATTCAGTTATAATTCTTTATCTTTTATATCATCTTTTACAGAAGGAATGTGCTTTTGTATGTTGCTGACTGGACCAAAGCATATTTCCACTTGTGGACAATAAGGGCAAATTAACTAACTAACTAACGATGTAACTAACCAAGCCAGGTTTTAGAACTAAGTGGAAGTTCAATGTGAAACTTCTCACATGTCATAAAAATTTTACACCTCGGTAGTTTGTCTTTAATTAGCTTTTTGGGGGGCATCATGTGTTGCAGAAAATTTTTGTTGTTGCACAATGTCGACATCATGCTAAATTGTTAGACTTGTTGACGCCACAAGTTCTTCTAGCAAAGCTTCTAAACATACAGAGCACCTCCAGTTAGGATTCTATCAGAGCTCATGTGTGGTCTTGTTTTGTGTATGAGCCAGAGCTTTAGCAGCGCTACACTGTACCTCTTTGTGTTAACCGATTTTCCTCCTGGTATAATACCTTACTTTGAATTAATCATGTGTAATCTCTTTGGCTCGGCTTAACCTTGTGTATGTTTAATCACTCTTCTAAAATGTTTAATTTAAGAAGAAAAAGGGAATCGTTTAGTACTAAAATCCACAACAGAACAAAGGAAACATTCAGATACAAACTGTTCCCTCCACCTTTTTATTTACAGTTCTAATAAATATTTGACCAAACCAGTCCATACAGATGTGACCATTCCTTTTTACATTTGTTTATTTTTCTTTTCTCTTGGCATACTGTCAAACAATTCTGCACTCAAGACATTAGAGCTTAAGAGTGACACTTCAAACAAAAGATTTATATGCTGGTTTTCACTTAATAAATTTCCCTGCCTTAAAAAGTTCAATAATTCTCATAAACGAAAACATTGTAAAATTGTTTTGTGAATTGAGAAAAAACTGACAGATTATTAGCAATTTATTGCTTAAACATACTTTTTTTTTTTAATCATTAGTACTATTGTACAACACCGATTCACTGCCAGCACTGCAGCCTTAATGCCGCTAAGCTCCCCACAATCCTGCATGTGATAAGTTTATTCAGAAAATTGATGGACAGGCCACGGAACAGTTAATGAGTAGATTTATTAGTTCATTTATTGGCTTACTCCATCTACTTTAGGTTCAATTCCTGCTTCTTTTTGAATTCATTATACTAAGAACAAATCAAACATTTGAATTTTGAATGACCTGCCAAAAGATTTTTCTGTAGAGATTCCTCCACCACTGCATACATACATGCATACATACATACATTCATGCACATGCTCGTTCCTTTTTTGTTGATACCAAGTCCCGTTAAGAAAGGCCATGATGCCAGATGAAACTGTGCAGATTGTTTCTATTGGGAAAGCTTATTAATTTCCAAAGAATTATCATTGGTGCCCGGCACTGTGGAAAGCGTGAGGCAAATTCAGAGATGAACCTGCCAGCTTAGAGGAACGTTAACGGCCTTGTCCCAGGCGTGACATCACTGGTTGCCTGTTTTCTTCAAGTGTTCCAGGGTGAGCTTCAATGAAACATTTACCATGACCTTCATTTAAGTCTCTTACTAATGCATGCATTAAGATAGGGCAGAGATACAGTATATAGGAAGAAGTATGATAGGTTACAAGCTGGCTATCGTGTAACAAGCTAACAGATTTGCTGTTCTTAAACAGCTCCATTGTACAGCCCATGTTAACTGACCTTTACACTGGTATGAATTTGTTATGTTCAGTTCCTGATATGTGTGTGTAACTGTGCAAATGTTATAAGGTTAAGTACCTTACCTCAGATTAGTAAGTCAATTATGTCAACTGAGATATCCAGAAAAAAGACAGTAAAGCTCTTGAAACATCTATAAAAAATTTAGTAACTTGCTTTGTACCCTGGTGTAACATTAGGCTACATCTGCCTAGTCCTAGCAAGACTTTTAACCTGAAACAAATTTTAACAAACATTATCTTCAATTTTACACATAAAGACACTGATGAATGTATTCTATCAGTCTCACAAGTATGGAAAATATTAAAATCAAAATATGGACTGGCTCGATGCTAACTTCTCCTCTGTATCTCATGAGCATCACTAAGCAAAACCATTAGTGTCCCAACAAAGAAAGTGCTGGTGACTACGTAAGTTTACGAGTATTGCTGTGTGTTTGCATGTTATGATGAAATCTTTACTGTCATGCCCCCATAGACTAGTAACAGCAGCAGACAGAAAATATACAACTACACACTAAAAACAAACCTTAAGCAATATAAGATACACACATGCAGTTGTCAGAGCAGTATTGGTTGTAATGTGCAGCTACTGAGTGTCTGTATGACCTAAAGCTAAAAACTGCCCCTGCAAGTGCTGCAGGACTAGTATTTTTACAGCAACTGTGCAGGAAGGCATAGATTTTTGATAATATTGCTTGCCTTCCCAAAACAGAGTGTGTTATAGATGTCCTGGAAAGATGGAGGTTGTGTACCAATAATCTTTCTCAGGTAAATTAACCACCCTCTGAAGTGCTTTATGCTTCTGAGCTGAACAGGTAAGTTGCAGGGATCCGTGAGTGCCTAATAAAACTGACATTTTACACCAGGTTTGAAGCTTAAAACACAGAAACTTTGGTCCTCTGAGAGAGAGGTTGAGAGCATGAGCTGATAGCACGTTGCTGGACCCACCACACGATGAATCACCCAGATTGGGACCCAAGTGCAGCAGGTGACACAGCAGCACCACACTGGAACAGTGTGAGGTTTTTATGGTGGCTGGAGTGTCAATCCTGCCACCAATCCCTATGTTGTCCCTGTAAGTTGGAGGACCTGCTTGCAGGGATGGATGCACATTAATGTCAAACCCAGGGTGAAACAACTGCAGGTTTTGACTTAGATAGATAGATAGATAGATAGATACTTTATTAATCCCAAGGGGAAATTCACATAATCCAGCAGCAGTATACTGATACAAAAAATGGCCTTGCTCAAGGGCCCAGCAGAGTAGAGTCACTCCTGGTGTTTATGATTGCCAGGGCAGATCCCTAGCCTTAGAGCCACCACTCCACTGAGTCAAAGGAAAAATTACTCAATTAACATGAAATCTGCAGGATCTGTAAGAAAGTAAAACTCCACAAAACCATTCACCTGGTTTACCTTTAAAATTTGCAAGTTACTTAACCCTATCTTTAGTAGCACTCCTCTAAATAGTTTTAAGTCCTCTCATCTATCTCTCCTTCTATTCTTCAGGGGGATAACTCATTACCCTCTGTCATTAAAAATGAGAATCTCTATATATAATCTTCATTTAGATCTTGATCTTTGTCCGCGAATGAATTAGAAGAAGAAGCACTAGATGGCAGTAGAGAGACAGGTAAAATATAGACATTGCATTACGAATCTCCTCCAGGCTTATACTACTGAAGACTGTAGTACTCCAGTCACACCTCAAAACACAGACATTTAAACTAAACAAATTGTTATGCTTTAAATTAACTAAAGAGATCTTCATTTAGATCTTGGTCTTTGTTTGTCCGCGAATTCCATGCATGTGTAGACCACCTTCCAGTTTAGTACGTTGTTGTTACTCACGGATACAATACAATACAGTTTATTTTTGTATAGCCCAAAATCACACAGGAAGTGCCGCAATGGGCTTTAACAGGCCCTGCCTTTTGATAGCCCCCCAGCCTTGACTCTCTGAGAAGACAAGGAAAACTCCCAATAAAAACCTTGTAGGGAAAAATGGAAGAAACCTCGGGAAAGGCAGTTCAAAGAGAGACCCCTTTCCAGGTAGGTTGGGCCTGCAGTGGGTGTCAAAAGTAGGGGGTCAATACAATACAATATACACAACAGAACAATTCCTTAAGACAGCATAATAATAAAAATTTTAGAATTACGGTTTAACAGTAGATGATATGACATAATTAGGTTTGGATATTTTTAGAGTCCTGGAGACCTCATCCATCTAGCTGCATCTCCATTTGGCCATGCCACGGCTGAAACGTTGCTCCGATGAAAGGACCCCTCTTTCCCATGATTCCTGTGATCCTCCATCAGGGATGACTTTACCATAGGCAGGCAAACAACTTGGCAGGTGGGCCGTGGCACCAATGGCCACATTTGGGTACCGAGAAAAGAAACAGAATAGGTGAGGGTTAGTATTCAAATATAATTATTCATGTTACTTATGTTATAGTGCTAATGACTAACAACAGAGATGCAGTATGTACAGTTAATCAGCAGCTCTAGTCAGGATATGCTAAACTGAAGTAGTGAGTCTTCAGCCGGGATTTAAAGGCTGAGACCGAGGGGCATCTCTTATGGAAGCAGGAAGACCATTCCACAGTTTAGGGGCCCTGTAACTAAAAGCTCGACCTCCCACTGTTATTTTATTAATCCTTGGAATCCTAAGCAGACCTGCATCTTGAGATCTTAATGTGCCGGAATAACAATAGGGTTGGTCAGTGTTACGCTGGTTAGCTCCTGAGGCCTGGTTAGAGAATGAGATTGCCGAAGATAAAAGGTACGTGCCTACGTAACATATGAATGAAAGAAAGACAGTGGGTAAAATGAACGTCAACGTAACAGCACGTTCCGGAAATTATTATTGTTACGTTGTAGCCGGCGAGTGCTGTGTGTCTCACAGTTGTATCGTGGCTTGCTCACATGTCAGTGAAGTGATCCCTATTTATGCTTTAAAGAGCCTGGATACCTATGTGTCCCCCTTTTATAAGCATTGCTCCGTGTATATTGCCTTACTCTTTGGATTGCCACAAAGCAACCTGCAAGATATGGTGAGAGGAAACAATAGCGTTGTGAAAATGAGACGGACTGTGAATGGACAGAAGCAGAAATGCTCCCACACCACCACATAATTACTATTCGGACAGTGATTCCGAGTAGGCCGTTCCTATCGAATCAATGTCCAAGGGTTTTCTTTTGTAATTTTGTGTCCCTTATAAAAAATCATAATGCTGTGCAACGAAGGGCCCAGTTCACGACTGGCAGCCGCGTTTAAACAGGAAGCCCTTCACAGACAACTTTAACATGCGCAACGTAGTTGGCACATGGCTAGTGAACTATATAGCCTAATATTTTTAGAGCTATGAAGAGGCTGTCAATGTAAGCATTTTATCTAAGAAAAATATTCACAATTAACAACTGTATTTTGTTTTTCTTAAATAAAAGTATACTATAAAATAGATACTCATATTTTACAAACATAAGTTACAAAAACATGTTTGTAATTTAAAGTTACATCAAAATTAAAAACATGAAAAATGAATGTGTCGTGGCGAAAAATTTGTCACCAGAAGGCTTTTTACCTGAAAATGAGCCCTGAACAGTTCAAAACCCAAAACTTTTATATCATTTCTTATCACTTTGACCTCGTTCAATTAGGTCATTCTGTACCTGTTCTTACTGTCCATTGTTCATCTCTAGTTTCTGTTTTGCTTATTTCTGATTGGTCTTTGGCTGGGCAGATGTTTTCCTTTGTCCACCTTTGGGCTTTCATGGTGTCACTTCCTTCTCTAAGCCTTTCAAGCTATGTTATAATGGTGGCCTGAAGCTAAGCTTTAATTAAAAAGAAATATGGTATGTGCTTTTGTTTAATCGTTGTGTGGCAGTCCTGGCTTGCATTTCTATCTACCCTAAGGCAATTGCTTATATATTTGTCTATATTTATTATGCTAATACATGAATACACTCATTTTACTTTCATGCATTACATCACTGTGACCTTGTTTATAGCAAAAGCCTTTTGTTGCCTTTTTGCTGAATCACCAATCCAGCTGGTTTCTTACATGCCTACCAGAGCCATTTTTTTCCTCCGTGGTATTGTTCCTTAGCTTCCCAGCCTTGAACACAGGTGTTCTCCTTCTCCTTATCCTATCCTAAGTTAGTTTGTGCACGTCATTTTTGTTCTTGTTCTGTTCCACACGGGCAACTCTGCTTCAAGCATAAAAAATAATGCAATATGGCTGATTTTTAGTTAACTATTTGCTTGACCTATCTTATTTCCTTAACATTCTAATTTATGCTTAATTTAATGTTTTAGAAGCTTTTACTTACTTTTTATGGCTCTTTATGTTAATATGCTATTTATGCTAATATAGAAATTTTTCTCTTCTACATTTGCTGTTTATATCATCTCATAGTAAACATTACAATAAAATACCACTTAAAAATATGTCATATGGCTTTTGTTGAGGCCCTTTCTGTAGAATTCTGAATAGGCCTTGGATAATTAATCCAGTGATTTCAACAGTCTGGCAACAACAGCATTTCTAGCTTCCCTGTGCAGCCGCATGGTCAGAATATTGTTATTGTATTAGCAGCAATACTTAACAAAAAAATCTGTTTGGACGTCAGTGACCAATACTCATCCATATTTAACAATCTCACCACAAATCCCAGACCATCACTCGGTGAACAGCAGCAAAGAAAAGAAAATGTCTATTTAAAACTTTGAAAACAAAACAAATACTTTAAACCACGAAACCTCCAAACAACAGATACAAATTAACATATTAGGGTGTGTGATGTTATTGCCATTATTAACCCTTTTTGCCAAAAAATAACACAGTCTGCTTTTACTGCCCTTAATGTTCAGTAAGACATCGATGGAATCCCCAGCAACCTGACGTAAACAATACAAATGTTCTTTTCTACTGGAAAAGTAGCTGGGTGTTCCAAAAAAATACAAATAAAGGATTTGTCTTCTGAAATGCGACTCACTTGTAAATCTGGACAAAAATCCAACTACCAGCAGGTGGCTCCAGTTTTGGATTTCCCGCACCAGTGCCCTGTTGCTCCTTGCGTCACCTCCAGATATCTCTCTCTCTCCTCCTATCTTTCTCAGTTAAATCCCAAAGAACCCTCTCTGATCTAAGCATCACTGGGACTGCTCTCAGAAGGTTTGAATCCTACCTTATGGGTATATACTACTACTACATGTATCCTAGACAGGAGAGATGTCAAAGCTGCATCAGGCAAGCACTGAGGAGTCCCAAGGATTTGTGTCACTCTCACTGATTCTCAGATCATTGCTATGCTGATCATACTTTGATGTACTTTTCATTTCTTCCATAGCACCACATGGTCTTTGGTAGAATCTTGTCATGTTTCACTGAAAGCTCAACTAGAATGAAGGAACACCACACCTACAGCAGAATCTGGTAAAGAAATTGCTCCATGTTATCCCAGATGGTCCATCTATTCAACATCTTTATAAAGCTTGGCTCATTACCATTAACCTTTAAGAATGATATATATGCAGCCTTGAGATGATTTTTAATGGCAGCTATCATACAATGAAAACATTACAACTGTGTCTCATTCATGCAGATTCCCTCTGCACATCACCTAGAAGATCAGAACTTATCTAACAGAGTATGCAGCACAAATTCTAGTCCAGGCCTTGGTTGTGTCACATCTTGACTACTGCAACTTTTTACTGTCACAGGTAGCTGCATGTGCTACCATGTCACTACAGATAGATAGATAGATAGATAGATAGATAGATAGATAATGCTTTACTTCATCATTCATCTGTTGCTGAGTCAGTCAGGATTATGTAACTTTGAATTTCCTGGACAGTGGCATGGTCCATTTCAGTCCACAGTTCAATGCCTGGATCACATACTTAGTTTTAATTACATTGTGCTCCCTTTTTCATCACAGATTATTCATAAAAATCTCCATTCCTCCTCCTCCTCTTTTCACACAGTCTGATGAAACTCATCCATCATTAAAATATCGTCCAAAATAAGAGATGTAAGCCAGTTCTCTGCAGTCCTCATCAGTACTACTAACTTGTTTCAATTTTCTTCTCTTATATTTTTTTATTTAATGCCAATAACACTACTATATTTAAATACTATTTATTGAATTAATGGTTCCTAATATCCTCCTTTGGAAGTAGCCAACGTATACAGACCTTTTACTTTGGTTTACTAACATACTGTATATTTAAATAGCTTTGAGTGTATTGATGGGCAGCATGGTTTACATTTTTCTGCTACTCTCTTTTATTTGTAAATCTACATAAGTCTAAAGCAATATTCATTTTTTAACTAAATTCAACAGGAGTTCAAGAGAAGATGGAGCAATACTGAATGTTAGTCAATTGCAAGAACTGAATGACAAAACAGCTAGTGGAACTGTTTCCTATTTTCCTGCTTATAACTTATCATATATCTTAATGTCAGTCAATAAAAAAGTTTTATTCAAAACTTTTATGCATAAATTCTGCCATTTCCCAGCTGAGTGAAACATCTCTATCCAATAATTAAGGACTTACATTTAATACACTGTGGGCCATGGTCTGATTAGAGTTAAACATTTCATTTTAGATCATTTGCAAGAATATAAATGTTTACAAGTTGGGTCATATTGATTTTTATTATGTCTATTCATTGTTTTGGATGGTTCTCACTGGCACAATTTCTAAATTAAGTTAATGATCATCCTTTTTGGAGTAGTAAATATTAATTCCAGTTAACAAAACAAAACAAAAAGAGTTATATTTTGAAATCATGGCCAATCCAATGTACTTCATGACCCATGTCAATCTCCTAGGGAGTGTCAACAGCTATGACTTCAAATAAAGACCCCTTTCTGCTGGATTTAGCAGCTGGGTCCCCACTTAGAGTCAAAACAGACAATATAAATGTCCCGTGAACAAGAACAAATTTACAGGAATACTGAATGATCTTTTTGATCATACACACAGCAGTCACAATTAATGGCTGTAATCCCGTTGCATAACATTCTGAATTCCTATTTTGTACAGGCCATTGGAGCCAGAAAACAGCAGTCGCCAATCTCCTAGGTGTCTCCTATCTACACAGGAGTTCTTGGAAATCTCTGACTAAACAATTTTTTTGGTTCCAGAAAAAGGCAAACACAGAGCTGAAAGCAATAGAGTGACAACTGTGCATTCTAATATGTTCATAAAATGGTTTAAAATGTAACACATACAGATTGAAAAATCATAGAGTGACTGCAGAAACATTGTGAACTTACCATCAAAATGCATGTCATGTTTGATTGGTTTTATAAGAGTTAAATACTTGTGTAGCTTAAATCTAAAATTTAATTAAATAAATGATGTGCTTGGATATTGGTTAGCTTTCCCATATTTACTAAATTTTAAGTTTAATTTCCATAGCCAAAGGAGTGCATTTGTTAAACTATGAAGCTAAACTCACCCTATGTTCAATGTGCCCATTCACATCTGAGAACTTGGGATAAGTTGTATACACAAGGTCCATAAGTTATTTAAACACTGAAACATAATAACACTTCCTATGCACCATTCAAATGAACCAATTGCTGTGTCTAAATCTCAAAAGCCTTTTGTCAGCAAAGAGTATACGTTTTTAAGTGCTGATTTTCAAAGGATGAGGTTGTAGTGAAAAAGAAAACTGTTTGAACTCCGACGCAAAGTCAATATCATACAGAATGTTAGAGTGAGACCAAAGCACAGGTTCTATCATAGACATAATTATGACTATCCAAAAACATGACTTTTGAATAACTAATATTTCTAGGCAACCTAACTTTATGAACAAAATCAGATGCAAACTGATGGCAGAGTACACATAAGAAGGCTTGAGAGATGACGTTTTGATCACATCCTAATGATAGGATAGGCATACTTCTATATTTGTTTTTGATTTTTCATTTCTGAAGTTCTCCTTGTGTTATATTTCCACCTAACTAAGGTTACAAAACTAAAATACAGCAGTGTACATTGAATAAAAGCTACAGAAATATCACGTTACACTTTCCTAGGTGGGCGGCACGGTGGCGCAGTGGTAGCACTGCTGCCTCGCAGGAAGGAGACCTGGGTGGAGTTTGCATGTTCTCCCCATGTCTGTGTGGGTTTCTTGCGGGTGCTCCGGTTTCCTCCCACGGTCCAAAGACATGCAGGTTAGGTGCATTGGCGATCCTAATTTGTCTCTTGTGTGTGCTTGGTGTGTGGGTGTGTATGCCCTACAGTGGGCTGATGCCCTGCCCGGGATTTGTTCCTGCCTTGCGCCCTGTGCTGGCTGGGATTGGCTCCAGCAGGCCCCTATGACCCTGTGTAAGGATATAGCAGGTTGGACAATGACTGACTGACTGACTTACCTAGGTAGGAGTAAAGAGATGGGCAGTTCTGAATAAGAACCTACCAGCCATCTGCAAAGGTCTTAGGTAAATAAAGATGTAATTGGACATTAATAAACATGGCTAAAACCATACAAACATCTTAAGTGTTATGGTTGCAGGGTTCCACAAAATTCTAGAAGACGCTTTACCTCCAAAAGTTAGGTCTCAAAGCTCTGATGAGGCCTAGTAACATTTGATAGGTCTCAAAAACACAAAGTCAGCCTGGTCCAGTCCACAGTCCAAAAGGCGTCAAATTATTCAAAAAGGTGCTGCTCAAAATAATAAAATAAAACCCCAATGTTTCTATAATAATACATAATACTTTTACATGATTCGGAAAAGAAACCAAAAAGTGTAGCAGACAAGTCCTCAAAAACAGGATAATGAAAATATAACAAAAAAGTTCAATTCAAAAATAATAAATTAAAAGACAGAGGCAAAATCTGAAAAAAAAAACAGAATCAAAAAAGAACTTACATATATTACAGGAGTAGAAACATGTGTGCATTGGCAAGGTACAGAGGCCTCTCTGTCATTAATAAAGGATGAGGGAAGCCCCTGTATGAAAACTGGGAGGCAATGTAATCAACTGTCAAAAACCAAAAAGAGAAAGATTTTTTTAGCACAGCAAAACATGGTTTATGTGTCAAACTTGAACAATCTTTAAGCTGTCACTCCAATGACATCACCAACCAGCATGTCGCAGAGCATTCTGGGACTGCTGCCAGGGAGGTAGTAAATACAACAGATTTAAAATAGTGGCGCTCATCTGGAAAGCAAAATAGCGATGTGGTAAAACAGAAACAATATAACTTTCTAAATATGCCGAATACACTATTTCTGATCAAACAGTTAGTTTTATAGCTACTTTTATAAATGGATAGACTGGATTATAGTCTGCAAAGGCATAAGAAAACCTGAGATCATAACAGTTCCTTGGCTGCTGCATTTGGGGACGTAATAAAATACAAACAAAGAGAAAACAAAAACATATTCAATATCATAAATTATGAAAGAAATCAAATCAAATACTGATTCTTCTGAATCATCTCTTTAAGGAATTCTGTGTTCTATTTGTGGAATCTACAAGGTAGTTTCGGCAGGAAAATATATTTATTACAAAAATCACTAAAAATGAACCTTCTCAAAACACCACTTTTACATACTTCTGCCAGACACATAAATCAGACTTATGCCTGCTTTAAAACACAGGTATACATTGAAAAACCTGTTTTGATCATTTCATGTGAAAATATGAATGAAAAACATTTTTATCCATCATGTAACAGTTTTGCACAAAACAAATTTTTTGCAGTTATTTTATTTTTCACCTGCCTGTGCTCCAATTAGAAAACCAAAAGAAATGTAACCAATTGTATCATAAATGTTGCAGGCTGCCTTAGATAAAGATATCAGCAAAATAAATAAATGTAAACAAGCAAATAAAAGTAAAATGTTAAAATGGGCAGAAGAACAGATATTGGATGACTGTAAAGTAGTATGATAGGCTGGAGTCATCTTTTTACTGTTTTAGACAGCAATAGTATTTGGCATGTATTCAAGGAAGCAGCCAACTGAGGACTTGCAAAGTGTCCGTTAGTCAAACTACAGACTTCAATGTACATATCCATTCATGCAGTTGCACATCTGGCCCTTCCATGTCTTTATTTGTCTTAGTTAGATTCAGTTTGCCCTCTTCTATGAAGAGATTACTGTACAACATTGTATGAAATTCTATGTTCCTTGGCACTCTGTCACAGAGAGTAACCTTCATTTCACAGAACAACCACAGACTGACGTGTCTGGAAGTTGTTTTATTTTGCCCATTTTTGGATCCAGAATTGTACTTTTGCAACCCCCGCAAAGACAACTGACTTACTTTACTGAGGGACTTACATTGCTGTAGACTGTGACAAAGAGATTCAGAACAGTATGGAATTCTTTTATAGAGGGAACAAAAATAGCACATTTCATCTGTATACTGGAAGTTGAAAATTAATTTCTCATCACTTTTGCACAAGAATTATGCTAGTAGATAGTGAAGTGCTTCAACTGAAACTCTGTTCAGCTTCAACACCACAGGGAGAATGTGGAGCTCAGAAGTCGAATAATATTACATTGATGGTGGCTGGAGCACTGGGTCAAGTTTATTCAGATGGTGAAAACATCTTTTTACATTTCATTGCAATGCACGATTTTTTATTATACGGTTTTGCAACAGTCTCAGGAAAGTGATGCATTTGATAGAACATTCAGGTCTACATAGGGTCTTCCTGATGGCTTTTCAATTCAGGTGCTCAGACACCTTCACCACAGTGCTATATTCAGCCCATGGACATTACAAGACTATTCCTCATACTTGGGAGGCCCCTGGTAGTGTCTCTCAAAATGCAGATTACTCCATCAAAAAACATCTTATAGAGTATTAATTAAAATGTCACACCTGAAGATCCACTTTATTTTCACTATATGTTTTGTCCAAAGCTCTACCCTGCTACAATCCTGAAGAAGACTACCCAATAACTGCAACAAGAGAAATATACATTTCAGATATTAGCATTCATTGTTAAATACTGATCACTGGCCTTAACTCATATAATGAATGACTACTGGTCTCAGTCAGATTTCTGACTGAAAATCAAAGTGTATACAAATCTCTTTTTCTCTACAGGGAATGTCCAGAAACTTTGCTGAATTTGACAAGAATTAATTCATTCTATTCTAACGTTAACATCCTGGGTCTTTGCTTAACATCACTGATGCTGCAGTATATATGAAGGTCTACCTCATAAAGGGCACTATGATCACATAAAGTAGCTCTCTGAATTGGGTAGAGAAGGGGTATGAGTTTGAGTTTATTTAATTTGAAATATATATATGTTTAATATAATATTTGTATTATTGAATTTTTGACTGAACTGTGTTTTATTTATTGTAATGATGTTTATTAGCTTAATACAATGTGAACAATAAAAAAGAAAAATGGGAGATTCCCTTACAAAACAAATAAAAATCAATGTGTAGCTGGCCATTTTTATTTTACGTAATAACAAGAATCAAGTAATTGTTCAATATCCAGCATGAGAAAGAATGCAATCAATTGAGCTGGCAAGGTTTTGGACAAGCCTCAAGACAGAGCAAAGCTCCTTTGTGCCACACTGTAACTGGACAACAAGGAACAAAGGAAATTCAAGGCATAGCAGGATTAACAGCATATTCAGAGAATTATGAGAGGACTGAGTGGAGGTCTTTTATATTGAGACTAGACCACCCGGAGTTTGCTACTTTTAGGTCTGTACTTTCACACTGCATGTAGATATTTTTTAAAATATATGGTTCTATAGATCCTTTTTCAAACTAGGTTCTTAAGGCCCATAATGGGAATAATATAGATATGAGCAATACTAACATAATGTGAATTAAGCTAAGAATATAAAAATAATATAATGGTAAAACGAATACCCTTGACAATTTTAAACTTTTAATTTTAGGCTAGATGTGTCCTATAATGTCCACAAGTGAAAAAATCATAATTCAGTTACAGGTGACATGTTTAGAAAATGGCAGTTTAGGGTAGGTTCTCAGCTTAGCAAATGTCGTTCATTCAGAACCTCTTACTAATTAAAAGAGCACTTTGTAAAACATAATGTGAAAATGCTAAACTGCAGTTTTTTGAGTTTTGTAAAATACAGTGACATACAACTAAATTTTACAGTTTCAATCTTAAGTTGTGTTTAAAAGAAGGCAGTTGAATTCTTCTGTTCATTGGCATAGTAGCTGTGTAAAGATCAAATATTTTCAAAGGTCAGTGCTGCCATCTGTTGGAAATAAGTAGAAAAAACATTCCAACAAAACATGGCACACAAATACAACTTCTCTTCATTGTTTACTGCTTTTATTTCACAGGGTGGTTCAGCTTTGCAATGGTTTTGATGAAAAACTGCAGGTGCCATTTTTACTGCCACTCCAGCTGAGGCAAAGCTGTATTCAAAATTAATTGTTTGGTCTACAGCTTTAAAGTAGATAAATAAACCATTATTTCCGGATGTGTCTATTACGATAATTACAAAGTACAAAAAATGTCAAACTGTTTGCTTTTAGCGATTAAATTATTTGTGTTTTAAAAATAAAACTTGCTTAAAAAATACAACACTTTAGGAATAAACACATTCCTTCTAATAAAAGTAATTTACATAACAGCTACATATTAAAAATGCAGACAGATAAATAAACTATACTGCTTCAAAGTGTCCTTACTAGATATTTGTAAAAACTCGGTGCAGCTTTGTAAAGTCACATGGTACAGACATTAGGATCTCCGTCTGATTTTGTTTTTGTTATTCTGTATGCAAGGCATGATAGCATAGTATTTGCTGATGGTGCCAAATACTGTAGCGTCAGCATTTGGATTTGACCTGTATGGACCATGCACATTTTACTTACATCTTTGTAGGCTTTCTCCTAGTAATCCAGTTTTTGTCCACCACACAGATACAGTCATGTGAAAAAGTTTGGAAACCCCTCTTAATTCTTTGGATTTTTGTTTATCATTGGCTGAGCTTTCAAAGTAGCAACTTCCTTTTCATATATAACATGCCTTATGGAAACAGTAGTATTTCAGCAGTGATATTAAGTTTATTGGATTAACAGAAAATATGCAATATGTATCATAACAAAATCAGACAGGTGCATAAATTTGGGCACCCCAACAGAGATATTAAATCAATACTTAGTTGAGCCTCGTTTTGCAAATATAACAGCCTCTACACGCCTCCATGTCGCCTTTGATGAGTGTCTGGATTCTGGATGGAGGTATTTTTCACCATTCTTCCATACAAAATCTCCCCAGTTCAGTTAAATTGCAAGGACAGCCTGCTTCAAATCATCCCATAGATTTTTAATGAAATTCAAGTCAGGGGACTGTGTGTGGTGTTGTGGGTCCACGGCTCATTTAGCAAAGGCCATTTTAAATAAATAATAACCGCTCTCGCGGCGGCTTAGCGACGGGGCATTGGGCCATAGCAAGTCACGGGGCGATCTGCGGTGTGGGCATTTCTCACCGAGTGCACAGGTGAGGGACTGCCCACATCCGTGATTGCTCCCGTGGTTAATGTGCTACAGCTATTAGTGATGGGAAGTTCAGATCATTTTACCGACTCGGACCTTTGAGTCTCGTTCAGCAAAATGAACGAATCTTTTTTCGAGTCATTTCATTCATTTTAGCAAAATATAATTAAAATATTACCTGTTACCTCCCTAACACATCTACTGCTTACACAAATGTTGATCACAATAATTAATCAATAATTTATTTGTAACAGGATTATTTATTTATAAAACAACACACCACAGATCCTCAAGAAACAGTAACAAAATCATAGTGACAGAAATTGACAGACCTTTTTTATTTATAAGAAAATGCGTTTTAGTTATTTTTGATAATTTCTAAATATGATCCAACATACAACAAATGGAAATTTACGTTAGTATTTGACTGAGGTACTGAGCCGGTAAGTGGTCACGTGACAAAAGAAACGAACGACTCGAGGAATGAACTACTCAATAGACTGCATAGGTTAAGCTTATGGGGCTGTCACGTGATAAACGAACGACTCGAACCCGAAGACTCGAGAGATGACCTAATCAATTCTGTTTCCGGTGTAGCGACGAAGCTTATTCCAATACAGAAACTATAGGAAGTTGCGCAAATGCGCATGTGTGACTGAACGAATCACTCCCACGAGACGACTCGTTCTTCCCGAGTCACATTAAAGATTCAAAATGAACGAATCATTCAAGAACGACCCATCATTAGCTGCTATGGCCCCTCACATTATAAGAAGCGCGAGTCGGTTTGGAGAAAAAAAAAAAACGGAAAGAGAAAGAGACGGAGGTAGCTGAAGAAAGCAGGAAGTAAAAGAGAGAGAGAGAGAGAGCGCCGGTGTGGAAGAGCGAGCAAGGGAGAAAGCAGGCAGCTGGGAGGCGAGCCCACGAGTGGAGTGTTTGACCGACAGTCAGTGGGGCTGAGAAAGCGGTCGCTCCAGCTGAGCGACTAAGTAGCTGGAGTGACCAGTGGAGGAATCGACTTGACTGTAGAAGGAGCAGGAGTCGAGATGACTTTGGGCTGGTGTAGTCCCAGCGTGAGCTCCTTGGCCGCTGGGAAACAACCCAAGTCTTGGTGCGGTTGGGAGCCTGACGAAACCAAGGGTCGAAGGGCTACCGGGTGATCCTGCAGGCAGGCGACTCTCCTGTAGAGCAGACCAGATGAGTGTAGCAGGGGATCCGCCATGGAAGCAGAAGACACCAGGCTTTTGGTTTTAACATATTACTTCCTGTACTATTTTACCTCATTGTTTTTAGAGGATTTTTCTATTTATTGATTTTAAACCTCCACATGTTTTTTTTATTGGATTATTTATTTAATGAAGACTTTATGAAAGCACTGCACTTTATTTGAACGCTGTTTTTGTTAACTGTTTTAATAAAAGCACTGTTGCACTTTTTTTTTTTTTTTACCATCCCCTTGCTTACTTGTTGCCTTCACTGACTAGCTCACTCGGTAACATTATCGACAGTGTTGGGTTCAAGGGCTCCCAAACAGAGATGGGAGCATGGTGTCGAACCTGCATCGTCACACTGTGACCACAACAACAATTTTGAAACCGACATACGTCCTTTATCAGATCAAGGGATATATAGAAGTGCATTACATGATGAAGAAAAAAGACAAAATAAATAATTAAAATTAGTTAACACTAATTAGCATAGAATAAAAGTAAGGTCCGATGGCCAGGGAGGACAGAAAAAAAAAATTATGCAGGGGCTCCGGGTCATGAGACCACCCAGCCCCTTTTAGGCATTCTACCTAACATAAATGACCTCAATCACTCCTCATTGTATTCAGGGTTCTCATGGAAGAATCTGATGATGATGGTCATGTGGACTTCTGGTCTTTAATCCATCAATGTAGGGACATCACGGTGCTTTGATTAGGTGGTGGTGGCGCAGATCGCCACCACAGAAAACCGGAAAAAAGAACAGAAGAGAAAGTAGGGCTGCGGTGGGTTGGCACCCTGCCCAGGATTGGTTCCTGCCATGTGTCCTGTGTTGGCTGGGATTGGCTCCAGCAGACCCCCTTGACCCTGTGTTTGGATTCAGCGGGTTGGAAAATGGATGGATAGAGAAAGTAGGGGTTAGTATGGATTTTGGAGCCACCATGAATAATAATGATAATTAATTGAATATACAGAGCATCAGGATTTGACTTTAAGATGAAGCTATGAGAAAGCCATGTTAAAGTAATGTGTTTTCAGCAGTGTTTTAAAGTGCTCCACTGTATTAACCTGGCGAATTCCTATTGGCACGCTATTCCAGATTTTAGGTGCATAACAGCAGAAGGTCGCCTCACCACTTCTTTTAAGTTTCGCTCTTGGAATTCTAAGTAGACACTCATTTAAAGATCTAAGGTTACGATTTGGAGTGTAAGGTGTAAGACATTCCAAAATATAAGTTGGAGCAAGATTATTTAAGGCTTTGTAAACCATAAACAGTATTTTAAAGTCAATTCTAAATGACACAGGTAACCAGTGTAGTGACATCAAAACTGGGGTGATGTGTTCAGATTTTCGTTTCCGAGTTAAGATTCTAGCAGCTGCATTCTGCACTTGTTGCTATCGACTGATGTCTTTTTTGGGTAGTCCTAAGAGGAGTGTGTTACAGTAATCTAGCTGACTGAAAACAAAAGTGTGGACTAATTTTTCAGCATCTTCCAATGTTATAAGAGGTCTAACTTTTGCTATATTTCTTAAGTGAAAAAATGCTGTCCTAGTAATCAGATTAATATGTGATATAAAATTCAGGTCAGAGTCAATAGTTACCCCTAAATTCTTTACCTCCATCTTGACTTTTAATCCTAATGCATCAAGTTTATTTCTAATAACCTCATTATATCCATTATTGCCAATCACTTAAATTTCTGTTTTCTCTTTATTTAGTTTGAGAAAATTACTACTCATCCATTCAGAAACACAAGTGAGACATTGTGTCTTTGAATCAAGAGTGTTGGGGTCGTCAGGTGCTGTTGATAAATACAGCTGTGGTAGCTTACATTATGCCCCAAGATAATCTGACCTAACGGAAGCATGTAAGTCGAAAAGAGCAGCGGAATCAGGATAGAGCTTTGTGGAACACCATATAGAATATCATGTGTCGTCGAAGTATAATTACCACAACTAGCAAAGAATTGTATACCTGCCAGGTAGGATTGAAAACAATTTAAGACAGTGTCCACCCATTGATTAACACTAGAATTACCAGAGCCTACGAAAAAACTCGTAGATCCGTCCCACCTTAAATCGCTACTTAAATCCGTCCGCACCTCTCCCAGCGTCTTTTGTCTTGTTAATGTTGAGATTAAGAGCAGCAAGCAGCCAGCTATTCCATCCCCCATCGTCGCAGAACATGCACGAACTTCTCCCTGCTCTTGCCTTGATTGATTATCTTGGCGTGAAGTGGAGTTTTAGAGTGGAAAAAATAGATTGTTATTTGGAACACACGCATTTCATGTGTGTTCCGTTTCTACAGTAATCTGTGTAAACACATTGTTAAAATAGAAACTTTTTCATACTGTATAATAGATATATCAAAAACAGCTAAGGGAATAGTTAGATAGATAGATAGATAGATAGATAGGAAGGAAAGGCATTATATGATAGGCAGACAGAGAAGCTGCTATATAATAATAAAATTACTGTTATTACTATATAGATAGACAGAGTTCATAGTATAATAGACAGACAGAGAAAGCACTACTAAATGAAAAATAGGCGGGTGGGCAGAGGTTAGAGCGTGATCGTCATTGAGAAAATAAAACAAAAAAGGAGGATGCAACATCGCCCCCTGGAAAATACACTGTGTCAGTGTCAAGTGCACTTTCAATGTAATAGAAACCACAGCATATAGAAAAGTATGCGCATTGCAACAGATACACACGTCGTAATGTAGGAAAGACGGTTCTTATACGCTCTAACCCCCCCCTGCCTGCCTGCTAGTTTGCGTGCCTCTTCTGAGCTGACAGCGCGAGCGTTACTTGGAGTCAGATCGGAGGAGAGGGGGAGGGGTTAGAGCGCGTGAACTTATTCAGTGCGGCGGGAACAACGCACATGTTGATCTTTTTTTTCTTTCAGTACATGTGCCTTCCCTGTTTATTTAGTGACTTCTCTGCCTGTCTGTCTCTCTATTACGCAGTGCTCTGTCTGTGTGTTACGGATCTTGAAAATAACAGTTATAAGGACACTTGTTCATGTTAATTACAGTCTCAGTTGTTCAAAAATATTTTAAAAGAAGCATCCCACATGAAAATATAACAATCTCATTAGTTAACAGTGCATACCAATTTATAAATTTTATGTCCGTTTGAGGTAAAAAAAAAAAAACAAAACTCTTTCTCCTCACCTGGGAATCGAACTCCGGTCTCTGAGGCACGGCAGTATTGGGGGCTACACACGGGAGATGTTGTATCATGCTTGAACCTTTTGTGAAAGTTCTTATTTAATCTTTAGAAATCTATATATTCTATAGATTATGCCTACATTTTGTAACATTTATTACTAAAATATGAAAACGTTTCTGTTTTAACAATGTGTTTATATGGATTACTGTAGAAACGGTACACACATGGAATGCGTGTGTTCCAAAAACGATCTATTAATTCAACTCTAAAACTCCACTTCACTCCCAGATAATCAATCAAGGCATGAGCTGGGAGAAGTTCATGCATGTTCTGTGATGGTGGGGGATAGAATAGCCGACTGCTTTCTGCTCATAATCTGCACATTAACAGGACAAGAGATGCTGGCGGAGAGGTGAGGACGGATTTAAGAAGCGATTTAAGGTGGGACGGATCTACGAGTTTTTTCGTAGGCTCTGGTAATTCTAGTGTTAAGGGGATTTCTAAGAATATTGTGATCAATGGTATCAAATGCGGCACTCAGATCTAAGAGGATGAGAACAGATAAACGGCCTCTTCTGCAATTACCCGCAAGTCATTTGATGGCCATTCCAGAACATTGTACTTCTCCCTCTGCATGAATGCCTTTGTAGATTTTGAACTGTGTTTTGGGTCATTGTCTTGTTGGAATATCCAACCCCTGCATAACGTCAACTTTGTGACTGATGCTTGAACATTATCCTGAAGAATTTGTTGATATTGGGTTGCATTAATTCATCCGACCCTCGACTTTAACAAGGGCCCCAGTCCCTAAACTAGCCACATGGCCCCACAGCATGATGGAACCTCCACCAAATTTGACAGTAGGCAGCAGGTGTTTTTCTTGGAATGCGGTGTTCTTCTTCCACGATGCAAAGTGCTTTTTGTTATGACCAAATAACTCATTTTTTGTCTCATCAGTCCAAAGCACTTTGTTCCAAAATGAATCTGGCTTGTCTAAATGAGAATTTGCATACAAGCAACTCTGTTTGTGGCGTGAGTGCAGAAAGGGCTTCTTTCTCATCACCCTGCCATACAGATGTTCTTTGTGCAAATTGCACCGAATTGAAGAACGATGTACAGACACACCATCTGCAGCAAGATGTTCTTGCAGGTCTTTGAAGGTGATCTGTGGGTTGTCTGTAACAATTCTCACAATCCTGCGCATATGCCGCTCCTGTATTTTTCTTGGCATGCCAGACCTGGGTTTAACAGAAACTGTGCCTATGGCCTTCCATTTCCTGATTACATTCCTTACAGTTGAAAATGACAGTTTTAACCTCTGAGATAGCTTTTTGTAGCCATCCCCTAAACCATGATACTGAACAATCTTTGTTTTCAGATCTTTTGAGAGGTGCTTTGAGGATCTCATGCTGTCACTACAACATGTACGGTAGATGTACAGCAGATGTTCGGCATCTTTGTCTTTGATATCAAGATGGTACTGCCTTCCACTGACCATTATAGGTACTCAAAGCAGTGCAATGTCACACTGTAATGGCACCCAATAAATATCATCTCTAGGTGGCCAATAGAAAGACTGTGCAGGATAGTCTGGATGCATAAAGACAAATCAGGATATCTGATTCCACTTCACTCTTGTCAAAAATCAGTCACAACCAGTCCAACATGCTTTCATCATACATGCACTCCAATAGGACACTGGTCTAATGTGAGGGACGCATCTGATCCATCAGGAGTGTGATCATGAGAGGGCAGGATCTCAGCTGCTGCTTCAGTGGTGAATATTCGGACAGTCAGTTGACCGCCTTCACCAGACACCTGGCTGACTGAGTTTGCCATCTCCTGTAGGGATGTAACAGTGGTATTCTTGAGTACCAGGTAATCTTTTGGCCATTGAGAATCACATTCTCTGTTCAGCAACATGAAATAGGACATCATCATTTGATATGAAAAACATTTCACATTTTTGATAACTTACTGATTGAAAAGTCAATGATTACCATTACTGACACATGGCACATTCAGCCTATGTTTAGGATGGAAAATAAACATGAAAGATTTGCACAAAAAAGTAAGGTTTCTGGTTTGAGAAAGAAAGGACAATGCAGAATAAACAAAAAATATTTTTAAAATTATCTGCACATTCCCACATGCCATTAGGGTGCTCTGAAAATTAATTCCAAAATGATTTTTTGGATTGGATAGGTCTGCTGTTCAAACCCTGATAGTTACTTTTTTGTTTATTTCTTTTTTAAAAGCCTATATAGTTATCTGAATAAGGAAGAAAAATCAAAAGTCTGTGTTGGTTACAAATATGTGTTTCTGAGGCCTAAACATAGCTAGGCCAAAAACTCTATTTAATTTTTTTTCAATTTCAAGAGGCTGCTTTGACCATGCAGGGTCATCTGGGCCAAATGTGTTAATTGTGTCACATACTATCCCAATTAATGTACTGACATGCAAAGTCTGAGCTTGAGCTATGGACTTGTGAAATTTAATGAAAAAATGAGGCTGGATAAAATCAACACCCCTTCTCCCCTCGGTAGACTTGCTCTATCTTGGAAAGTATTGATCTTACATAAAAAAAGAAAAAATTACAGGGTGTCTCCTGACTAACATGGGTACACCTGGTAATTTTTGCAGAACTTTTTGAGTCCATTGGTTGATTCTTTTCAATGGAAACCCAATTTCAGTTACACTTTTGGTAGCAGCTGGGTAAAAATGATAACATGAAATTACAATCAAGAATTTTGTTTTCTGGAATTCAAAAGAAATTACGATATTTCTGCTGTTGAGAACTGACTGTTTAAAAATACTCTGACTAGAATGCTCTTTTCTTAACATAAACCAACTGTGCTCCATACTCCATATATTCTACACAAATGTTGTACCGATGTCCCTATTCTTTTAATAGTACTGATTATTATAAATGATTAAAATGATATTTTCAGGTATTCCCAGTAATGTAACACCTATGAAATGCATGTAAAATAATACAAAATATAAATTTTTGATCTCCCAATTTTTTAAATAAATGTGTGTTTATGTATGTCACTTTATTGAATGGCTGTGTACATTTGTTTATTGATTTCTATTTGTAAACCTACACATTTAATATCAGCTAATTTGCAGTGAAGAGGATTATATAAGAGTAAAGAGCCGTAGTTTCATTATTTTTATTTACAATAAATTAATTTCATAGAATTTCCTAAAAAAAAAAAAAAAACTGTCTTTTTCTGCAAGTTTACCTTCCCTATTCCACAACTGGCACTGTAGCAGTACTATAGCTTCTGTATTACAAATTGCCCAGGTCTCTCTGACATGCATATGCCTCCATGTACATGTTGTGTTTTATTGTATTGTTTTATAGTTTGTTAAATACATATCTAACATGTGCTCAGCATTCTAGGTTTTGATTGGAATCCCTCTACCAATACTGTTATTTCTACTATTTAAATTCACTTACATAATCATATTTATAAAATTTTGTTAGCTGCCCTACTTTTATCTTAAACAGCCCTTGTGCTGCATTCATTCAACCACTGTACAATTCATCTAACCACTCTTTTTCCAGGTATGCTATTCTGTACCAGCTCTAATGAAGTAAAACAACATTTCTAAACCCACCATTCAATTCAGGGTTATGGGGAACTGGATCCTACCCCTTTCTAACATTTATTTATTGCATGTGTTCTCAGAAATCTAAAATAGCATAATATCCTCAAACCTGTTTCATGCAATTTAGGGTCATAGGATGCTGGAGCCTATCCTGATAGCATTGGACACAAAGCAAGAATTAATCTTTGCAAACCAAGTCATCATAGTGCCCACTTATGAAAACACCCATTTGCTGTTAATTAATCAAAAATGCATCTCTGTTTATAGCTTCAAACTACACAAAATAATTTGGGGCAGGATTCAAATGTTGAATATTGGATCTCAGAGGCAAAAGTGCTAACATCTCTGTCACCCTGCCTAAATGATTTTGATTAAATTTTAACTTTTGCTTACACAGTGTAGCTTATTAGATGAATTAAAAAATAACAAAGCATGATAATCACATTTGTTTTTCAATCAGTTTTCATTGTTAAAAGTTTCTGTCAGTCAAAATATGAACAGGACCCCCCACTTGTTATTTAGAGCTGTGCATTTTGACAGTGATGATAATGACTTAGTGGCGGAATAATAACGGTGCTACAGTAAAGTGCAGTGTTGTGTATAGTAGACTTCTGTATGTATGAATATATTTTAAATTATTGGAAGAAAATGCAATAAAAAATTCACACATTTCAAATGAAAATGGCAGTTTTTTCCTGCTTCGAAATACAGAAAATATTCTGCTTACTTCTGTGCTTAACAGAGTACAAGTTTAATATCTTACCATTAATCAGATCTTCTATATTGTTTTGCATTTATGAGTTGTATTTAACACTTTACCCGCACTATTCTTAAATATTGTATTTTGGTATTTTTCCACATTAAGGAGAATAAACATATCATGGGATAAATTGAACTGTTTTATATTACAAATTACCATCTTAATATCTGAAACCTTTTTTAAGTTCTGTGATTTTATCTCTACTGCTCTATTGCTTTTTGAAGTATCTACTGAGCCACGCTCAAATTAACTTCCACTTTCGTCCTTCACATTCTCCTTAACAGCGTCTCATCTAATTACTTATTTCTATCACACACTTTAACCGCCGTGCGATGGATCTACGCATGCGGATCTAAATGCGATTAAGAAACTTTATGAATATTACAAGTGCGCGAATATTATGTTACTTCACTTACATCGCTTCTATTGTTTTGCATAATCAGTGCAATTCTGGGAGGAAGCGCTCATTTCCACAGTTCTCTACTGGCCAAGAGCTCTGGTTTACCATTCGAATCTAACTGAAAAACGCTTATTGGCTACCCATTCTTCTTAGTGGCATACTATTGGCTACGTCTCGCGTCGAATGCGTCAAGAAATGAAAGTAGCGTGCATCCTGACTGGGTCTCAAGGTTGGCGGTGAATATGCTTGCTGTAATAGTCGTTGCGTTTCACTGGAAAGGTTTTGTTTTTGTTTCTTTGAAAGCGAAAAGAATATTAAAAGTATAATATATAGTGAATTTCGGTAGTCGAGATGAGTGAAGACGACTCCGCCGCTACATCATCCTCACCCGATCTTGACACAGTTGCTAAATACCAGAGGTGAGTTGCTGTATTGATCTTTACATAAACGTATACCGTACTGTATAGATATTTACCAGTGATTTTGTTCAATTGGTTTTCCCTTCGTGTTACCGTTTTATTTTAAATGGTTTTGCATTTTACGCTTCTGAACCAGCAGCTGAATACTTTGAAAGGGCAGTTATCTCATTCCTGTCAGGTATACGTGGGTGTATGCGGCACATGCCAAGTCGAAGAAAGCTTTCACTTATTCTCACATTCTTTGTTTTACTTGATTTCATTTTGAAATAAAGTCTAGCAGTCAGAAGAATGCTGTTTCCGTAATCTTTGTTTCAATAAAATATGAAACGAATTATTAAAAAAGGGACCTAGTTTTCCTGCAGCCTAGTGGATTTATCCTATGCCACCCCATCACAGAAAACAGAATTTGCAGCATGCTACGGGGGATGCACAAACCAGTGTGTTTCTTAGTGCTGGTCCCAAGCCTGGATAATTGGAGAGAGTTACGTCAGGAAGGGCATCCGGTGTAACATTTTGCCAAATCAATATGCGGACAAAGATGATCCGCTGGGGCAACCCCTAACAGGAGCAGCCAAAAGAAGAAGTGAGTTTGTCAAATAGAACATATTATGCTGATACCTGACAGCAATTTGATGACATAAAAAGTAGTCATTCAGGGGTATTGTAAGTACTGTACTGTGCATAAAGTGTTTTGGTATACTTTCCCCATTAAAAATAAAGCATCTCTTTTAGAACATAAAGGTTTAATAAATATGGTCTCAACTTGTACAAGCATATCAGGAAGCCAGATAAAGGTCATGTGAACAACAAGGAACAAGAACATTTTATGTGATGCTTTGAAAAAGTGGCCCACTGTCATGTACTTGGCAAGTTGTCACATACACAAAAACCCCTATGTTGTAGAATTACTTATAAACACTTTTTTTTTTTTTGCCTTATACAATTTCTTGTATTAGGAATTTGTTAGTTTTCACATACCCTTTGAGGTAGGGGAGGGTCAGCCATTGTTCAGCTCCCCTGGAGCAATTGCAGGTTAAGGGCCTTGCTCAAGGGCCCAGCAGAGTAGGACCTCTTTTGGCAGTGACGGGGATTCGAACTGGCAACTTTCAGAATACCAGCGCAGATCCTTCACCTCCGAGCCACCACTCCGCCCCAAGCTCAAAACCTAATTTGATGAATATGTTCCAAATTAACTAAGTATGTACATGCTCAAGGCATTGTAATAAACACACCAAAATATTTCAGACATTTTCCTTACATGAATCTTGTTATATCCAGCCCAGTAAAACAAGAAGATGAGCTTCATGGACAGTTTGCAGGTAGTGAGTTCATGGCCTAATGGCCAGGTATATACACAGTTACTATCCAATAGTAACTGTAGACTAAGCAAAAGGACCCGTGGACTATTTAAATGTGGTCTTAAAAAAAAAAAAAACGGTGTATTTTTTAGGAGAGTTAAAGGTAAGGGTTATTAAATATAGGCAAGTACAGGTAAATGTTAAAAGTAAGAAGCTGCACTATTGACAACCAAAGCTGCAAGCCAGTCATCTTATTTGAAATTTTTATACCCAAGATAATAATTCTAAACCATTATTAAACAATTTGGCTATATTTTTGGTGGACCCTGAAAGATCATCATTTGAGTAAACTAGTTTATTTTTCTTGAACTTCATTGATTTATATTTTTACTTTCATATTTAGTTTACTGTGCTGCAAAGCAACCGGAACAAAATACAACTTCTCCTTTAATGGAACATTAAAAAAGTACAAGTTTTTACTGCATTTGATTTCAGCCAATTTTCTCCATTGTTGTTAAACACATGTGGAAGTGATTAAACCAGGTTAGGTTGCATGGCATCTGGCTGTAGAAGCAGTTTAATTTTGTGTTCCTGAAAATTGTTAAAGTTGAGACTGCATTTGTAGCTTGTGTCACAGGTGGCTGGGGGTGGTACCTGGCTGGCACGCTCAGGAGGATCAGAGGAGGGCTTACGCCTCCCCCAGACCACGTGGGGGCGACCGCCCTGGTGGCTATGGGGACCACAGGTACAGAGCTTTGAAGCTCAGCCCTGTATGTGCCCGTGGTCACCACCAGGTGGGGCCCCAATGCCTGTGAAGCCCTGGACCTCAGCACTTCTGCCACAACCGGAAGTGCTGGGGGGAAGAGAATCGGGGACACCCGGAGTGCTTCCGGATGCAGAGCCGGTACTTCCGCCACACTGGGGAGTGTTGGTGGAAGATTGCCGGGAGGCACCTGGAGCATATCCGGGTCTGTATAAAAGGGGCCGCCTCCCTCCATTCGAAGGCTGGAGTCGGGAGCGAAGGAAGACAAGGTCTTGGAGGAGGAAAGAAGGCGGCCTGAAGACTGAAAAGAGGCAGTGTGAGGCCTGGACTTTGGGGGAGTTTTGGGGGTTTGTGTGCACTTTGTTGTAAATAGTGACTGTAAATAAACGTGTGGTGGTGCATAATGTGATGTCTACCTGTCTGTGTCCTGGACTCGTTCCACACGTGTTAAAAATGTATACTTTTCAACCAAAATACTTGATTACTAGAAAGGAAATGGTGATTGTTCCACATAAGGTAGTATGGTGTAATGGTTAATTGCCTTGGACCTCAAACCCTGAGGTTGTAGGTTCAAATCCCATTGTTCACATGGTACAAGTCACTTTACCTGCCTTTGCCCTTCAATTGAAAAAACAAAAGAAATTTAACTAATTGCATCCTTCAAATGTTGCAAGTTGCCTTGGATAAAGTCATTGGACAAATAGTATAATATGGTAAATAATAAGATTCTAACAGCCTGGCATTGAGTCTCTTATAGAAAATTGAAAATCTAGTCATGGTACAGAAGATGTTACTTAAGGGTTGAGGCTTGCTTGATAATTTGTTACAAATCTCTTGGGTACAGTAACTGATTAGCTATTTTATCTAATTCTGAAATAGCAGTTTGTTTGTCATGTTCAGCACGTAAACTGAGGGTTTTCCTTTGGCATAAACAAAGAATTAAGACTTTGTGTTGCTTGCTTCATTTCATCTTTAACTAACAAGGCTAGGAACACTAGTCCATCGCTGTCCTCTCAATTAAAATAAAAGAAATGGTGTTAGAGAATATCATTCATGGATGCCAAATCCAAAAGCTTTATTGACATGGATATACTGAATTAAGTGGGTTCAAACATTAATTTAAGTAAGGTTATGTGATATATAACTTATCCTATTCAATCCTGTCAAATGTTTTTTTTTCTTAAGGTAACAATATCTTACGGCATTCCAAAGCAGATGACATACATACTTTATAAAATATGTTTCAAAAATTGGATAGCAATTTATGCCCCTTGAAGAATTTGTGTTTTTTTTTTTTTGTGCTGAAGAAATAATGAAATAGCAAAATCTGTTGTTACATTAGTTTAGAGTTGTGTAATGTTTTCACATGGAAGGCTGTAGGTTTGGTCCTGATATGTAAAACCAAAGAAATTAAGAGGAAAGAAAACCCTCTTATAATTACTATAAGTTATTACAATTTTTTTTTTCATATTTGTTTTTGTCGACTCTCACAGGAGTATTATAACTAACTTGTTAAATTGTTGTTCATCTCTTGGTATTAAGTTTTTGAGCCTTTAGAGATACCATTACTTTCTGTACTAGTGGTTTTTGATCCTTTCTTGTATAATCTTGTGTTGCTGACATCTTTTTAGCTTTTCTCCATGCTCTCAATATCATCCATCCATCCATTCATTATCCAACCTGCTATATCCTAACACAGGGTCACAGGGGTCTGCTGGAGCCAATCCCAGCCAACAATAATTACTCTTTCTCTTGTGCTCAATAGAATAAGCTCTGTTTGGAGACCTCTAATTTCCTCTTATGCACTATCTACTACATATTTTGCCCTCTTAAAAACATTGAGAGCTTCCCAAAAATTGTAGCAGAAAATTGGAGGTTGTTTCAATAAATTGATCAACTTATGAATAAAATGTATTTACTAAAACTCAGCATCTGCTTGAAGTAATAAATTAAATCTGAAGTTGCTCTATAAATTTAAAAGATTTGTTACTGTGATCTCTGAAATAAGGATTGCATGACTGGAAATAACAGTATTATTCAGTCCCTCCAGGATTTTGCAAGGTTTTTTTTTTGTGATTCTTGCATCTTAAAATGTCATGATTTTTGCGGCAGCTTTTTCAAAAAGTGGGGGAAAGTTGCAATGTTTTGAGCCTTTATTTTTTTCTATAACATTGCAAGAACAAAAGAATTTACAAAAATTGTTGCAACTGTTTTAGTATTCTATGTAACCTTTCCCAAAAAAAAAAGCACAGGATTTCAACAATATTAAGGTTTAAAGTGCACAGAACATTAATATCAGCTGTCAGTGAAAACAAAATAGTTCAAGTACTTTCTTAGACTTAATATAAATAAAATAATTAAATGAAATGTTGAAAAACTCTATTCATAAAAAAGTTCAAAAGTCTATATCCTGCATCCAAGTTCAGATGTTCACATTAGCTGTATGCACATTATGAGCAAAGTACCACTGAACCTCTCTTAACATTGTTTTTACAACTCATCATATAAAGTGTAAATCAACAAAAAATATCTCAGAAATTTGGTCTACAGACCAAAAATATTAATTTATACTGGCAGACATCCATAACAAAGCTGAACATTTTATTTTTCTTAGAACTCATGAAACCATAATTCCTGAAGTCAGGAATTATGAGAGTCAGTCCTGAAAGCTGCCTAAATGTTCCCCATGTCTTCCTCTGAGTCTTCCTCACAATCTTTCTCCATCTCATTCCTTTCAAAAGCCCCACTGGTAAGGCGTTGTTTGTGGTACAAGAAGACCAAGGCCTTGAGGTTGTTGTCCAGTCGAGGAAGATCAATCACTAACAACACCAGCTTGTAAATGCTGTTGCTTCATTCAGCATCTGATGAGTTTATGATGAAGTCTTTGTATCTTTTGGCAAAGCACTGAACACAGGAAGTCTCTTCTGTAGCCCATCCCAAAACACATCTAGATCAATCACTCCACACACTGAAGCTCTGAGTGCTGTTGGACCCAGACTGTTGAAGTAGGCCTCAAACTTCACTTGAGGTGCAGCATTGAAGCCTGGGATGGGTTTGTAAATAGAAGCAATGTTATTCATTAATGAAGCATGACGAGGGTCAAAAACCCTGACATCTTGAAGGCTTAATGGCATGTTGTCCATCTGACATGTATTTGGTGAGCTTTCCCTCTGCGTTATCGTATGCTTGTTCCACTGTATTGTGCATGTGTGTTTTAATGGCAAAGGAGACGTCAAGCCCTTCAAAGTACTGGGCACATGCTTTATACTGCATCTGTTTGTTTGCAGCAAAGTTCATCTGTAAATCTTCAAAACAGTCAAAAATCTTGGTAGTTATAGGGCATCGGCTCTGGAAGATGTTCAGAAGCTGCACAATAACTTTACACTTGTCTGCCATAAGTCTGATCTGGACCTGCTGATATGCACCAATGTCTGGATTTTTTAGCATTTCGTGGAGTCTCTCCACGGACAGTGGTGTGCTTTTGCCACACGTCTGTGGATAGAATAACAAATAACTTAGTCAAGTGTTTCAATGCAATTAACTAAATTAAATTTAAAAAAGCACTGATGTACATGACATCTGTACGAAATACATTTTTAATGTGTGTATTTAGGTGCAAGTTAGTGTGAGTAGGGGTAAAATAAAATGTTATGTTTACACATAATGCTGGGCGGTATGACCAAAATTCTATATCACAGTATTTTTCAAAATTATACTGGTTTCATGGTATTCAACAGTATTTTTTCTCCATGCATGAGTGAATGTTAACCACATTTTCTACTCCAATTACTGCAGTAGACTGGCTAAGAATAACCAATTCTACTGTCATAAGAACTGTACATTGTAGAAAAAAGACATTTTAATGTGCACAAAAGTATTAATACAGGCTTGCATGGCCCCACAAAGTCATAGTTTTCAAGGGGGTGACACTAAATAATGAAAAGAAGGAATTGCATTGCATGACAGTTGCAGTCAAAATATAGAATCTCTTTTTTGAACACATTTTGCTTAAACTATAATTTTGACAGCATATTTCCAACCATCCAAAGAGGCATTTAGACTTATCCAGAGGTGCTTGTCAAAAGTTGTATTGCACTGAACATATCTTAGAAAAGGAATAAATAGTAAATATTTTTTGTAAACCAACTACACTTTCTGTTAAAGTTAACAATCTCTGTCCACTAACCGGTTAAAGTGACTTTTTAAACAACTTTACCATCAAATAAACTGCATAATATTTAAACTAATAAATAATAGTGCAACTACTATTACTTCAAGGCTTCAAGCCCAGGTACATTACACAGTATTCACCAAATAAAAATAAAATAAAACAAGCCTGCCTTGTGCCCTGTGTTGGCTGGGATTTGCTCCAGCAGACTCCCGTGACCCTGTAGTTAGGATATAGCAGGTTGGATAATGTTGTTTAGGCTATTTAAACTTGTGTTGCGGTATAAGAAAAATCCATATCATAACAAACGGTTTTCGGTATGAACTGATATACCTCCCAGCACTAGTTTTATGTATTGAAATCAGCATCTGGTGTGGCTCTTACAGAGTGTACAACTGAGTATGAGTGGAGTAAAGCTGTTTTAATGATATGTGACTTCTAGTCGGAGGGTACGTTATGCTAAATTTCTGATCTTGTCACTGGATCATGTCAGATTATATGACTGAAATCGCTGGGCATGTCAAATTTTATGACTGCATTACAACTTTCCTGCACAGTCATGCTTAGCCTCTTTTTCTGACAGCTAAATAGTGTGGTCTCTGATGTAGCAGGCTCTATACAAGGCACTAACATGAATGATGAGTTTAGCTACAATGTCATCCCTTTTTTCTTTTTCACATTCGTTGTACGTAGGTAAAACAGGAAACCTCATGCAGATGAGCCTCTTTTTCTGGTTGTGAGGTCTTAAACACCTGCATTCTTTATCCCTCTTTGTGGCATTATATGTATGGATTGCACTTCTGGAAAGGCATTCATTGGCTATTAGCTCTCATGCACATGAAGCGTAGTTTTATGACCAAAGACAAAATCAGACAATTTTTTGATTTTTGTCTGAGAGAGTTGCTGACTAGTTAGTCACTGAGTGTGTCAGACTGTGCAACTGGCCTTAATAGGATTGTGCCGGCCAACTGCATCTGGTTTGCTAAGATGTGTAAATCAGAGCTACGACTGTGAAAGTCAAAAAATGTGACATGTTCTTGATGTGCATGATTGGAACATACTTGTTTTAGAAAGATTTATAAAAAAAAAAAAAAAAATCTCTCTGAAAATGAACATTATATTCTGTAACATTCATACAAATTTTTACACTGCAGTATATCTTTTTATTTTTAAATAGTACTTGTAAATTTACTTTGTGTATTTTTAGAAACCAAAAAAATATATCCTTAATTTTTTCATTTTTCTTTTCCCTTAGATTGGTAAAAGAAGGAAAAGAAGAGGCCAGAAAAGGAAACCTGGTAAAGTCTTTGGAACTGTTCAGTGCTGCCTATGAAATTCATCAAAGTGAAAAGCTTAAGAGCCGAATACAGAGGCTTGAAGAAGCTGTTAAAGAATTTGGGATTGGAAGTGATGAAGACGATGAATTTGTTAATGTAAATAACAGTGGTTTAAAAATATACCGGGAACTTCATGACAAACTCTTTGAACACCAAAAAGAAGGAGTAGCATTTCTTTACAGTTTATTCAGAGATGAACGAAAAGGTGGAATTTTAGCAGATGACATGGGTTTGGGAAAGACTATTCAAATTATTGCATTTCTTTCTGGAATGTTTGATTCTGACCTTGTCACGTGTGCTCTTCTTGTTATGCCCACAACTTTAATTGGTAATTGGACAAAGGAATTTAAAAAGTGGACACCAGGAATGAGAGTTAAAGAATTTCATGGGACAAGCAAAAGAGAGCGCACATTGAACTTGGAAAAGATTCAGAGACGAGGTGGGGTACTTATAACCACTTATCAAATGTTAATCAACAACTGGCAAGCATTGTCCAGTTTTTCAGACAGAGAATTTACATGGGACTATCTCATTCTGGATGAGGCACATAAGATTAAATCAACGTCAACCAAAACAGCAAAATGTGCCCATGCTATTCCTGCAAAAAATCGCATTCTTCTAACTGGGACACCGGTACAAAATAATCTGCAAGAAATGTGGGCATTGTTTGATTTCGCTCTAAAGGGAACACTTTTAGGTACAGCGAAGACCTTTAAAATTGAATATGAAAACCCTATTACTCGTGCCCGAGAAAAGGATGCAACACCAGGAGAAAAAGCACTGGGGCTAAAAATTTCTGAAAATCTTATGTCAATCATTGACCCATATTTTCTGAGAAGAACAAAGCAGGATGTTCAGGATAGGAAGCAACAGCTTTTAAAAGGGGAACAGGATAGAGAGAATTTAGAAAACCAAGAAAATATTAATCCTAATGCCAATTGTGAGATGCCTTCTCTTACAAGAAAAAATGATCTGATTGTATGGACATTTCTTAGCTCAGTTCAAGAAGAAATCTACAGAAAGTTCATCTCCTTAGACCAAATCAAGGAACTTCTCATGACAACTCGCTCACCTTTAGCTGAACTAAACATATTGAAGAAACTGTGTGATCACCCACGTCTCCTTTCTGCAAGAGCTTGTTACCAATTGGGCCTTGAAAATGGAGATAATAATGAAGATGATCTGGATGAGAACAGTGGTACCGCTGGAAAAATAGACCACCTGTCAGATGAGACACTAATTGAAGAATCTGGCAAGTTAACCTTTCTAATTGGGCTTTTGGAAAGACTTAAAGATGAAGGCAACCGTACTCTTGTCTTCTCACAATCAAGAAAAATGCTTGATATTATTCAGCGGGTTTTGGTTAATCGAGGTTTTAATGTGATGAGAATTGATGGAACAATCACACATTTAGGTGAACGAGAAAGACGCATTGCTCTTTTCCAGAATGACAGTTCTTATTCTGTGTTCCTTCTTACCACTCAGGTTGGAGGGGTAGGCATTACACTTACTGCTGCAAACAGGGTTGTGATTTTCGATCCCAGCTGGAATCCAGCTACAGATGCACAAGCAGTAGACAGAGCATACAGGATTGGCCAAAAGGAAAATGTTGTCATATATAGGCTTATTACATGTGGCACTGTGGAGGAAAAGATATATCGACGTCAGGTGTTTAAGGACTCTCTGATTAGGCAGACAACTGGTGACAAAAAGAACCCTTTTAGATACTTCAGCAAACAGGAGTTAAAAGAGTTATTCAAACTGGAAGAGACCAGGTCTTCTACTACACAGATCCAGCTTCAAATGTTACATGCAAGGCAGAGACATACAGACATTTCTCTGGATATGCACATAGCATATCTTCACACTTTAAACATGTTTGGCATCTCTGATCATGATCTTCTCTTTTCTTGTGATTCAGCAATTCAAGACCATCCTGAAGATCTAGAAGCGCAGCACTATATTGAGAACAGAGTTTTAAAAGCACAAGAACTAGTGAAAGCAGAATCTGAACTTCATCAACAGTTTAATGAGTGCATTAAATCCAACACTGAACCAGGGTGGCTTCATAAACAAATTCAGCCAAAGCAAGCACTTGAGAAGACATCTAAACAAGAGATACCAGTTTCTGCACAGGTGACTATTAATGATGATTCTTCATCACCATCAGCAGTTGTGGATTTAACCGAAGAAAGCTTTGAACACGAAGAGGAGATTAATAATGTAAGCAACAAAATAATTGATCTTGTTCTTGACAGCAGTTATGAAGAAGCAGAGGCAAACAACATGGAAATGCTGAATTCACCCCGTGAATGTTCAATAAAAAAGGAATTTAATAGTAGTGTTACTAAAGCAGGGAGTGAAAATCTCAAAAATGAGTATATTAATGGCCCTTCAGATTTTGTGAGCAAGGTTGTTAACATATCTGATATAAATATGGCATCACCAAGCTTGAAACTCAACTTGTTAAATGATGATGCTGTTACTTCAGAAATGATGTATTCACCCAACAAACATTTAAAGGACAATATTTCTAGAAGAAGCCAGTTACTGTCACCTAACAATCTAGCACCTAAAAATGAAACTAATGATGCATCAATGACTTCTCCTTGTGCAGTTAAAACAAATGTAGCAAATTTCAATTTGTCTCAGCAATCCTTTTATGACATGGACAAGTCTAACAAATTTGATGTGGCAGACCCTGATTTGTTTTCTGAATCGATGCCTCAGTGTGACTTTAAACTTCAGATAGATGACAGTATGGATGATCTGTTTGAAGCAGACAAATCTGACATCCCTAAACCTGACTTCAGTTTGCACATCTCTGCAGAGAAGAGCTCTGGCAGCTTAGTAAAAGAATCTCCAAAGATGAGTATAAGCACTGAGAATGGTTATATTAAAAGCAATACTGAAAAATCACCTACAAGAAATATATCCTCGGAGCAGGAAAGTGATGGCAGTCTTGAAAATGGAGAGGAAGAGGAGGATGAGGATCATATGTACCATATGCGAAGGAAAAAAAAGGCACATGTTATTTATGATAGTGGAGATGAGGAAGATAATGCAAATTGCAGTTATGAAGCAGAAAATGTTTCTGTTAATGAACTCGACTGTTTTAATTCAAGCCCATTACGTTCTTCTTTCACTGGGATCAGTGTATCAACTCCAAAGCAAAACATTCCTTTACTACACACATCATCTTCATCTTTGATGCCTGGTCGTAAGGCTGCTGCCCTGAATGTGTCTGTAGCTTCTAGAACCTCTTTTGTATCTGCTGTTATGGAGGATATTGAAGATATGAGTGAAAGTATGGCGATGGAGGAGGATGAAGAAGTATCATCGAATGATTACAAAAGTGATGATATAGAGCCACATAATGAAGTACAAGTGCAGGAGGATGATAACATGTATGAAGTGTCTGCATCTGAAAAATCAACAGAAGATGCTTCTGTCACTGGGGAAGATGAGGAGGTAGAAGTGGAAAGTGAAGCAAGTTACTCAGAAAGTGATAACAGTGAGTCTTTAGAAGACGAGCAGAGTATTCAAGATGAATCGACTGGCAATTTTGAGCTGCAGTCTGGTGAAAATGTAGACTGCTTTGCTTCACAACGGCAGATTCCTTTCATTGAGCAAAATACTGAAATGCTTTGTGCTAATGAACTTCAATCACAAGACAAAGAGTATGATAATTTAGTGAACAAAGGTAAAGAACTTCAAAATGCAGGGAGGTTAAAAGAAGCTTTAGATGTATTCTTAAAGGCACTTGATATAAAAAGTGGTGATCCTGAAATTCAGCTTACAACTATAAGACTGTATCGGCAACTCAGTACTAGTTAAAGTCAGCATGAGTATTCCTCAGTAATTGAGTTTACTGGAGTACAACTTTTTGGGTTTTTTCTATGTATTTTTTATATATGATTCCAGTGCAATGACTTACATATGAAATATTTGCAAAAATAAATTAATCTCAGTGTATCTTTTGATTGGTTTTGTTTATAAAGTAGTGTAAGATTTAAACTCATGAATTATTCTTTTATTAGTATAATATAAGAGTAAAACCTAAAATTCTTGAACTCATTTAATCAAATTCACAATTGATGGGGAGTTAAAGTTAAATTAATTAACATTTAGTGAATAGGCAAAGCTGAGGGTAACTTTTCAGAACCTGAATTCTTTCACCTGGTCTAGACTGTCTTGTTCCGGTGTGGCCATTTACTACTTGCAACTTATTAAGCGGAGGCTTCCAACAGGTCTGGGTGTCATTCATCATGTCCAGTGTATAAAGTATGTGTGTGACTCTCAGCATACACACATACAAAACAGTAATGCACAATGTGTTTTATTTAAATGTTTTTAGACATTTTAGTACTTGCTTTCACAATGCCATAAATTTTAGCTTTTGACTATATTTCGGGTATGATCAGAACTTTCTGATAATGCTTTTTTTTCTTTTCTATTGGAAAAACGTGCAACTGTTTTATAGTAGAAATTCAAACTGCAGACGAATTAAGCCTCTACAATGCAAGTTGGTTATTTCCATTTTAAAAGTAGACCAAAACGAGTCTCTTTCCTCAATAATTTCTGGTAGATGGATTAAAAAATTCGAGGGTACAACGATTGTAGATGATGAGAAGAACTCCATGACACAACCTGCTGCACAATATTATTAGTGTTCCTCCTTTCCAGTACCACCAGCATTTATTTACATGACTGCCATTTGTCTGCAATATAAGTCAGTCCACAGTGCTCTTCAGTGTTTTGCTCTTAATTTTATTATCAGCTGAGAAAATTGCATGTTGTTTACATTAAGGAAATATTTAAACATTCTTTAATTTTGCTTATGGTAGTATGCAGTTACTACACATTTGGCTGCAACTACATACTGTCGGAACATATGATTCCTCTTTGTCAGTCTCTGCCATGTTCTATTTTGCTTAGGTTTGCATCTGTTATTCCAGTTGTTTTCATATTGAATCGTACCCATGTAGCAAAAGTAAGTAAACAAATATTGTAAGAATTGTAATGTAAACCTTTTGAGGTACAGTTTTTAAAATTTGTAATTTTGTGTTAACCAGCATGCTGTAATACACCAGCCTTTCTTCTCAAACTGATTCCTGCCATGGCATGTGTTGACTTGCTAACCTTTTTGTTTTTATTGCATTTAGGTGTATAATATGAGACAAAAAATATTGAATGCCATGACCTCCAAGGATTTTATATTGATTTCATAATCTGGGACTTTTTTTTTACTAACTCTTGTTAATACATCCAAGAATTATATTTTCTAGTCAAGCTTATGTGTAAGGCAAAAGCATTGGGAGTGACTGCATAAGGCCACTTCAACACTTTGAAACTTTGTTTTATTTAGAAACATCATGATAGTTAGAAAGGTTCACATTTGCCTATTTTCTGAAACTATAGACAAAACTAATAGTTCAGACAAAGTAAAAATTTAAGCTGTTTTCTTTCATAAAAATGTTAACACATGACAGTCAACTTCCCGACAGTGTTCAGAAGCCATTAGGAAGGCTAACAGAATGTTAGGTTATATAGCATGATGTGTGGACTACAAGTCCAAGGAGGTTATGCTCAAGCTTTATAATGCACTGGTGAGGCCTCATCTGGAATACTGTGTGCAGTTTTGATCTCCAGGCTGCGAAAAGGACATAACAGCGCTAAAATAGGTCCAGAGAAGATCAACTAGGCTGATTCCATGGCTATAGGAGATGAGTTATGAAGAAAGATTAAAAGAGCTGAGCCTTTTGAGTTTAAACAAAAAAAGATGTGACATGTTTTAAGTGTTTAAAATCATGGTGGGAATCAGTACAGTGGATAGAGACTGTTATTTTAAAATGAGTTCATCAAGAACACGGGGACACAGCTGGAAACTTGTTAAGGGTAAATTTCGCACAAACATTAGGAAGTTTTCTTTACACAGAGAACCATAAATACTGTACTTGGAATAAGCGACCAAGTAGTGTGATGGACAGAAAGACTTTTTAGTGACTTTCAAAACTCGTCTTGATGTTTTTTTGGGAGAAATAAATTGATAGGACTGGCAAGCTTTGTTGGGCTGAATGGCCTGTTCTTGTCTAGAGTGTTCTAATGAGAAGTTTTAATCTACAGATGTTTTGGTCCCTGTCTTTAGACTCTAGTCCTGGGCAGATATTAGAATATAAAGCACATTTCTGTTCTCATTGGTGAAAAAGTGAGACACATTTAATGTGGCGTGCCTGAGGGAGAAATAAATAGATTGTATCTTTTGATTTAGCAAAAGCTCTATGTTGACATTTGAATTGGACAAAAGCATTGAGCATGGGTTTTGATTTTGTTAAAGCAAGATTTTTCTTTTTCCTTGTTGCAGAGTAAAATAAAGAACAAACTTCTAATATATCTCAGCTGTAAAATATGGAGGAAAAGGCTGAACTGTTTTCCTAAAGGTAGGAAAAGGTAGACTAGTATCAAAGCAACAAGTTTACAAAGTTGAGATAACAGCAGCACATTCATCCTTGCCATCCAGTTTCTCAGAACAGCAATTTCATTAGGTGAGAGAATTGAGAATTACAGGCTTGGATCCCGCTGTCTGTGAGACACTGAATTATTGAAATTAAATGGGAACAGTCATAGTTTTTGTTTTGTATTTGTGAAAAGTACTCTTTTTCATGTGGAGGCTTTGAAAATTTGTAGAGTGAAATGATGCAGCCATTTTAATATAATTTGCTGTCATGTCCCCTAACTGCCATGTTTGTTCTTGGCATTTGAGTTCTTGCACTAGACCAGTGATTGACATCAGTCCGCTCTTTTCTGGGGATTTATACATAATAATAAAATGTTGAACAGGTTTAGGTTGAAAAGCATGTTTTTTTTTTTTGGATGTCGAGCATTTATAGATGAACTGCATGGTTATTAGGCCTGTGCCGTCACAATCCCACAGTGCTGGTGTTGAGTGCTGGCCAAGCCATTGTGTACATTTTTTATGTTGCACATGTCCAGAAGGGTAATTTTATGGCATTTGTCATTTTCCTTCCACAGACCAGTGGTGTGCTGGTTATTTTGAGGCCTGTTTCACTACAACCATACAGTGGAATAAGATGGTGACCAAGCCTGCTTCATCTAATGAAGCCATAATCAAACTTAAAACAATGCGTCTCATCACATGCACATCAAAACTGCTTTGAATCTAAGAAACACAGCTAATTTGTGTTAACCTTTAGTGCACAAAGTGAAATAGTACTAAATATATTGACTGAAGGCAAACTAATGGCCTTTTTTCTATCCCAGTTTAGCATTATGAGAGTACCAAGCATTTCTTTGCAGAAATCAACTGTGAACGGGAAAGGATAATAAGTAAATTACATTTAAAAATTATAAAAAGAAGCTAAAAAGTTGTGTAAACTACTCTCTAACAAGTAAACCTGACAACAACAAACATTCTCAGAGTAAGCAGTTGCAATATGTGTACTTGTTGCTGTCAATGACATAATTTCTCAAATTTGTAATATTGAGATCACAAACTGAGGACTAGCTCTTATAGCTTTGCAGATTTTCTAAGTTTTCAAGGAGTGTGCAGTTTCGTAATGTGGTATAACTATGTTTGAATTTATTGACCTGTTATTGCTTTTTAAAAGACACATATACAGATGGACACATGGATTTAAATACCATCTCCATTTATGAGGAGTTTCTCTCTCTCTATATCTGCGCGAGTCTACCTCGAGGTACTCCAGTTTCTTCCAACATCTCCACACACAGGGTGATTAGGTTAATTGGTTATTCCAAAATTGGCCCTTTATGAGTTGGCCCTATCCAGAGCTGTTTCTGACCTTGCAGCCAGAGTTAAACTGACCCTTTCCAACCCTGAATGATTTTGGTGTATTTTGCTAAATTTCTAAATACATGTTACCATGGCTTTAAAGAAAATTTAATTGACGTGAATTGCCACATTTTGAAAACTTTTGTGTAATCAATTATTATTTTCATAGTGATTGAACCTTCCTCCCATTTTGAAAATGTATGTGTACTGTGGCCATGTTTAAGGAGTTGCAAAGCTTAAATATTTAATGTATATATAGCAAATTTTAGTAGACTAACAGTTTGATATGATACATCTGTACAGTCACACGCCCATTCTGTATTATCTGCATGCATCATGTTTAGTTTCATATTGTGTAATGTGGATGAGGTAAAAGTTTTTTTTTTTTTTTTGGTCCCATCAAAAATATTGTATAATGTGCTGTGTGCTTGTCAAGAGCATGTGAGCAGTTGTTTGCTAATATTACTTTATACCACTAGATGGTGCCAAAATACACATTTTCCCCACTGACTCTAAGTAAATACTGCTAGTTAAGAACAGCATTGACTGTTTACACATTTTATGTTTTTTGCGTATATGTGTAGAGTTCTAAGTCACCCAAGAGAATGACTTTTAAAATTGAGCGGTAAGTGTTTATATTCTTATAAAACACTAACATTAAGAGTGACAAAAGCCACAGGATAAAGAAAGACTTTAACAACAGAAACAAATACCATAGAGAGAGAGAGAGAGATCTATCTATCCAAAATAAAAGAAGATATGCAAAATATTCAATGTCATTTTAATATATGCCTTCATTTTGATTCATCTGATAACACCTATTAAAATGAACTTTGCTTCTGTGATACTTATTCTAATTGTGCCACATGAAATGAAACAACACTCTATATTGTATATTTTGTCCGAATTTATTAAAGTTAACAAAAGTGTCAGTCTCAATGAGAAGGATGTCACAACAATTATTGCTCTAACACTCGGGGAAACATTGTTTATAAAGCAATTGTATGCTAATTTTCATAAACATTTTGGCATTTAGTAACAAATATGCTGCTACACCATGACCAAGTCTTGCATCAGCTCTTAAACAGGCTTACATAATTGCTATAGATTGAACTGCCAATCAGTGTCTATAATTTTGCCTATGAAAGAAATACTTATTTTTTTAAAGTTTTTTAAGTCTTGAGCAAAAAAATGAGGCCTATGAATAACTCATTGTTCACTATGTACATACACTATATAAGTAATTAAGAAAGTAATAAGTAATTAAAGGATAATTTTTATTAAGCATAGTGAATTGAATACTGTATGTTAACACTGCATTTTAAATGTTTTGTTAATATATCTTAAGTATGCTATATATTGATTATTTGTTTCACCGTTTGAAGGTTTACATTATAGCCCAATAAGCAAAAATGTGCCAGTCTGTTGTGTCTAATAAGGAAAAACCTTTACTCAGTTAATTTTGCTGCTGAAACAAATTTTCAGGTATCACAGTTATAGTACATAACACAGACATTACTTATGTCATCTTTTGTTCTTTCTTTCACCTCACCTTTTTAATTTTACTTTTAATTCTTTGGACAATTCCTCAAGTGGAAAATTTTCTTTGTTTTTATTTGTTTGTTTATTTTTCATATTTAAATAGGACATTATTTTTCCACTCTATTAATCATCTCAATCAAGCCATTATAACAAAGTGAGATGAAAAGCAATGAATATTGTAAACAATCACAACAGGTTATTTACAATACACTGTTGCTCCAAACTCTGTTTTAAGTGGATTGGGAATATTAATAGTTCCTGTATTTTTGACTTTAAGCAAAGATATAATCTGAGTATGAAAGAGTCCCAAAACAAGTGTCAGGCACGTGCCTTATCACTTTTTACCCTTTTCTACATTTTAGTTAGGAGCGTTTTTGATAACCTAGGTTGAGATAAGTGCACATGGTGTAAACATTTGGTTGAATTACACCCTGAATGAAATACGATCAGACCTTAGTACTGGATGATGCCTTATGAGGTGAACCCTTTAATGGATAGTACGGTCAACCAATAACTGGGATTAGAATTTCCTTTCATTCTTAAATCTACTCAGTCCAATTCAGGGTCTGAGCAGCACTGGGCACATTATACAAATTATCATTTGTAATTTTCTTTACAATTCAAATTATATGTAGTCAGGGAGACTGGCAACATTAAATTGTCTTGTATTCAGTGCTGCTGTGGTAAACTAACCCTGTACTTAGAGTCAAGCTTCCTGTAATCCTGTACTTTACTGGAATCACTAAATGGATGGATAGCTGGATTCATACTTTGTGGTCTTAAAGAAACTATTTACCACCCAGACAGCACCTTTAAAAGCTATTTGAGAATGTGTATATGTGTGCCTGTGAAGTACATTTATAGTGTCCCCATTAAAGGGAAGTTATAATGACTCCTTCTCAAATACCAAAACATTTTATCCAGTTAAAGATTATTAAGTACACTATAGGAGGGACATTCCAATGAGAATATATAAGCTGAAGCACAAGGCGCAACTCTCTAAATTGGATTTTTAACTTTCTGGATTTCAAAATGAATGAATCTAGATTTCTTGATGCCATTCTGATTTATATGGACATGTTTGTTTAAATGTTTAGTGTGAATTGTCATAACCTAGTAGATGGTATATTGCAGAATCCACAGTGTGTTGTGATGTATGAAATTGTTTTTTATGTTTGTGAAAGATGACTTTTTTTCTTATTAAAAAGATGCTTACATTTTGTAAACATCTTTATGCTGAGGAATTGGAGTAAACTAAATAAATACAGTTGGATCTTGGTGAACTCTTTGGCCACCTGGAAAATGTGCTCTAACTAAACCCAAACTGTGTATTATTAAAACACCAGTAACTGCGCAGTGCACGATAACATGTAGTGAATACACTTGACTTGAGCATTCATAGTTTTCCTCCTTTTTCTGTCAATGTTTAGCATTTGTTTACTCAGAGGTTGATGCGCTTAATGCTTCCTGAGCAGCTCTTCTTTTCTCCAACCTAGCAGCCCGCTGCTTCTCTTCTTTCCTCTGCATCTTTTTGCGTTAAAACTGATTAAGTTAGTTTTTGTGTTTCAATGACTTAGTATGTTTTCTTTTATTCTTCAGTTAAGCTGGCACTTAAGTCTTCAATCTGCCTCAAGAATGATTACCGAAGGTGGTAGGGAATGAGATCGGAAGCCCATTAGCATACGCCGCACAGCCACCCTGCTGCGCGCTGCCGAGAGTTGATTCTACAATAAAATAAAAACAAGAAGAGTAATACAAATCATCACCCGAATGCATATAGTAGACGTCACCTAGTATATGTGTACCAAATTTCAAGTTGATAGGTGAAACAGTTTGCAAGCTACAGGTGATTTAAAATCCTGGACAGAAAAACGAACAGCCACGGTAGCATATTATATAAGAAGAAGAGCTTCTGACATAAATGACAGGTCAGACAATAAGCAGATTCTAATATGACACTTAACAGTTAATGCAACAGAGATGAAATATATTAAAATAAATATGTATGCCAAAATAAATAATCCAAAAATCATAGGCAGTTAAAAGCTGATGTTTTGTTCTTAGTATAAGGCGAAATTGTGTACAGAAAGTGCATAGGTTACACTAAGACACGCATAAGTCTGGAGTTCTACCCTATGAAATGTCCATCAGTCCATCCTTTGCATGCAATTTCCTGCTTTGGTAATCTGCGTCAGTAGTATAATGTCAGGCGGCTTCTGTCAAAATTTAATCCGAGTTTGATTGATGAGATTAAACCACGCCCCCTTTTAATCGAAGACCGGAAGTCCCGCCCCCACCCACCATCTGTTGTTAGTTGACCTTGGATGACCTTTCAGGAAGTACCCTCCCCCACCACCGGTTGTTTTGTTGACCTTGGATGACCTTGATCCGGGCCCCTGTTGATTAATGACAGGAAGTCCCCACCCCCAACCACCGGTTGTTTGTTGACCTTTAGCCCAGCCATCTGTTTTCCCAGGAAACTGTCAAGGGCAATTTGATGGATGCCCCCACCCTCCTTGAACCCCCACCACCCCGCCCCTGCTTGGCCACCTGCATTGCCCCATCTCACTAGTGCAAGTTCAGACATGCCCAAGGGCTGCCTAGGCCCCCCTTGAACCCATCACCAACCCCACCACTTCCCAGCCCCCCACCCCTCTTCCAAAGAGGTTCAGGCATGCTGCAGCCGGTCCCTGGACAAGTTCAGGCATGTTCCTATCCATACCCAGACTGAATGGCCTGCCTAAGCCTCACTGCAGCACATGATGTCTGGCCCCTCCGCTTCCTGGGACATACACACACACAGGCTCCGTTCGGACCGATCTAACTTGTCGCCGTTCCTGCCAATATTGCTTTAGGTAAGAATCCCTGTATCTATGTAACAATTATTTTAAAAATATCTATCTATCTAATCGTTGCTATATCATTTGTAAACTCCCTTGTATTTTATCTAAGACAAAACAGCCTTTTCCTTCCCATCTCCGTGAAAATCCTTTCACAGACAGGCTCTGAGTTTAAAAGCATTCAGCAGCGCACAGAAAGACAAGCAGTCTAGCGTTTAGCAGCCCGCAGGCGTGTGCTTGTAGTTCAAAGCACGTTGAAATACAAGCTGCCCGGCACCCTCTGCGCAGCCTGGCTTTTAGCAGTCCCTGCGCGCATCCGCGAGCTGGTCATTCCCAAAGCACACAGAAAGGATCTCTCTCTCTGTTCACACTGAGTCCGGAGCGCAGCTAGAGCCGTCAGTGCATGCCATATGGGTGGAGCTGTGTGTAAGTTCACCTCCTCCCCTGACAGCTCGCGCTGATTCAGTCCAGGCGCGCAGGCTTGTCAACAGCTGAGCGTAAGCCCCCGTTCTTCCATCCCCATGCGCTTAGCACGCAGATACTTTTTCTCCCAAAGACGGATGGATGTTGAAAAGTTAAAGGCTTTCATGATAACGTGTAAAACACGTGATAACTAGTTCGCTAAGTCCTTTAAAAATAACACAGTTAAATAAGATGCAGCAGTTCCCTTGTAAAGCACCTTGGAGACGTCTTAATGCTAAATGAATTAATATATTTATAATTTGTATTTAAATCGATCTAAAACAACCCTTTTTCTACCCCTGTTAATCCTCCCCTCATGAAGAAATCTGGATAGTTTTTTCTAAAAGTTTGAATGGGTTAATCAGAGCGGATATCTCGGGCTGTGGTCTTTGGGGAATCGGTGGCACTTCCGCAGTTTGGCTGGCTCAGGGCGTTGATGACCTTTAACCTCGGAGCAAAACAGAATGCGTCTGTTTAATCAAATCTACGAGTTACAACGGAATCTATTAGGCGAATTCCGGATAACCATTAACTTTGTGACCGGATCAAAATTTTTGCAAAGGTGAAAAGGTCTTGCGGAGATACGTACAGATGTTTAAACAAATCTATTAGGCGAATTCCGGACCACACTGGACAAAGGGCATTATACGGATGTCCGATTTAAATGATTGGGGCACATTGTAAAACACCCCGCTTCTTGGATCTATAAATAAGCCGCGGTCGGACCCCAAGCCCCATACCTCTACGCTTCGTTCAGAACTGCAAAGATGAATCGCTCCCAATACGGTTTGTCAGCACGAATTTATTAGAATAATGTATTGTAATTTTAATGACTGCATCTAAATGAAATCTAATTATTCTTGATACAGACCAAACTGCAACAATCGTCACAACCGAGCACCCAGGTAAGACTATTTATGATTTTATTAGCGTTAAATGAAAATGTTTTAAAAACTGAGGTGTGAATTCTTATATTTTTTCCTTAGAGTTGTTCATACCCGTCGATTCGCAAAATGGTAAAAACCTTTTTTAATATATCTTGTTTAATACGCGCATGGCTTGCATATCAGTATTTAGGCTGCGCGTGCGTATATCGGCAAGGGACAGGGGGGGCGGTTGGGATAGGTGATCGGTAGCTCGCGTGCATGTATAAGCGCTTACGTGTTTGTCAATATAAAACTGTTTATAACATGTTTCTTCTGGGTTGATCCGCTCATGAAATGGGCTGAGGAGTCTATAAACGTATCTTAACTAACCGCATGAGCGAAGTGCGTGAGTGAATATTTGAGTATAATTACTGGGTTGTAATGGAAAATGTCTTGGAATACAATAAAGTTATTTCAAAACGTGCGGTTGATTCATTTATTTTCTTTTCTTTAGAATTATTTATACAGATAGAGTCGCCAATCGATTTTAATCAACCAGGTGAGATTTTTTATTAAAATACTAAAATGTTTACATCGTTTCTATGTGCTTACGTGTGCACGCGCACTCTGGTGTGTGCACCGTCGTGCATGTCAGGCGTGCATGTAATTACTAGCGTTGGAAGCCCCGGCGTTGCTAAAATGAAATGTAAGACGTACTAAGGTGCTTTAGACGTATCAAAAGTATTGTTGAATCATCGGGTAAATGAATATTATAACGTGTTTCTGTATTTATGTATATATTTATTTATATTTTATTACCTTGAGACCCGATTATTTTGAAAATGATTTACCCAATTTAGTTTAGGGATTGCTCATGCAGTTTGTTAAAGTGCTTCGGGTAGTTACAAGAAGCCTATCGGGTTGAATAGGGGTGATGCATATTAAAACGTTGTGTGATAATTAACCGTTTGAGGGGTGTGTGTGTGTGTGTGTGTGTGCGTGCATGCATGCGTGCGTAAGCACGTGTAGAGCAGCTTGTGTATGTATGTGGGTGTCTGGATTGGTGCTTGGTCATTTGGTTCAGCTGCTGCAAGAGCAGGGAATGGGAAATGTTATTTTAAATAGGGGTGTATTTTGTTTTGTAGACGAAAATTCTGTACAAAACCAAACAGATTCTCAAAGGGATTACGCTGATTTGTACAGTCACGGTAAGTGGCCTTTTCAATTTATGGATGAAACTTTGGGGATCACACTTATCTGCAGATTTTGTGTAAAGAGTCCTTTAACTGAGAAGGTTATAATTTTATTTTCAGATTCAACTTTCCGGTGTTTTAACACAATTGCTGCAAGGTTCAGACAATCTAGAAGTCTACAAAAACTGGGAGGATCCACAACCAACCACAACTTCTCAGAGCATCAGGGGGTATTCTCCAACAGCCTCTCAGAGCAGCCGAGGGCAGCCTCGGAGCATCACGGGTATTCTCCAGCAGCCTCTCAGAGCAGCCGAGGGCATTCTCCGACACCCAGCCAGAGCAGCCGTGGGTATTCTCCAGCGCAATCGTCGGCGTCTTCTAATTCTAGACGCCGTTCATCCCCCAGGTGGGGAACTTTACCGACATCGCCTCACTCTGAGCGAGGATCTCGGCGAAGAAGTCGTTATTCACCCCGATATTCCCATCAGCCTGACCACGACCGGAGACATCGCGAAAGACTGGTTCTGTTGGGTGACGTTCTTCGCTGGGCATTTGAACAATTTATAGAATTAGAGTCTCCTGGGTACAATTCCGTACCCGACATGAGTTTACATTTGCTGCATCTGTATACTTTTTCCAAGGTTCTACCCAGAAATTAAAGAATAGGTTTTATATTTACTTTTTTCTTTCAATAAGAATAACATTGAATGCAAATTTTTATTTTCTGTGCTTATAACTGTAACCTTTGCTTAAATTTAGGTCATGCCTGAAAACGGGTCTAGCGCTAGCAGCAAAGAACGCGACAGCAGTGACAGCAGCAACGACAGTGGAACAGACAGCTTCCGTGAACATCCTGTAGGGCGCAAAGGTAGGAAAAGGCCGTCCAGTGAAAACCTGAGACTATTAAAAGAGATGTCTGATAACCTTGAATATTCTATAAAACCCCTAAAATACCTACCCTCCCGATCACCTGAAATTGTTCATTCACCAACCCCAGTGACACATCCTATTGACAATTTTGATCTCATTGATACATCGCTCCAGGTTCTAAATTCTGATGAAATAGCCGTAGTTAACGCTCTGTTGGAGCTTTTGAAGAATACCTCTTCTCAGGACAGAACGTCATCAGGCCCTTCACAACAACCAATTGCCCTAAACATGTATGTAGAATCCCCACAGCCTTCTACCTCAGGAATCTCGGGGCCTAGTAAGTCCAGTCTTCAACACCCACCTGTTGACGACTTAAAAGAGCCGGATACTTCCTCCCCACATCCTCAGACAGGATCAGGAGTGACTAATTCGTCCGGGGTAAACTTGAGTCTCAAACCAACTCTCCACAGCCATCTACCTGCATACGGTGAATCCATCGTCTCCAGAGCCGCCAGTAAGTTCCCCACAACCCTCTACACGCACACGGTGAATCCGTCAGTAATTTCCCCACAACCCTCTACCTCTCGATTAAATAATTTGTCTATAACGGATCGTCCAAAATTTAACAATATCGAGATTAGACACCGCTTCAATTTTTCAGAGGCCTACACACTTGATTCATTCGCCGAAGTTTTTAATCATATACACGAGACCCTTCAGCAAATATTAGACAGTTTTACGAACACTTTGAATCCTATGGATCTAGTTCAGTTAGAATTACGTGCCGAATCTCTCAACCCCAGTGTTTTCTCCCTAACCCCAGCTGGCCTGCTTTCTGTTGAAGACTTTTTTAATCAAATTGAATTACTTCTCCAGAGTCACGCTACTATTTTAGCCGATTCCAGTCTGACGTTAATCGTTCAGGTGGTCAGGGTTCCATCTGGGGGCGGCGGGGCTAGGCGTAAAGCCTGTTCCCTATTCAACAATGTAATCCTTCAAAAGAAACGGAAGCACCTATGGAACTCCTTTAACCGGGATGATCAGTGCTGTTTTGCCAGGGGTTTGCTAGCTGTATTAAACGATAAGTTCAGAAACAATCAGAAATTGTGTGAACAAGAGGCCCGCCGTCTGCGTTGGGGTCGGTTTATCAACGGATCAGAAAGTAACGTTTTCAGATGTCGAAAAATTTGAGAGGCTACTAGGAATTAAAATCATCGCCTGGTACAGGGAACCGAACACCGTCACTCTATTAAAATTTGAAGCAACCCAGGTTAGAAAAACAAAGACTGCGTTCCTGTTTTTGCACCAGGATCATTATTACGGTATTTTGAATCTAAAAGGTTTTCTGGGGTTTTCCTACGTCTGCGATTTCTGTTACACGGGATATTCTATACCGTCACGGCATCGCTGCAAACAGCACTGTGATGTCTGTTTATCTACAAACTGTCTATTAGTTGACGAGGAGGCTTTACGATGTCCCGATTGCCGTCGTTTCTGTCGATCAGGGTTTGCTTCAAATCCACAAAACCCGAAATGGAATGAAAAGACGTCGGTCTGAAAGTATATGCGACGTCCTTAAAGTCTGTGTTCTCTGTTACGAGAGATACAGCTTGAAAGCCGGTTCAAAACCTCACAAGTGTCGACCCAAACACTGTCGCGTTTGTAGAGCAGTCGTAAAAGAGTCGGATGAAAACCATCAGTGTTTTATTCAAAGCTTACCGCAAAGACCAAACCATGAAAATACGTGTTCTACGATTTTGAGTGCCGCCAAGACGCTGGTACACACATCCCCAATTACATCCACTGCATGCATTGGAACGGTCGATCATGGAGATGGGCCGGCGAGGACTGCGTAGCAAAATTCTTTCACAGATATCGATGTCCAAATACAAAGATTACACGTTCATAGCTCACAATTCTAAGGGGTATGACGGATATTTCCTCATGAAATATCTCATCGAAAGCGGGCAAACTCCATTTGTTACAGCTCAGGGTTGTAAATTAATGTGCTTTATAGAAGAAGATTACAATTTGAGATTTATCGACTCGTTGAACTTCTTACCTATGAAATTGAGCAGTATGCCCAAAGCCCTGGGCTTCCAGGCTCAAAAAGGGTACTTTCCCCATTTCTTTAATACCGCTGAAAATCAAAATTACATCGGCCCATACCCCGAGCCTAAATATTACGGCATTCAACACATGATGAGCCAGGAAAGAGAGGAGTTTTTGTCTTGGTACGACTCTATTAAAAGCGGAACCTTCAACTTTAGACAAGAAATGGCGTACTATTGTCGAAACGACGTGGTTATTTTGAGAACTGCCTGTATGAAATTTAGAGATGAAGTGAACGGGATCGGTAATATTGATTTTCAGCGGTATTAAAGAAATGGGGAAAGTACCCTTTTTGAGCCTGGAAGCCCAGGGCTTTGGGCATACTGCTCAATTTCATAGGTAAGAAGTTCAACGAGTCGATAAATCTCAAATTGTAATCTTCTTCTATAAAGCACATTAATTTACAACCCTGAGCTGTAACAAATGGAGTTTGCCCGCTTTCGATGAGATATTTCATGAGGAAATATCCGTCATACCCTTAGAATTGTGAGCTATGAACGTAATCTTTGTATTTCGGACATCGATATCTGTGAAAGAATTTTGCTACGCAGTCCTCGCCGCCCATCTCCATGATCGACCGTTCCAATGCATGCAGTGGATGTAATTGGGGATGTGTGTACCAGCATCTTGACGGCACTCAAAATCGTAGAACACGATTTTCATGGTTTGGTCTTTGCGTAAGCTTTGAATAAAACACTGATGGTTTTCATCCGACTCTTTTACGACTGCTCTACAAACGCGACAGTGTTTGGGTCGACACTTGTGAGGTTTTGAACCGGCTTTCAAGCTGTATCTCTCGTAACAGAGAACACAGACTTTAAGGACGCCGTGATATACTTTCAGACCGACGCGCCTTTTCATTCCATTTCGGGTTTTGTGGATTTCAAGCAAACCCTGATCGACAGAAACGACGGCAATCGACATCGTAAAGCCTCCTCGCCAACTAATAGACAGTTTGTAGATAAACAGACATCACAGTGCTGTTCGCAGCGATGCCGTGACGGTATAGAATATCCCGTGTAACAGAAATCGCAGACGTAGGAAAACCCCAGAAAACCTTTTAGATTCAAAATACCGTAATAATGATCCTGGTGCAAAAACAGGAACGCAGTCTTTGTTTTTCTAACCTGGGTTGCTTCAAATTTTAATAGAGTGACGGTGTTCGGTTCCCTGTACCAGACGATGATTTTAATTCCTAGTAGCCTCTCAAATTTTTCGACATCTGAAAACGTTACTTTCTGATCCGCTGATAAACCGACCCCAACGTGCAGACGGCGGGCCTCTTGTTCACACAATTTCTGATTGTTTCTGAACTTATCGCTTAATACAGCTAGCAAACACCTGGCAAAAAAGCACTGATCATCCCGGTTAAAGGAGTTCCATAGGTGCTTCCGCTTTTGAAGGATTACATTGTTGAATAGGGAACAGGCTTTACGCCTAGCCCCGCCGCCCCAGATGGAACCCTGACCACCTGAACGATTAACGCCAGACTGGAATCGCTAAAATAGTAGCGTGACTCTGGAGAAGTAATTCAATTTGATTAAAAAAGTCTTCAACAGAAAGCAGGCCAGCTGGGGTTAGGGAGAAAACACTGGGGTTGAGAGATTCGGCACGTAATTCTAACTGAACTAGATCCATAGGATTCAAAGTGTTCGTAAAACTGTCTAATATTTGCTGAAGGGTCTCGTGTATATGATTAAAAACTTCGGCGAATGAATCAAGTGTGTAGGCCTCTGAAAAATTGAAGGTGTCTAATCTCGATATTGTTAAATTTTGGACGATCCGTTATAGACAAATTATTTAATCGAGAGGTAGAGGGTTGTGGGGAAATTACTGACGGATTCACCGTGCGTGTGTAGAGGGTTGTGGGGAACTTACTGGCGGCTCTGGAGACGATGGATTCACCGTATGCAGGTAGATGGCTGTGGAGAGTTGGTTTCGAGACTCAAGTTTACCCCGGACGAATTAGTCACTCCTGATCCTGTCTGAGGATGTGGGGAGGAAGTATCCGCTCTTTTAAGTCGCCAACAGGTGGGTGTTGAAGACTGGACTTACTAGGCCCCGAGATTCCTGAGGTAGAAGGCTGTGGGGATTCTACATACATGTTTAGGGCAATTGGTTGTTGTGAAGGGCCTGATGACGCTCTGTCCTGAGAAGAGGTATTCTTCAAAAGCTCCAACAGAGCGTTAACTACGGCTATTTCATCAGAATTTAGAACCTGGAGCGATGTATCAATGAGATCAAAATTGTCAATAGGATGTGTCACTGGGGTTGGTGAATGAACAATTTCAGGTGATCGGAGGGTAGGTATTTTAGGGGGTTTTATAGAATATTCAAGGTTATCAGACATCTCTTTTAATAGTCTCAGGTTTTCACTGGACGGCCTTTTCCTACCTTTGCGCCCTACAGGATGTTCACGGAAGCTGTCTGTTCCACTGTCGTTGCTGCTGTCACTGCTGTCGCTGTTTTTGCTGCTAGCGCTAGACCCGCTTTCAGGCATGACCTAAATTTAAGCAAAGGTTACAGTTATAAGCACAGAAAATAAAAATTTGCATTCAATGTTATTCTTATTGAAAGAAAAAAGTAAATATAAAACCTATTCTTTAATTTCTGGGTAGAACCTTGGAAAAAGTATACAGATGCAGCAAATGTAAACTCATGTCGGGTACGGAATTGTACCCAGGAGACTCTAATTCTATAAATTGTTCAAATGCCCAGCGAAGAACGTCACCCAACAGAACCAGTCTTTCGCGATGTCTCCGGTCGTGGTCAGGCTGATGGGAATATCGGGGTGAATAACGACTTCTTCGCCGAGATCCTCGCTCAGAGTGAGGCGATGTCGGTAAAGTTCCCCACCTGGGGGATGAACGGCGCCTAGAATTAGAAGACGCCGACATTGCGCTGGAGAATACCCACGGCTGCTCTGGCTGGGTGTCGGAGAATGCCCTCGGCTCCTCTGAGAGGCTGCTGGAGAATACCCACGGCTGCTCTGGCTGGGTGCCGGAGAATGCCCTCGGCTGCTCTGAGAGGCTGCTGGAGAATACCCCGTGATGCTCCGAGGCTGCCCTCGGCTGCTCTGAGAGGCTGTTGGAGAATACCCCCTGATGCTCTGAGAAGTTGTGGTTGGTTGTGGATCCTCCCAGTTTTTGTAGACTTCTAGATTGTCTGAACCTTGCAGCAATTGTGTTAAAACACCCGGGAAAGTTGAATCTGAAAATAAAATTATAACCTTCTCAGTTAAAGGACTCTTTACACAAAATCTGCAGATAAGTGTGATCCCCAAAGTTTCATCCATAAATTGAAAAGGCCACTTACCGTGACTGTACAAATCAGCGTAATCCCTTTGAGAATCTGTTTGGTTTTGTACAGAATTTTCGTCTACAAAACAAAATACACCCCTATTTAAAATAACATTTCCCATTCCCTGCTCTTGCAGCAGCTGAACCAAATGACCAAGCACCAATCCAGACACCCACATACATACACAAGCTGCTCTACACGGCTCTTGCAGCAGCTGAACCAAATGACCAAGCACCAATCCAGACACCCACATACATACACAAGCTGCTCTACACGTTACGACGCACGCATGCACGCACACGCACACACCCACACACACACGGCCCTCAAACGGTTAATTATCACACAACGCTTTAATATGCATCACCCCTATTCAACCCGATAGGCTTCTTGTAACTACCCGAAGCACTTTAACAAACTGCATGAGCAATCCCTAAACTAAATTGGGTAAATCATTTTCAAAATAATCGGGTCTCAAGGTAATAAAATATAAATAAATATATACATAAATACAGAAACACGTTATAATATTCATTTACCCGATGATTCAACAATACTTTTGATACGCCTAAAGCACCTTAGTACGCCTTACATTTCATTTTAGCAACGCCGGGGCTTCCAACGCTAGTAATTACATGCACGCTCAAGACATGCACGACGGTGCACACACCAGAGCGCGCGCACACGTAAGCACATAGAAACGATGTAAACATTTTAGTATTTTAATAAAAAATCTCACCTGGTTGATTAAAATCGATTGGCGACTCTATCTGTATAAATAATTCTAAAGAAAAGAAAATAAATGAATCAACCGACGCTTTGAAATAACTTTATTGTATTCCAAGACATTTTCCATTACAACCCAGTAATTATACTCAAATATTCACTCACGCACTTCGCTCATGCGGTTAGTTAAGATACGCTTATAGACTCCTCAGCCCATTTCATGAGCGGATCAACCCAGAAGAAACATGTTATAAACAGTTTTATATTGACAAACACGTAAGCGCTTATACATGCACGCGAGCTACCGATCACCTATCCCAACCGCCCCCCCTTGCCGATATACGCACGCCGCAGCCTAAATACTGATATGCAAGCCATGCGTATTAAACAAGATATATTAAAAAGGTTTTACCATATTGCTAATCGACGGGTATGAACAACTCTAAGGAAAAAATATAAGAATTCACACCTCAGTTTTTAAAACATTTTCATTTAACGCTAATAAAATCATAAATAGTCTTACCTGGGTGCTCGGTTGTGACGATTGTTGCAGTTTGGTCTGTATCAAGAATAATTAGATTTCATTTAGATGCAGTCATTAAAATTACAATACATTATTCTAATAAATTCGTGCTGACAAACCGTATTGGGAGCAATTCATCTTTGCAGTTCTGAACGAAGCGTAGAGGTATGGGGCTTGGGGTCCGACCGCGGCTTATTTATAGATCCAAGAAGCGGGTGTTTTACAATGTGCCCCAATCATTTAAATCGGACAACCGATAATGCCCTTTGTCCAGTGTGGTCCGAATTCGCCTAATAGATTTGTTTAAACATCTGTACGTATCTCCGCAAGACCTTTTCACCTTTGCAAAATTTTGATCCGTCACAAAGTTAATGGTTATCCGAATTCGCCTAATAGATTCCGTTGTAATCAGAGATTTGATTAAACAGACGCATTCTGTTTTGCTCCGAGGTTAAAGGTCATCAACGTCCTGAGCCAGCCAAACTGCGGAAGTGCCACCGATTCCCCAAAGACCACAGCCCGAGATATCCGCTCTGATTAACCCATTCAAACTTTTAGAAAAAACTATCCAGATTTCTTCATGAGGGAGGATTAACAGGGGTAGAAAAGGGTTGTTTTAGATCGATTTAAATACAAATTATAAATATATTAATTCATTTAGCATTTAGACGTCCAAGGTGCTTTACAAGGAACTGCTGCATCTTATTTAACTGTGTTATTTTTAAAGGACTTAGCGAACTAGTTATCACGTGTTTTACACGTTATCATGAAAGCCTTTAACTTTTCAACATCCATCCGCCTTTGGGAGAAAAGTATCTGCGCAAGCGCATGGGGATGGAAGAACGGGGCTTACGCCAGCTGTTGACAAGCCTGCGCGCCTGGACTGAATCAGCGGAGCTGTCAGGGAGGAGGTGAACTTACACACAGCTCCACCCATATGACATGCACTGACGGCTCTAGCTGCGCCCGACTCAGTGTGAACAGAGAGAGAGATCCTTTCTGTGTGCTTTGGGAATGACCAGCTCGCCGATGCGCGCAGGGACTGCTAAAAGCCAGGCTGCGCAGAGGGTGCCGGGCAGCTTGTATTTCAACGTGCTTTGAACTACAAGCACACGCCTCGGGCTGCTAAACGCTAGACTGCTTGTCTTTCTGTGCGCTGCTGAATGCTTTTAAACTCAGAGCCTGTCTGTGAAAGGATTTTCACGGAGATGGGAAGGAAAAGGCTGTTTTGTCTTAGATAAAATACAAGGGAGTTTACAAATGATATAGCAACGATTAGATAGATAGATATTTTTAAAATAATTGTTACATAGATACAGGGATTCTTACCTAAAGCAATATTGGCAGGAACGGGCGACAAGTTAGATCGGTCCAACGGAGCCTGTGTGTGTGTATGTCCCAGGAAGCGGAGGGGCCAGACATCATGTGCTGCAGTGAGGCTTAGGCAGGCCATTCAGTCTGGGTATGGATAGGAACATGCCTGAACTTGTCCAGGGACCGCTGCAGCATGCCTGAACCTCTTTGGAAGAGGGGTGGGGGGCTGGGAAGTGGTGGGGTTGGTGATGGGTTCAAGGGGGCCTAGGCAGCCCTTGGGCATGTCTGAACTTGCCCTAGTGAGATGGGGCAATGCAGGTGGCCAAGCAGGGGCGGGTGGTGGGGGTTCAAGGAGGGTGGGGGCATCCATCAAATTGCCCTTGACAGTTTCCTGGGGAAAACAGATGGCTGGGCTAAAGGTCAACAAACAACCGGTGGTTGGGGTGGGACTTCCTGTCATTAATCAACAGGGCCCGGATCAAGGTCATCCAAGGTCAACAAAACAACCGGTGGTGGGGGAGGGTACTTCCTGAAAGGTCATCCAAGGTCAACTAACAACAGATGGTGGGTGGGGGCGGGACTTCCGGTCTTCGATTAAAAGGGGGCGTGGTTTAATCTCATCAATCAAACTCGGATTAAATTTTGACAGAAGCCGCCAGACATTATACTACTTGCGTCATCATTTGAAGTGTGCAGCAAAGGTATTAACAATCGCAACTTATGTTTCAAGCTGGTGTCTAGCAGTATAGATTGTTAAATCATAGAAGATGGCCATTTTCTTTATAGCTTGCTCAAAAAGAATGCAAAAGACATTTTTACATTTTACCAACTATAAAAAAAAAATAAAAAATGGTGTATTCAAAATTTGCTATGCTACAGAATTGGAGAAATCTCCAGAACCAAATTGTGTAACCACATAATTCAATTTACATTTAAAGCAGTTGTTTCTGCATTTTGGTGGTCCTTGCGATGCTCAAAAAATGTGCACCCCGTATCCCTTCCTTTTTCAAAACTGTAAAAAGCGATTCAGTGTTGTTTTAGAACCCTAAGATAAAGTGCTGTATAAACACATTGCACTGGCTCACTTCCTCTTTCAACAGATTTACTGTAGATGCTTTAGTAACCCACTTATTCTCAAAAACCTAGCTTCTAACATGCAACGGAAACCCTTATTCTGATTAGAGAAACTGATTTATTGGTCCCTGTGGACCCAAATTAACAGATGTAGATTTCTTTGCAACTAACCCAGTTATTTGGTGTATGTAAGCCTTTAACCAGGTAACAATTAATGATTTCTTAAGGCAAATGCTTAGGTGATTGCATTATTGACTCTTCTGGTGTAAATATCCTGTCTCAATATTTCAGAAATTGCAAATTTTATGTTGATCAGCTAAATGTACAGTGCTAAGCTCAGTACCAGTGTTGGGGTAACACATTTAAAGTAGTTTGCATTAAGTAGTTTTATTTTTTAAGCAGCTAGTAACTTAACACAATGCTTATTTTATGTAAATTAAAATACTGGTGGTGTTATCCTAGCAGCAGTGGTTGTTAACACATGTTCTGGTCTGCCGCTCCTTTGCAGGGTTCAGTTGAGCAGCTAAGCAGAAAAGAGTATGCTATGTGAATTCCAGTTACAGAAAGCTATTAATAAGGCGTCAGTTTAGTTTTAATCCAGCTGTTTTCTATGGATGTGTTGATCCAGAGTGGTCAGGTGACATGCAGTAATGGCCAGCCTTCATACCACGAATCATTGGTAGCTCATTTGTTTCACAATACATGAAGTGCTAAATATATTTATAAAACGCAAATAAATGATTGTTTGGCTGTGTTTCTGGTCAGTTTAATGAAGGTTCATATGTGAACTTAGGATTTAATTACAGATGCAAGCCAGTTAAATGTGAATTTTTTCATACAAAAGAAGGTAAGATAATGTGAACTAACACATTGTATTTTATCATTTTTCAATATATAACATGCTTAGTTCCTTTTTTTTTTTATAAGTAATGAGTAAATGCAACCAGGTCATTTTTAAAAGCAACGTTCCCCACACTGCGCAGGAGATTCCACGGTTTTGGGTTCATAACTGCCTCCAATAACATTTAACTCTTTTTTTTTTTTTGCACAATTGAGTTTTTTTGGAGTTTTTTGACAAAGGAGAACTCCGTAGGTGGAGTTGCGCATGTAAATATGGGTTTTAAGAAACCAGTGGTCTGCCTTAACCAGGTTACTCACCTTATCCCGTTTTTGTGTGTGTGTGTAAACCCATTAAGTGAGTCCACCACCATGGCTTGATGAAGACATCACTGTGACTGAGAGAGAGCTGATTGTTGAGACTCAAGGAGCTTCAGTGACCAAGACAGAAATAAAATTGCTTTGCCTGCTGTTCATAGTGCTCTGCTCAATGTTTTGAATTGCTTTCCAACGTGCTCTTATATATTCAATTAGTTCTCAGAAGTTTGAGGTTGCTCAGTGCTGTGTACTTACTGGGTTGAAAGGGAAATTGGGAGAAGGAAAGAAGGCTTGCATCAACTCTGTAATAAAATCTCCACCTTTGTTGTCAGGTATGAGGAAATCCTGCCTGATGAGTAAGATCATTTCTTTTCCTGCCAAGGGTGAGGGCAGTGTTGGTCCTGGAGGGCCGCAGTGGCTGCAGGTTTTCTTTCCAATCCAATTTCTTAATTAGAAACCAATCCTTGCCAATCTAAGACCTTATTTAGTTTTATGGCTTGTTAGTCTGCAATGTAGTTCTCCTTTGTCTCCTTTTTTTTCTTTGGCTCCTTTGTCATTTGAGTCTTATTCTAATAAGGAGCTTTTAAAACTGAGCATGCAGCAGCTTAAGACTGAAATGAGCAATTAAAGGTGGGGGACCCTAACAAGTGAAACCTCTAAAATGAAGCATCAGAATGTCATTTCAGCACTAACTGCTTCATCACCAATAATTCACTGCTGATTAAGAAACTGGGTTGGAACAATAACCTGCAGCCCCTGTGGCCCTCCTGGACCAACAGTGCCCACCCCTGCTCTAACCCTGTTGGTTACTAACTAACTATGTCAAGCATCATTTAAACATCAGAATCAGAAAGGCATCCTCTGAGCACTCCAGGTTTTAAAGCCAATGAGATCTGAATGGTCCTTTAATGTGTTTTCATCTGTTCTTCCCAGCACTGAATAGCTATTCTTAGTCTGGTACCCAAACTGTTTTCCTATTTCTGTTGTGCTTTTTTTAACAATGCATTGTATTGCAGGTGATGTAAAAATAATAAAGCAGGGCAGTGCAATTTACATACAAAATAACAGATACAATCTGAATTTAGATGTTTAAGGTGTTATGTTTTGCTTTTAGCAGATTAAACCACTTAACAACTGACCTCTGTGCTCGTGGTTAATCTTCATTGAACACTCTTGCAAATTTACTTTTCCCATCATTCTGGCCAGTTCCTTGTGAAAGTCGATATGTTCTAATGATTAAGTGTGGCACATCCATAATCCTACTTCATCGTTTCATTAACCTTACCAGCTGACAGCAGCAAAATAATATCATTAGGGAAAAGGCAAAGCCCAACTGGCAGGCAGCAGGCATGTATTGATTTCTTTTACAGGTGAAATCATTATGGTTTTGGGCACGGAATGAAAACATTTCCAGTTAAACCCTTTGATTACACTAGCTGCTGGCCTGTGCTTTTTAATTTTACTATGGTAATTGCTTGGATCTGCCCTGTAACCCTTTTTATATAATGGGATGATATTTGCCATTTTCCAGTCCTTTGGAATCTCTCCAGTACGCAGTGACTTCCTAAAAATATGTGTCAAGTGTTTAGATATGTACTCACTAGCCTCCTTAAGAACAAGAGGATAAATATTATCTGGTCTTGGTGATTTGCTTGATTTCAGCTTATTTAATCTGAGCAGCACTTCTCCCTCTACAATTTCCAAATTCCTCAGTACAGTACCTCCTTAGTAGTCGCGCTTGCCTCTGGGAGGTTATCCACTTGCTCACTTGTAAACACCTCAGAAAAATGTAAGTTTAGGGCATCTGCTATTTCACTGTCTGTATCTTTTAATTCCCCTTCACTAGGATTAATAAAGTATCTATCTATCTATTTCTGATGCACTTGACCTCCTCCTTAACTTTTCTTTTACTACTAAAATAGTGAAAGAATCTCTTAGAGTCTTTCGCCTTATCTGCTATATTCCTCTCCAACTGTCTTTTAGCCTCCGTGATATCCTTCTTAATGGTTGCTCTCATGTTTTCATATGCTCTATGATTTACATTGCAGTCATTAGTCTTATATGCCTTATAAAGCAGTTTTTTTCCTTTGCAACTTCTTTTTTAAATCTTTAAAAAAACTCCACAGAGGATTAATAGTTTCCTATTAATTCCAAATTTAGGTATGTATCTGTCCTGCATTACATGTAAAACATTTTTAAACCTGTTCCACTGCTCCTCGACTGTCTAAACATTTAAAAGCTTATCCCAGTGTATCCTACTTAGACATTTTCACATCTGCTCAAAATTAGCCCTAACAAAGTTCAACTTAACAATTTTAGTCTTTGAATCTGCACTCTTACTTAATACTGAGAATTGTATTACATTATGGTCACTTGACCCTAGTGGTTCAATCACTTCTACACCCTCAATTCTTTCCTGATTATTACAAAATACTAAATCCAGACAGGCTTCACCCCATGTTGGTGCTTTAACATGCTGTGTTAAGAAACATTTACTGATTACTTCTAAAAACTCCTGCTCTTGTGCTCTTTCACCTCCAAGGTTATCCCAGTTAATATTTGGATAATTAAAGTCCCCCATGACTATAATATCCCCCTGCAAACTTGCCTTTTTGATATTACTAAAAAGATGTGTGTTGAAATTACTGTCTGAATTTGGTGGTCTATAACACACTCCTAAAATAAGACCTCTTTCCCTAATATTTTCCAGGCGAAGCCACTTGTACGCACTAAGATGGTGCTCATCATCCAACTGAAGATGACTTACATTTAAACCCTGTTTGGAATAAACAGCAACCCCACCTCCTTTTCTGTTCTGTCTGTCATTCCTAATAAATGTGTATCTCTCTATGTTACACTCATCTCCATCTTTGTTATTTAGTCAGGTTTCCATTATTGCTATAATATCACTAAAAGTCTTGATGATATTTAGCATGTTTTTATGAGTTGTAAACAAACTCGCTACCCTAAATGCAGTGGAAAATCCGTTAAAGTCCATTTTGTGGCTTGGTATCCAATATTTCACAAATTCTGCCACAGTATGTATACATATGAGCACAACTGTATGTGGTACACACCAATTTGTTTCCCAGAACAAAAAAAAAAAATTAACATTGTGTCCCCTAGGAGGCTTCAAATAAATTAAACAGATAAGTGCAAACTTTGGTTGTCCCCCGGGCCTATTATAACATAACTTAGAGCATAAGAAATTATTTCACCCCTAGTGATATTTTATTAAGCTTGCAGGTTCATTTGCCTGAAACTTTGGTGGCTTTCTGACCTTCTTTCCAAACAAAGGTGTTCTTGTAGTTTTTTTTTTTTCTTACGTTGTGTCAGTTTTCTAATGCTCTGTAGTTTAATTGAAATGTTTTGAATCACATTATCTCCACACCTCTAATCTTTTTCCCATTTCATTGGATTCATTAAAGGAAAGTGAAATACATCTGTCCTCATAGTACATTCATTACGTTACTCTACTTCAAATGAATAAAATTACAGGAAGTCTTCCAATCTATTCTACTTTGTATATCCTCTTCCACACACATCATTGTAATCAGTATTTGTTGAAGTATGGTTTGTTTCTCTTTTTTGATTGCAGATATTTGAGTTCAGTTGCTCTTTTTGTTCTCTTGAAAGTGTTTTTCAGTTTTGTAGCTTGATTGCTTTGGCCTGGTTTGGGCTTTGGCTGTCCAGCAGAAAACACCAGGACCTCATTAGCTTTGCTGTGATTGCTCAAATCCCCAAGCTTTTTGATGTTTTTGGATCCCTTTGAAGAAAGCCTGCTTGTTTTAAATGTAAACCTCTACTCTCATTTTAATTGGTTTTGCACTGTTGAGGGGAAATATTTCTTTTCATCCTGATTTAATCAGCCTGCTACTCTGTCTTCGCCTAATTTTCATCCTGTCACATTATTGCTGTATCCCACATGTGCTGCTTTTCTGAGCCTGATTAACGTATTCTGCACTCTCTGCATATAGCCTTAAAGTCAACTGCTTTTATACATCTGTTCATAAGTTGTTGTTTATTTCACTTATTCATCTCAAATACAAACTACATGTCAAATGTTAACTGTTCATATAACGTTTCACAGTGTAATGCACATTAAGATCAATATTACAGCCTAATGTGAGGCACTGAGGATATATTGATAGGGAAGATCATTAATTTAAAAAGAAGAGAGCCAATCAGTTCTCATTTGTTCACTGTCTATCTTTTACCATATATGCACAGTATATGTGTGTGTGTGTATTTTATTTTTATATATATATATATATATATATATATATATATATATAAAATGGTGAGTAGGTATGCAGTAACTCGTCAGAGGTTTCAATGTAAAGTTTAGGTTAGCAAATCCTGAAAAAAGAGGAAATGTCAGAATATTACAAATGGGCCTTCTTCAGGAAACAACTAATAGGTTACAACGTACAGATGTTCTGCAGCAATTAAAGAAATTTAGCCTTGCAAACAATTTGCACAAGTGTCCCAACTTCTGTTGATTACTTAAAGACCCTCTGTCTGTCTTAAAGCAGGGTTGGAGCAGACTGTGTTAATACACCCTCTGAAGTACTACTTGGACCATACTGCACTGTAGAAAATTGTAAATTCCAATGATAATGGCATAAAAACAGAAACTAATGAATTAAATGAGACAGAACATGAATACCCTTGGATGAGCATCAAAGTGCCAGTGAGTATGTTGTCCTACACATTCTGAAGGAAATTGCAAACTGGAAGTAAAACATCTGTCCGACTCAAGGACACAATCCTATCAGAAGACAAGATTTGTAAGGTCCCCAGCTTGCATGATAGGTGCCTCCCAGCACAACAGTTTCAAGCACAGCTTAACAGTTGTTGAAAAAAGCAAATCTCTGTTTCTACTGTGAAGAGGAGATTTTGTGCTTCAGGTTTCACTGATTAGACCAGTGACTTAAAATTAAGTTGAGAAGTACCACCAAACAATCAGGATTGACATCAGCATCAGTATCTGATTGTTTTGGTTTTTTTTTCTTCCACTCCCGAAATAATGAGCTTTTAGGCATCGACCAGAAATTTTCACATCAGTGAATCTTTAACACAAGCCTTTGTTTTTCTTTTCATTAAAACCTGAAATTTGGCAGGATTTTACATGTAGGTCAGTGGTATCCACTAAGAATGGACATTTTGATACATCAGTATCAGTAGAGGTGAAAAAAACATCTGAATAAAATTGCTTTAATTTCTTTTGTTTTTTCAGTTGGAGCACAAGCAAGTAAAGTGACTTGTTCATGGCCACACAGTGTCAGTAACAGGATTTAAAACCTCAGGGTTTGAAGTCCATAGCCCTCAACTACTATACCACACTGACTGCCAATAATATTAGTCTGTTGTAAAAAGCCTCCAAACTTTATACACATGAAAAGCAACTTATTAGGTTCCATAATACTTCTGTTACACCCGATTACATGATGACATGATAACTGAGGCCCATTCTCTTATGAAATTTTACAAATTGTTATCATGCAACAGGCTATTTCGAGTCGGCAGGTGGGCTGCTTTAAATCTTATCGATAAATTATTCAATGGAGAGATGAGTCTTTTGAATCAGCGAGTTGAGTCAGTTGAGTTTTGAGTCTGCAAATTCAGTGAGTGGACCTGTACTTGTCTGTTCTGATTTAAAGTAAGTTAAAGTAAGAACTGGGCAAATAATTCAAATATAAGCTTTGCTAGTATTCCTTTGCATGGGGTCATCGTGGGATCAACCAGCAATTGTAAAACAAACCTGGTTGTAGTTGTGGCAGAGTCCTGACTTATAAATGTACCATGAGCACATCCACACATTGTGGCCACATTTAAGAGTTGCAGTAGCTTTGAAAATGTTAATTTTCTTCAAAAGAAACTAGTTGTGCATAATAGAATACCAGATGCAAAGTTGTAATTTTATAAGCATGCACATTTTGTTTTATATAATGCTTTTATAGGGTTAACACTATTCCATGTCTGTATATTTTATTCAAATTATAATCATTGTGAGGTTCATTATTGTTACATAAGGCACAGCTTAAAGTTCAGATCTTCATTCACCAGGCCACAATGTCTTCCTGTATAATCGTGTATCTATAAAGCTAACCTTTTCCATAGCATTGCCAAGTCTTACTACCCCTATGCATAAACTGTCTACCTAAATCCATCTATCTTTGTTGTATCACCTCCAGGATGATAATCCAACTTTTCTACTCCTCTGCATTTTGAAATTGTATTCTTTAATTTGTGGAATGGTGACAGTTGTCATCCTCGATCTTACCTTTGCCGTTTTGGCATACTGCACTCTTAGCTGTAATCTCTACCCCTAAGGGAGGCCCATTAAATGAATGACTCAGTCAATCTTGTACTGGAAATAAATCCATTTTCTTTTTGACCGTTCTCACACATGCACTTTTAATCAATACCTGAGCTGACCCAGGGTCACCTTTTTACAAATCTGAAAGCTTTGAGAATAAATGTATGACCCAAGGTGGGATTATATTTTGTCTGCCTTTTCAGTATGGTCCAGGGTTTGTAACTGTGGGACTAAATCCCAAAGATAACAAAGTCTGTCTCTTGACATACTCAAATGTGGCAAAAATAAAACAAATTAGCATAGAACAAAATCAGCATGGGATGCCAGCTGCAGACACAAAATTTGCTTTGCAAAAAAGACCTCTAATTTCCTTTGTGTCTTTATGATTGCAACACGGTGTAAAATCAGCATGCAAGTTAGGTGGCAATTTCAGTGACATTTATTGAATAGTTTCATTTTATGTCTCCTCTTAATTGTTGTTAGTCTTTTGTAATTCCGTTAAAGACATTTTTCCAAGTAAAGGTTGAATTGACAGTTAACAACTGTTAACAAGAAGTATGGTAGCTAACTTTTTGATTGTTTTGTAAAAGAGATGGATTTCCATACTGTATTTGTATGGAGCGCACTTTTTTTGACAGTTAAAACAAGTTGATTGTGCCACCATTCCTAGCAGTCTCAATCTTTGACTATTTACTATGTTTGCCTTTTAAGATTCATTCTGCTTTCATTTTGCCTTTTATACATACATGGTGCTTGCTGACATGTGCAGTGGCTTCAGTTACTAAATAAATACATTTAAATGTAAACATTCTGGCAGAGAAACTACAGTCACATACTTTATTTTTAAGCTAATGAAAAGAAAGCAACAGAGAAAGAAACTCTGCAGCATGACATTTGTGAATTGTCCATGTGCCAAATGAGTTTCTGAACTGACTGATGGCTGTCTATCAGAAAAATCTATTCATCCAGGGCCAATCTGGAGTCACCAGTTAACCTAATACTCACTTCTATGAAATGTGGGAGGAAACCAGAATGGGGAACAGAAAACATATACTGTAGATATGTGTATATGTTCTTAGGTCTGGTCACAACCTGATTATTTGAATGGTTACCTACCAGGTAACACTTGTGGTTGGTCGGCCAATCGGCAAATATACGCCACATCCTCTAAGTTGTAAGAAGCAGATCATAGATAGATATATGATACAGTACCTACCAAATAATATAAAGAGTACGCAACACGTGTTTCACCCTTATTGGGGCTCATCAGGTGTATGCACTTTTGCATCCCCTTACGGGGACTGAACCTCCGATCTTCACCCTGTCAAGTAAGCGATCTGGCTGCTATGGTGCAACATCAGAGGCTTCGCCTCAGGCGCTGACATCCGAAGTTCAATCTTAATCTCATATATATCTTAACAAAAGGACAAGTACCTGTGTGTCTGTATGTTGCTATGTCTCCATCATTCCAACAGATGGCGCATGACAAACAATAGCACTGCTTTTATGATTCCCATACCATAAGACATAACAGTGACATATGCATTGCATTTGTCATTCCATTTGTTGTTAATTACTACAAATGGTGGTGGTTCCCCATCTTTTAGAATGACAAATGCAATGCATTTCATTACTATATATTGTGAGGTTTCTGAACTCTTTTGGGACACCTCCACTGGAATGACAAGCCGAATGATTGCCGTGTCTGTAGAGGGCTGCTTGTGTGTCACCATGGCGAAACGCCGTAGAAACATCTATGAGCCAATCACAGTCTTGCTATAAGTACCTGCCAACGATGTGTGATGGAAGGAACATCGTAAATGCAGCCACTGACTTGGCCCCGACCTCCTGGGATAGAGGAGTGCCTTTCCTCCTGTTTGCTGTCCGAGAGTCCCCGCATGCATCTACTGTGTTGAGTCCTTTCAAACTATTATTTAGGCATTTTTCAGGAAGAATGGACAGGAACTTACAAGACATCCTGTGGGGGGAGATTTGTCGATCAGGTCGTTTCGCTGCAAGAACAGATTTACAGATTGTCCTCTATTGCAGTAGAACATCAGCAGTGTGAGCAAGAGGTGCAAAAATGTAATTATGACGAGATCAGTAAACTCTGCAAGTTTAAGAAGGGGGATCATTTACTGGTGTTTTGGTCTCCATGGTGCACTGTTGATCTTTCAGTGGATGATGGACCAGATCCTGTATCCCCATTCTGCGTACGCAGGTGCCTATCTTGACGATGTAGTCATTTTCAGTAACAAATGGGAATCTCATCTAGTCTGCCTTCGGGTGGTTCTTGACAGTTTGTGACTACCGGGGTTGACAGCTAACCCTAAGAAGTGCAAGCTGGGTATGTCGGAAACCCATTATCTGGGATATTACATGGGGAAGGAGTTGCACAAGCCTCAAATGGATAAGGAGGGGGAGATGCTTGCATATCCATTTCCAGAAACACAGAGGCAGGTATGTGCCTTCCTTGGGCTTGCGGGGTACTAGATGTGGTTCATTCCCAATTTTACACATTGGGCTGTTAGCCCCCCACACACTGACTTGACAAAGGGCTGAATGAATAATAGTGTTTTTTGGACCGACACCTGTGACAGAGCCTTCTTGGACTTAAAAGCTGCTTTATTCTCGTTCCCACTTCTGCCCAATCTGGACTTTTCGAAGGAATTTATTCTGCAAACGGATGCAGGTACTTTCGGTTCAGGAGTGGTGCTCTCACAATGTTTTGAGGGGGAAGAACACCCCATCACTATTTGTAGCAGGAAGCTTCTGCCCAGGGATCATAATTATTCGACCATTGAAAAGGAGTGTTAAGCCATTAAGTGGGCAGTGGAGGCCCACCATTGCTACCTCTGGGGACGGCTGTTTACCCTGATGATTGACCACTCCCCGCTTCAGTGGCTGTACAAACAGAAGGATACAAATGCCCGGCTCACTCGGTGGTCTATTAGTTTGCAGGCTTTTGCTTTTGATGTTTGCCATCGTCAACAGATTAAACTGATATGGACAAAGCTACCGGGGGGAGGGTGTGAGGTTTTTGAACTCTTATGTGAAAATTGAGAGATGCCATCTCAGTGGCAAAAAGCTATATGGGACAGCATATTTTCAGTACTGTGATTAGTTGTAGTAAATTTATTGGTGCTGATCAATGTAATACATGTCAGTTTGTAGGTCAAATCTGCTACAATGCTACTACTGTACTAAGCATTGCAGTGTCTCGTGTTTCAGAAATTTAAAGAACAATCTATTTCAATCTACCCCATTGTTATAGTACATGTACATTTGCTTTGTACAAGGTAAGAAGTCTGGCAGTTAAATTCCAATCTAATAACCTTAAACTTTGCTTTGCATAGTAGGTAACTGTTTGCTTGGATGGCCCTTGACTGAATTGAAGCAGGTTCGGCACATCAGGTAATCTCATTTCCTTCAGCATCCCATAGACATGCAGATTAAGTGAATCAGTGACTCTAGACTGGCTTGATACAAGTAATGCTCTGTGCATTTGAGGGTGATCTGCGGTAGGCTGTCGTCCCATCTAAAGTTTCTTTCAGTTGTTACTGGGAAACATTTAAGGCTCTTTGTGATCCTATAATGAAAACATTGCTACAGAAGTCTATGAATAATACAAATACGATGTGGTCATATGTATTACCTTCAACAGAACTGTATAATGATGTTTAATAGCATGGCTAATAAACATGTAAGTTCGAGAACACCTGACTTCAAAGATCACAGTAGACGGGAATTTAGTCCTGATGCTTTAAAGGTAGATAATATGCAAAAATGGTCTCATTATGTGTCAATCTTCAATAGTCCTCTAGGATTTGGTGGCACTGGAGGGATTGTTTGCTTTCCTCTAGAGATCTCATTATTTTACCTTACTGTGCGTATTCAGACTTTCCTCATTTGTAAAGTTTAACACTAAAAAAGTAGAGCACGTATGACGGCTAATTGAATGTTCCTTCAAATACCGTTCAAGTTTTATTTCAACTGTCAAAGTTTTCAATTATTTTTGTGTTATGGGTTGCGATTTGCTTGTTTTGAATGAACTGTTAATTCTTATAAATTTGACTATATTTTGAATATTTGAGAATGCTCCAAAGCAAGAAGTGTTGAAGTCTCAAAAAAAAAAAAAACACGTGATTGAAGCAAAAACAAAGTCTTATTTAAAAGTAAGCTGATAAAACACAATTTTAGAAGTGTGCTCTGAAAGTGCCCTGTTTATGGTTAGTCAGATTTCTTTTATATTTAATGCCTCCGGTAACAATGAAGAATGATGCCAAGGAGGTCAGATGTTGCACAAGGTTCACTCGCTGGGCATATTATTAGGAACACCTGTATACTTTCTTATCCATACAGTTATGTAATCTGCCAGTCATGTGGCTGCAGACCACACTGTACTGCTGTGGCGAGCATAAAAGCATCTCAGAATTCTCATCTCAATAAGCAAGATCTTAAGGAAAATAGGCTACAATAGCAGAAGACCACATCTGATTCCATTCCTGTCAGCCAAGAACAGAAACCGAAGGCTGCAGTGGGCATAGGCTAATCAAAACTGAACAAAAATATAGCCTTGTCTGATAAATTTGGCACCAACAGCATAAATCCATGCAACTAATCTGCCTTGTGTCAGCAGTCCAGGGTGGTGGTGGTGTGATGCTGTGAAGAATGTTTTCTTGGCATACTTTGAGCCCTTTAATAGCAATGAACCATCTCTTGAATGCCACAGCCTATTTGAGTATTGTTGCTGGCCATGTTCATCCCTTCATGGTCACAAAAGTGACCCATCTTCTAATGGCTAATTCCAGCATGATAATACATTAAGTCTCAAAGAACAAGTCATCTCAAACTGGTTTTATGAACATGAAAAGGGTAGGTTCAGGGTAGGGTTGCATCCCTGGCTCAAGTATGTTTTTTGTTTATTTGATCTATTAGTTATATTTTAAATATTAGTTTGTTTAATATGTTATTAAATCTGTTTTTAGTAGTGTTTTTCTTCATTCAATTAGCTTATTATTGTTTATAACTTTTGGATATTTTGAAATTTTGTGTGTATGTGCTTGTTTTTCAAGTTTTCTGCCTTGTACTCTTTGTGTGGTCTGCTCCCAGTGGTGCAGTTTTCTATATTGCTGTTGCTTTCTGTCTAACAGTTTGTGCTTTTTTCTCTAATTGGATTCTGGTTTTCAACCCTGCTATTGATGTAAGGTACTGTTTCTGGTTTGTGTTATTTGAACTTGTTTGCTTTTACGTTTGCCTCTATGGCAAAACTATGTTGTTTCCTTTATTGCTCCTGCCTTTGCTTTCATTGAAATGTTTTTGAGTCTCCATCAATAAATAATTTTTTATTAAAGGAACTTAAGGGCAGAGTGGTGGAGCCGAGGCTTCTGGATCTGCGCCTGCAATTGGAAGGGGTCAAAACCCATTTAATGGCAGAAGTGATTCCACTCTGTTGGGCCCTTGAACAAGGCCTTAACCTGCAATTTCTCCATCCTGGGTGTGAGGTTAAACTGCATCTAATCCCGCAAGCAGGTCCTCCAACTTTCAGAGAAAACTAGGGTTTTTTTGGCAGGACTGGCACTGCTGCCATTGTGTAAAAAATAAAAAAATAAAAACTCTCACTATTTCACTGATTTCTAACTAGTGTGGTGCTGAGGTGTCACCCGTTGCACGGCTGTGCTCTGAACTTAATTTGGATCCTGAGATGGTTTGTTTTGTATTGGGTGCAGCACACAACCTCTCCTCAATTTTATTTTGGTTTTCTCATGGGTTTTCTCTCTTGCTTTTGTGGACATTTTATTTTTAAAAGCCTTTACTCCAGAAAAAAATATAGTTGAGTACAATGATACTGACTTAACGTCACAAGTACCGAATCATATACATGCACAATCACACACACACACTTGGTTTTACAGCAGATACGTACACAAGCAAAGGAAGTAGACTGTTTATTCTTGTCTTTACATACGTCTGTGTAAACCTGAGAAAATTGCTATCCAGCCTTTTACACATTCTGTAGCTTGCTCTGTCCACAATGTGCCATCTCGTGTGTAATGTTTTCACACAACTTGGAATATAAATTATGCAGCCAGGATCAAAGCATACCAAGTGTCTGAGAGCAACTAACCTGTCAGTATATGAACTACACAGGTAGCATCAATTTGACATGGGGAAAGGAGAACATACAAGATGTCACATTGTGTACAGAATAGTCCATAAGTTGAAGAGCACAAATTGGTTCTGACTGTGTACTTTGTATTCCAAGTCATATGAAAATATTACAATACACAGACACTGCATATCCAAAATATATGCAAAAGCAAGAATGAACAGTCAGCTTTCTTTGCTTGTGCAGGCGTATTATGTGTATGTGGTTCATTAACTTCGGCCAGCATTTCAGTTCAGCTGTACTCATAATCATTCTTTTTTACTAAAAAGCACCTCATTTATGGCCAAGTACTACATTCCATCCATCCTTCCATATTCACAATTTTAAGTATGCCATGTGTGTGCATTGTTATGTGTTCACACAACTTGATAAACAAAGTACACAGCCATCAATTTGATATGTGCTGTGATCTTCAGTGCTGTGCTCTTTCACTTATGGTGGAAATGGAAGGCTGGATGCAAGATGGTACTTGGCCATAAATGAGGCACCTTTTATGAAAAAAAAATATGATTTGAGTGCAACTATACTGAAATGCTGACGCATATTTTGAATTATATACACAAATAATCGCAAATTTGGAATCACATACAGTACATGACTTGATGGTAAAGGCATAAACATGCTAAGTAAGCTCTTTATTCTTGTATTTGCCTACATTGTCAGGTCTGCCATTTCTGTGAAAATATCAAAAATGCTGCATTCACTTGCACAGTGTGCTCTCTCGTGTGGTTTATTTTCCCTGTGTAAAGTTGATGCTGGCTGCTTACTTCATATACTGAGAGCTTTGAAATTTTAAGACATTTAACATATTTATGCAGAATCGCACCTAGCATTGTATGTAAGGGCAGGCGTACTTGTGGATGAGCAGTTCTTAAATTGTTTATCCCTTTTCACACAGTGAAATTCAAACCAACAAATCTGGAATCAAATTTTGGAAAGTTGCTGATGTACTCTAAGTACTAACTGTATATATTACATACTATTACCTTTTTGGAGAAAGATCACTTTCAGTTGCCAGGGAAACAGTCTGACAGTGGATGTAACTTTTGAGCCTTTCATAAGCAATGTGAGCAATGTCACTGCTGACAATATTTTCACATCACTTTAAGTGCTTAAAGTAGGCATTTCCTTTTCGTGGGGTGAGCTTTCCATGACCAGGAAGAGTCAGGGAGTCCACAATAAATGTTGGGGAGCCAGCCAGCCAAACCTGTTTAATGAAAGAAAAACGGAAATGCTGCTATTAAAGTAAATAGAACAGAAAATTAGCAATCCATCCTTAACAATGGCTCTCAAACCTCTCTTGGTTGCTTCAGGCAGCTCGAGAGCTCCTTCCAACTTGGTATCTGGGTACAAAATGAGATGTCCCATCGGGATACGCCCACTTTTATCTGCTCCCCATTAGAAGGGATGGGGCCTTCTCAGGCCTCCACAGCCAAGGTTTGCTTTCACTGCAGTTCTTTTTGATAGTTCAGGTGGAAAAGAAAGAACAGTTAACAGCAGTTCCTCCTTTCAGTTTGGGGTGGTATCACTTGCCTTACTTAATTAAGCCTTGAAGGTGATCCCCAGGTGCATATGTGTGACAAGGTATGTCTGTGTTTGCAATGGCATTTTTCATAATGGACTTTTCACTTTCAGCAAGCTTTCACATTTCCAATGGAGATGCTGCAACTCTCCACAATACCTTATGTATTGACAGCACATGCTCAATCTCCAAGGGCAACCCCCATTCTTCCGCATATTAAAAATAGTTTACCGTATATGCTCCAATGAAGGCCTCCGGCGTTTATTTGAAAAACTAGCCTCGGCTCTCGGCGCTTAATAGAGACTGGCCATTATTAACAAAAACCTTCTGAACACAATATTTTTTCGTGTGTGTCGGTTTTAGGTAGGTACACAAAAATATCGGCTTAATATTACAAAGAGCTACTTTATTTGAATTTCACAAGCTGCATAAGACTGTTAAAGATAAATGGCAATGTCTTTCTGTACCTTTCGGTGCTATTCATCATCTGAATCCGCAATGACGGCTTCGTTGTTGTCCAGTTCACTATCATCTTCCTCTTCTTCCAGGTTTGTCACGACGCTTTGAATTCTTACCTTCAAAACACGGCTGATTTTCTTTGAGGCAATGAATTCATGAATCCTCACTGCCGTCAGTAGAATTGGTGATGCCACAATTTTTGAAAGATTCCCAAATCATTTTATTTGAGATTTCATCCCATGCAGACACGTCATGAAGGTGCGCACAAATTTCCGCCTCGTTCTTTGTCATTGCCACCTGCCATCCAATTTTCATAGAATGCTCTGATCTTGTCCTTGAAAGATTTGTTCCATGAAACATCTGCTGGCTGCACATATTTTGTGCAACCTCCTGTAACGATTGCTGTGTCCATGTTGTACTTTTTCAGTTCCCATTTAATGTTTGCATTGATATGGCAACGATAAGAGTCCCAAACCAGAAGTCTCTTGTGGAATGAAAATTTCCCACAAACTTTTTGTAGCCATTGGATTGTGAGATCTTTGTTTATCTATCCGTTTTGGGAACACGTTATGACGGCTGCTTGAAGTTGAACATCTTGCTGCAACCTAGTCACTTCTCGTATTCCGCATCTAAATACGATGAACAGGCTTCATCTTGGTTCCATCACCTTTGGTCACAAGAACTAACGTAAAATGATCTTTCTCATGGCCAGTAGTTTTGATAGAGACTGTTTTTGCTCCACTGGGATGAATAGTTGTCTCATCCGGCATGTCAAACCAAACTGACGTCTCATCCATTTCAATAATGTTGCATTCTTGTATACCTTTGGTCATCCGCAACTGAGAAATCCACATCACAAAAGAAACAACTTTGTCAATCAGTTTATCTGGATCTTTTTGAGCCACAGTTGTTTTTCGTCTGAGAGATAACGAATTACGCTCCATAAATTTTTGCAACCAGCCAAACTCGCAACAAAAGTTTCCTTTCTCTTGGATTCTTCATCGATCTCAGTATTCAAAATCAGATTCGTTCGTTCATGAATCATCTTTCTGGAAACGAGGATGGATTTTCGCTGCTGCTCAGGAATCCAGAACAATACATGGTCTTCAAGATCTTCACTAACTTTCTTGGTTCCTCCTCCTTCTGACCGCTTTTTGCTTGCACCTTTGTCCACTTTCACAGACACAAGACTCTCATATTGTTTCTTCCACTGTCTGATTCTTTTCAGATCAACACCATAATGACGAGCGGCCGCTTCGGCAGAAGTTTCTTTCGCGTATTCCACCGCCCGAATCTTAAAGGCAATGTCAAATAGCCGTTTCTGCGGCATTTTGGAAGGCAATGTACCATAGATCGACACAACCGTATAGGTGAAAAAACTGCTTTGGTAAACTCTGCTGACCCACTATCGGCACCGTCCTCGTGCACTGCTTCTTCCAAAATGAGATAGGATTGTTGTACAGTTTCTCAAAATACCAAAGTGGAAGGGTGCTCCAAAATGGTCTCTGTGTTTTGCATTTCAGAAATATAACAAGGGCATCTCATATCGCTGGTGAAGAAATCACGTGAAAAGGATTACAATGACAAGAAAATTCCATTTTAGTGGATACGAAGACGCCAGATCTTTCTTTGTTACTCCCCTCTCTGTCCAAAGGGTAAATTTCGTAATCCAGGGCCTCGCAGGTCCAAAATAAGTAAATGTGTCCTGGGTCCGATGACCTAGGCTAATCTTGCTGACAGCGAAAACGATAAGGAATGTGCAGCTGGTTAAAAGTGATGAATCTTTGCGGAGACTTTTCATAACAAAACAATTTGTACCACTCTCTGTTTATCACTACTGTACGGTATTACCGTATAACGTCCGTATTTTGGTCAACCCGGCATGAAAATGAAGCAGTTTTAGAAACCGGTATGTCCGTATTTCTTATATATGCAACGTGCTGATATGTACATGTATTACACACGTCTATAAAGATACAGACACTTACAATGTACACTAGTAGGCAAATATCAAAGACCCGGCTACTGTTAGAGACCGGCTACTATTTGGCCATGTCCCCTCTGAAGCACGGCGTTTATTAGAGGCCTTCGACAACAAGAGACTTTGTGTTTATTGGAGCATATATGGTATGTATATATCAGCACAAGCATGGGTCTCTGACATTACACTAGTCCCTTCAGTGGTTCATATGAAAAAAATGAAAAAGCAGACACAACAAGGAATACTATCAAGTTATTTAATTCTAGCACTGATTTCACAAAGCAAATAAGCAACTTGCCCAAAAGACACTGTCTGTGCCGTACTGAGCTGAAAAGAAAATAAGATGGAAGCCACCAGCCCATTGTGAAGGGATACAAGATGGCCAAAGAGACGGACAGACACTGATAACTTGCATAGGCAGTGCAGAACACACAAGCAGCAAAACAAAAATGAGAATAGTGCACCAGATTTTGGCATGTGAGCCACACAGACTGCAACACTGATAGCAGACTGATAATGAGAACAGTGTTAAACTCCATCGATCATGCTACCTGCCTGTTACTTCAATAATCCATGACGTATTTAAGTAATGTTTTAATTTTATAGACTTTAATGTCTATACAAAGATATTGTTTTAATCTAATGTATTTTATGCTTCCAGCTAAATGATAAGTATGATTTTGCTTTTTACAACTTAAACAATGAAGTGGTTTTATGCCAAATTAAAGAGCAAGTTTAGAACTTTACTTGTGTCACAGCATCCCTATGGGTTATTCTAGCTCTCAGTAGGGTGAATTAGTGCAAAACTCCAAAAATGTACACACAATAAAACTAAAAGAAAACTATTTAAAGTGTCAACATGAAATTAGGTTCTGCTTCTTGTGTTAAAAAAAAAATTGTTAATATAGTGTACCTTCCTAGAGCTGCTGTTGACAATATTGATTTGGTATATTGTTTCTTTAATATTTTGTAGTAATTTGTTTTATTAGATATTAGTTTGGAGATTAAAATTTTAATTCCCTTCTCCCTGTGTTCATGGTGACATTGATATGTCTTTCAGCAGATGTGTCTTTATAAATGATGGACCTATTTTCAGACATTTTGAATTCAACTAGAGTTGTTATCTTTTGTGTGCAGAACAAGCAATTCCAGAATGTGTCTGACACAAACAAAAAACAACTTTATAAATGTGTATATATTGTATATTTATATATATTTCGTAAAGTTTCTTAGCATCTTGATTCAGCATTATTTTGTGATTATGCTGCATTTCTTTTAGTCATACTGCACACTCAACCTCCTTAACATTATGTTTACCCCTGGTGGGGAAAAAAGACAAAAAATGTAGATTTTTTTTTCATCAAGAAAAAAAGTTGTTAGGTATAACAGAAACATGTTAATACCAAAACATCAACATTAATACAGTACGAAAGATATGCCTAGTGTCCACTGATGCATATTTAGTACCATTCTTCGTGGGACCTGTTTTGAGACAGACCCCAATACACAGACCAATGCCCAATGTGTTTCTTTGCATGCTTTTTTTATATTTTTTCTGTTGCTTGCAAATGAGAAGGTACAATGTCAGTGCCTGATCTGTATAATTGACACCGTCCTTTGTGTTATTTTAGACTACTGCAGCCAAAGGCTTAGTGATTTCCTCATTTCCCCCTGCCATGAACATTGGTAGAATTGTGAACAGTGCTTAGGATGCTAATGTCTTCCTTGTAATACCACATGATCACAATCATTTTACTTTTACGTCACACTGAAGCTTCACACAACCAAATTCGCTAGACATATCACTGTGGTTTAGTTGTATAGTGCCTTATGCATCAGTTTCACTATCTGTGTCAAAATCTGATGCCCAATTCATATTGCCATCTTTATCACTTCATTCAAGTAATCTTTCAGTTTGATCTAAAACTGATTTTACATTTTTTTTCATTTACGCACCATTGTGTGTGTGCGTGTATGTGCGTGTGTGTGCGTGCGTGTTGGCTGAAGGTCCTGCCCCACTCATGAATATTGATGAGTTACCATAGAATGGCAAAAAGCATAAAACTTTGAGCAATGGTTCATCTGCAGTTTGTTTACAGTTTTTTGCTTGCCATTGTGTTTTTGGTTCAAGGTTCTGACCCACTCATGAATATCGATGAGTTACCATAAAGTGACAGAACATATAGAAATATTAATGATTTTTTGCAGCATGATATTATTTTTATCAATTTGATGGAAGCAGAATATTGTCTTGAGAGTTATTCAGGCTTAAAAATGTAAAATGGATCATTACACATCAACTCAAATCTGGCTCTGGCTTAACAGTACTTACATAGAATTCCAAGCCCAAGTCATGATCGGGGCTAACACCAAAGAGGTTAAACTTCTTGCTTCCACAAAAACTGTTAATATCAACTGAGATGCTGGACATCAAAATATTTAATTCATTGGAAAGATTTGTGTCTGTTAATTCTTGTATGCTTACTTTCAGTAGATTTCATTTCATGAATGGTACATGGTAGCTGTATGTGCTACCAAATAGTGATGCCATCTGCACAGCAGGCTTGCAAAGTATGAATGCTGTACAGACTGTAGAAATCAACCAAGAAAAACTTTGGTAAGATGATATTTAAGTTCACAATTGCACTGAAGTTCAGTAATATCTAACTGCAAGAATTCTGATGAATTATTCAAATTAACAGAAAAAGGAAATGAAAAAATTGCAAAATCTGTCCCTTGGTACCTAATGTTCTGAAAGTACGATTCAAATTTACAATGAAGGATGGCAACCTGAGCTTTATATATGGCAAAGTCTTCACTTCTGTCTGAACACTGATCCTTAAAATTGCAAAAATGAACAGGATTTGCTTGTTGCATTTGATGCAGACTATCGTAAAATATGAAGAATAATGAAAAAGATTAATTAACAACTTTATACCATTGAAACGAGCTCACCTGGAAAGTTAACTCTCCTCATCTGACTGTGGCAATGAAGCATTTGAAAAACGCACAGTTGGAATGCTGCAGCTGGCAAGTGTATTTTACTCCTTGTTTCACCAAACAGTCATTTTGAAATACAGGAATAATCTATTTTAGTTTGTCTGCTATCAGAACACTCCTTCCAACTTCCTTCCTTCACATTTGTAAACGACATTCTTTATACAGAGCTGGACTCACACATGAAGTCCCATCTTCAGGGATGCCACTGTCAACCAAATTGCTTACTGATAAAACTCCTATTCTTTAAAATTGCGCATTCAAGACAAAGGTAAGCAAGCAGCTGAAAACATGCACCCCCTTTACCCTACAGTCTGTCCCTATTTGTTTGGTAAAAGCATGGTTTGCTTAATCATTTTTGTATGTCACCATATGACAGCTTATGATACTTACAGCAGCCAAATATATCATCATCTTGTTAAGAACATGTCATCAGGGATGGAATGTTAAATATTTTTGCGAGAAGCTTGTGTGCTTCCCACATCCATGTTTCAGGCCAGATTTGGGCTATAGTTTGCATAAAAGTAAAAGGAGGACAACTCACCTTTACTTCTGTTTATTCATTTATTTCATTTATCAGATGCTACTTAAAAATGAGGTTAAAATCACTGATTAAATATAAGTTTTGGGTCTATTTTGAAACAAGTGTTACAAGGCTTGGTTACAAAATAGATCAAAACAAATAATGAGTACTTAAATCTGATTACTAAGCACTGATTACTACACTCCTGAGGAAGATGCCTTTGAATTCTTTTAATCTGAAGGGTGATTGCAAGAGTGAGGCAGATACCTAGGAAGCTGTCAGATTTGCTGTGTGTTTGAATGAAAGCTCCAATACAAAATAAAGCCCCAATACTTGTTCCTACAAATGCCACAATAAAGTTCTCTTTGCCCAGCTCTTTCCTGTTTGGCTTTTCTGTGCAACTCAGAATCCCAGAAGTGACAACATAAAAAGAGTCTGGATTGAAGTTTGATGCCACATGGAGGTGGCATCACCAAATACCATTCGTTAGCAGGTTCGAGTGGGCATAATGAGTGCCTCCAGATAAGATGTAGCTGATTCAGGGACTACTCTGTTGGCAAACATCAGGGATTTTTGCTTCCAATTTTAAAAGAAACAAAGAAAGCTAAAATATGCACAAAATAAAACATGCACATACAAAGAAAGGATGAAAAAGTGAGAAAACGACATACAGGTAGTCGTCAACTTATGACCACATTCAGTTCTGATGGACCAACCATGAGGCTATTTGGACATAAGATGGATGTTTATATTGTATTCAAACCTGACCGTATGTATAGTATTGTATAATAAGTCTCTTAAGTCATATTGTTTATTTTATATGCATTTTTATCATTATTCTTACCACATTGTGTAGATTTTCTATCATTTTTTGTAAATTATTTTTTTATTTTATTCTTTTGTGTCATTATTACTGTTTGCTCACTTGGGTGTCGAACCTTTAACAGCTTCACAAATCCTTTCTTTGCCTTTGTTATGCTACATCATCAGTGTGAGCATCCCCCAGGGTTTGTTTTGTTAATTGTGACAGGAGGAATTGTACCAGAAGAGTTTGAGCACGTGTATGCTTTCTGTTTCAACATTTCTGACTGTTAATAAGAAGCACTAACATATAAAGGAGTTCACTGTGATTGCATTACCCCTTCATGGCAGTTCACACAGAGCAGCACATTGGGAGTCACAATACAGAAGCTTTGGAGGTTAACCAGTGTGGAGACCAGCCTCGACACAGACAGGCAGACACCAATGGTTCAAATCACCACACATGTTTATTTACAGTTCTATTTACAGTAATCAGTCCCACACACAATCCTGTGCCCCTGCACCACACACCCTCAGTCCAGGCCTCTCCAAATCCTGTCCTCTCTTCGCCGCCTCCACTCCTCTTCGTCCTCTTCCACCCAGCTCCAGCTGACGACTGGAGAGAGGTGGTCCCTTTTATCCCCACACGGACGTGCTCCAGGTGCCTTCCGACGGCACTTCCTGGTGTGGTGGAAGTGGCGCTTAAGCACCCGGAAGCACTCCGGGTGTCCCTGGTAATGCTTCCGCCAGCATCTCTGGGTGTGGCGGAAGTGCTGACATCCAGGGCTTCACAGTCTTCAGGGCACGCCCTGGCGGTGGCCACGGGCCTCTATAGGGTTGAGCTTCCATGCTCAATTCCCGTGGCCCCCACACATACTAGGGCAGCTGCCCTCTCGTGGACTGGGGGAGGCATAGTCCCTCTCCTGGTCCTTCTCGCCGTCCCGGCTGGGCAGAGCCGCCCGCCACACCAGATTCAAAGTCAGAGTGCAGCAATACAGCATGTGCAGTGCACACCACTTACAATGGGATAACTTAAAGTCACATGCAATCACATTCGCTTTCTGTCCTCCCTCATACTTCTTGATCACCTTCATTTTGTGTTGAGATAAATTTCCTTTTTTTCTGGAATTGTAAGACAAATGTAACTGTGCGAAGTCTAAACTGCTGCAGGTAATAAACTGAGATCGAGATGAATGAGTCACAGTATTCGGTGCTGGCGTGTCGAAAACTATCATTTGCCAGTGAGACAAGGTAGCATTTGCAAGCTGAATGGTGGTATGACACATAGGTTGTAAGTCGACGACTAACTGTATGCAATAAATAAAGGCTTGCTCGCTTATTGAGCCTCCCACATGGATGTCAGTCAGGTTGAAATCCTTATCCACTTGCCTTTCCAGTACTACAGTAGACATTGTCTTTCTCCCCTCTTGTATATTTTTAATACTTTCATTTTCACTCTTTAGTCTTTCCCTTTTTCCATGTCCAACTCACTTCCCAACTGTAACCTCAAGTCGTATCTAGCCTGTGAAGAATTTTGTCTAATTCATTTAAGTGATATTTAAATAATAATCTTTTTAAAAGGGAATGGAAATGGTTTTTGAATACAGTTAGTTTAATTCACTGTAGTAGAACTACAAATTTATACAATATGCTTCCATGTACGTCTGTCACTTGGTGCGTTTACATTCACACACATAACCGGGTTAAGGCGAATAACCCGATTAAGGCAGAAACCTGGTTTCTTAATAATCCAAGTTTACATGCGGAAGTAATCTTTTGGAGTTATTCTTTTTCAAAACACTCTTACTTAATTAAACTGCTCAAAAATGACTTAAATCTCATCATCGGCCACCTTGAATCAGAAAATAAGCATGACACCTGTGATAATTTTCTTGTGTTTTATAAATATGTTTAGTCAAACTGACACTTTATTTACAGGTTTCTGTTACTAGACTGCAAGCAGCAAAGTTTTAGCTTGGTTAAATTTACATCTTTCCTTACACCCAGTATTGCTGGAATAATAATACCACAGGTATTTTTACTTTAATAGGATAAGTATTGTATTAGGTTACTCATTACTATAAAAATTAATTGGACTATGTAACACATGTTACATACTGCTCTCACGATTTTGTTGCAGAGGTTAGCACTGAACGTTTAGCTCATCAACACAAATATAGCAATTTTTAAAATATTGAGACATTATTATTATTTTGGCCAGGAGAAGGAATAATGTGACTGTCTGAACATTTACCACTGGAAATGTGTTTTGTGGACACTTTTACCTGTGGCTGTTGGAAGCGTGTGAAAAGCAAATACATGCAAAGGCAGACAGAGTGTAATGGACATGCGCAGACTACAGTAAACCGGTTAAGTGTTTACATGGACACTTAATTGGGTTATTCACCCAGAAATCTACTTCTGCTCATCAGGTTTCTCAGAGACCAATATCCTGAATTCTCTAATCGGAATAAGGGTTTACATGGCATTTTAGAATTCAGGTTTTTGTGAATAATCAGGTTATTGAAGTGCTGAGGTGTTGTCCACTGTACCAGCAGAACTGGGTCCCAATTTGAGGCAGCACACCCAGGTAGACGCATGGAACATCTTGTCTCTCTATCATGATGATCATCTTCATCTGCTGTCAGAGGAACTTTGTAAACTTTGCATTTCAGTGGCAGCACTCTCTGAGGTGCTTAGACCTTGGACTGGACAGATCTCTGTAGGTGGGTACATCTTTTATTGGTTTGGTCGCTCTGATGGCTGTCATACTTGGGGAGTAGCTGTTATTGATCAGCTCATCTTGATGGTGTCCGATGTCACTCCTTTAAATGAGGGTATGCGACTCTGATTAAGTCATTCTCTGGGTGGCTTGTTCATTGTCTCAGTGTATGCTCTGACCACTGTGAGTGATGTCTTGGTGAGGGAGACATTTTATTCCCAGCTGGGCGTCGGTGGTTGATCGGTGCCCGCAAGGTGACAGTCATTTGGTCATGGGTGACTTCAATGCAAGAACTGGTACTGACGGGGCTTTGAAAATTGTGTCAGTTCCCATAGGTCTGATGAACTGTGATGAAAGTGGCTTCATGTTCCTTGACTTTGCAAAAGGTCAAGGGGCTGCAGATTGGTGAATCCTGGTTCCAGTGCTCTGAGCTGCATCATTGGATTTGGTACTCCAATATTGGTATTGTGGTGAAGGAGATCAATCACATCCTTGTGGGCAGATGCTGGAGGCTTCTACAGAACTGCAGGCCCCACAGAAGAGCCCAGTATGTGAATTCTGACCACAGACTTGTTGTTGTTACACTGAAGATCCAGCAGGCTACCCCCTAGTATAAGAATAAGACTGGACCTGGCCAGACTTCAAGAACAGGCAGTTTATTATGAGTTTGCATGCAGTTTGTGTAGGAGATGGCTGTGAAGGCAGATAAGGAGGTGTTTGTTAGATGAATCTGTGAGCAAGTGACACACCATCTATGGTCCAGTTACCCATGTCCTGTTTACAGTGGAATCGAAGCATTATGCGAATCCGAATCTTTTCCTCAGAAAGTCTTTGTCAGAACAGGCGATGACGCTGCAATTGTGACCCACTGGGCTGGCTACATTGAGCAGCTCTCTAAAGCTGATCCTCCAGCTAGGACGTTGACTTCTCTGGGTCCACGGACCTTGAGGCTGAGCCTTCAATTAGCTGTGAATCACCCAGTCTCACTGAGATTGCACAGATGATCAACCAGCTGACGGTAGGGAAGGCTGCAGGGATCTGTGGTATCTGGGGTGAACCTCTCTGGCCTGGTGTTAAGGTTGTCCTCGCATTACAAGCAATCTTCACTTCCATTTGGGAGATGGGCATCATCCCAACTGATTGGAAGATGGGACTTGTCATTCCTGTCTGGAAAGGGAAGAGTGATCACCTGGATTGCAGCAACTACAGGGGAATAACACTGTTCTAGGTGCAGGGTAAGGTTCTTGCTAAGGTCATCCTCAATAGGATCCATGATCATATGCTCACCTACAAGCAACTGGAGCAGTCTGGATTTACACATAAGAAGTCTACCATTGACCATATCCTGACACTGAGGGTTCTTATGGTTGCAAAGGCGAATATCAACAGATTTTCTATGTAGCCTTTGACGATTTTCATAAAGCATTCAACTCATTTGTTTAAGCTGCCCTGTGGGACATCGTTAGACTTCACAGGATCTCCCTGAAGTTGCTGGATATCATCGCTGGCCTGTACACTGGCAATGTGAGTGCTGTGCAGAGTGGAGATAGAACCTCTGCATTTTTCCCAGTTGATTCTGGGGTTCATCAGAGTTGTGTTCTTGCTCCTACTCTGTTCAGTGCTTGCATGGAGTGGGTGTTGGGCAGGGTCGTGGGATCCAGAGGCTGTGGAGCATCAGCTGATGATGAAAGGTTCACTGATCTTCACTTTAATGACAAGTCTGTGATGTTTGCGTAATCAATGGTGGCTCTAATCGGGGCTGTCAACAGACTGAGCAAAGAGTATGAGTGTCTGGTCTTATGAGTGTCCTGAATAAAAACCAAGATCCAGGCCTTCAATGACCTCTTGGGCACAGCCTTCAGCAGTGTCTGTCTGTGGAGAGAATGTTGAACTCATCAAGTGGTTTACTTACCTTGGCAGTGACATTCACGTCTCTCGTGACTCTTCCTATGAATTCATTAAATGGATTGGGAGAGCATGGGGTTTCATGATGTTGCTGGAAAGGCATGTATTGTGCTTTCAGTATCTTTGCAAAAGGATGAAGGTCTTTAGGGTATTTAGTCTTTAGAGTCCTGGGGCCTCATGCATAACGCTGTGCGTAGAATTCAGCCTAAAACATAGCGTAAGGACAAAAGCGGAAATGTGCGTAAGTACAAAAAAATCCAAATGCATAAATGTGTGCATTCGCCAACTTCCATGTTCTTCCGCTCCATAAATCCTGGTCAGAGTGAAAAGTAATGCACGTGCACGCGCCTGCTGTCCCACCCAAACTCCTCCCAGAATTACACCTCTTTGATTATGCAAATCAATATAAATAGCCCCTAAGCTCAGCGTTCTGTGAAAAGGCAATGGCAAAAACACGGGGGGAAATAGCAGAATTACAGCGAATACCAAGTGGAGGCAAGGAAAAACATACAATTTGTTGGTTTAAACAGTGGTTTGAACAACAAAAGGAAGTTGATGAGTGACATAGAGTGTCAGAGAAGCTCAAAAGCTCAAGTTCACAAAGTTGCACAGTGCCCGAAATATAAAAGAAGTTGTCAGATATCAAAGTCGCCGTGAAAAGGCAAGTCGTAGTCCACTGTCTGAGTGTCATATGAAAGCTTATTAGGGTACAGAGAAAAGAAAAAAAATAGGGACACAGTGGGAAAAAAGCTCGAAATGTCAACTTTAATCTCGAAACTTCCACTTTAATCACGTAGTTTATTTTGTCATTAAAATAGAACATCATAAAGTCCATTTTTAAATCGTTTAATTTACTACTTTCTCAAATCCCATTAGAACTAAAGTAGCACATTAAATGCTTTGTTTTGTATGTGTTCTTCTATGTGTTCTCCGTGTTAATCACTACGTGCTTCTTAAACGGGCTTTCTCTTCCTCCGACTGGACAAAGAATCCATTACATTCGTGATATTACAGCTCTCTGAATAATTAAAATACTGAGATGTATACTTGATATAATTTTCATGATTATAGGAGTTAAAGCATGTATTAAACATGGGAACATGGTGGCGCAGTGATAGTGACGAGCTGGTACCCTGTCTAGAGATTGTTCCTGCCTCCCACAAGATGCTTGCTGCACTGTGCGCGACCTTCGATGAAATAATTTATTGCAGCAGTACTGTCTCTTTCAAATGTACTAACTCCCAATTCCTGTCCTTCCTTTTCTTTCTCCAAGTAACCAATCACCACACAATCAGCTCTGCAACATATGTAAAGCCTTCTGCTTAGAATGCAGATTCTTCAAAACTTTTAAGGAACATTGAAATATCTTCGTAGTATATGTTTAATTATTCCATCCATCTATCCTTCCAGTGTCGCGCCAGCCCCAGCAAGAATACAGCGCGAGGCAGGAACAATCCCAGAACTGGCGCCAACTCCTTGCTAGCGCTGCGACACCGTGTCCTCACATGTTTAATTATTAACAATATAGATTATTCAAATGATGTTAACATTTTATCTGTATAATGTAATAAATATATTTTGCTGCATTTCATCTTAGAAATGATATCGTCATCATATGTAAATAAGCACTTTATAAAGTGGCACAGGTTGTGCAATATTATAACTGTATCACAAGTTTACAGTGAGGTAATTGTACTTATAAGTACAAACAGTTCTACAAGGAGCACTTAATGGACTGATTGAGTTCGTTTATAGTTCTTGGGATGAAACTGTTTCTGAACCGTGAGGTCCATACAGGAAAGGCTCTAAAGTATTTGCCGTTTGAGAGCAGTTCAATAGACAGTATGGCTGAGGCAGCGTGTGTTTGATGCTGTATACCGATAATTCTCTTTCTGCTCAAATTGCACACTCAGATACAGTAGTATAAATAGTCTGAGTGGTGCATTGAGAGGAACAACGCTAAAGCAGCTGTGGTATTTGAAATAGTTTGGCTAATCCGTGGACCATTATATTTTTATAGTTTAATTATAATCAGATCCCTTAAACTAATAAACAATATGCTGTTAATTTCAGTGTATATGATAAAGCCGCATCAGGGATGTGGATCTAAAAAAGAAAGGGAAACCACACTTGAACAAAAGCACTGCTTTGACTCTGAGTATCGCCAGTTTGCAAAACTGAGCAGAGAACTTATGTATGCCAAGCTTTTAGCTGGTGTGAAAATGTGCATGGCTTTACGCCAAGTTTAGGTTTTATATATCACAATTTGAGTGTGGAAACAGGCTTCCGCAACATTTTTGTGCGTACACACTGTTTATACATGAGGCCCCTGGTGCTTCCTGTTTTGCTATATGGTTGTGATCCATGGACCCTATCCAGTGACCTGAGGTGAAAACTGGACTCCCTCGGAACTGTGTCTCTTCTGAGAAGTCTTGGGTACTGACTTTGTGTCAAATGAGTGGTTGTTAACGGAGTCCAGAATGATGTACATTAACTGCATTGTGAGAGAATGCCAGTCACGGCATTACGGCCATGTTGCGCTATTCCCCATGAATGATCTGGCTCGCAGGATCCTCATTGTTGAGGACACTAGCAGCTTGACCAGGCCAAGTGGACACCCAGGTAACACCTGGCTACAGCAGAACTGGACCGTGTGTCTGCCTAGGGGGTTGCCAACCAGGATCCTAAGCTGTTTCGTCATGTAGTGGGTGAGACAACGCACTGTACTAATGCATGCTGCTCAACTTGACTTGACTCTGCACAGCTAACAGTAAACTTGAAGATGAACCTGAAACCAAAGTTTATGTGCTGTTTTCTGGTGTTCTTCATAGATGGAATAATATTGGGAAGAAACAAAAACCTTACTTGTGGCTCAAGGCAGTCTAAACCACTCACCATTTTCATATCTTAGATGTTTTGAGGCTTGAGAATACATTTAGTTTGTGATACACTTCACAGTGTATTATTGTATCTTACAATCTTTGTGGCTTTGGCATCCAAGTCAGACTGCATGTCTTGCAAAGATGAGAAGATAAGGCTTTAGAATTCATACTGTATAGAATTCTTCAGTTCATCTTATATACTGTGTCTGTTCAAATTGCTGAACAGATTTCATTTTCATTTGCATGTGATTGGATTACCTGTTTCCACAGACAGATCAACATCGTTTTAATCTTCCAGGACTATGTCCACCAGCACAATGTATCAGTTGCTAACATATGTTTCTTTATAAAATCAGATTTGTTTCTGAACATTACCTGTCTCACCCTAGCAGATTCAGTTTCAATGTTATTACTTGCATGGTGCATGGTTTGAGCATTGGACCAGAGTAGTATTGTGATGTTGTTCATTTGATTTAATTGGCCCTTTTAATTGGATTAGTGATAATGACACTTAAATAAATGTCAGAAGGTGATATCATTATATCTCGTATTGAAGACTAGAGGAGTAAACAGACTCTTTAATGTCAAGAAATTTCAGTCTTCCACAGAAACTTTGCCACATGCTTCATCGCACCATTCTTACAAAGCCTTCTTACAAGGCAATCAGTAAAACTTGTAATGAGGTATGTAAAATGTTAATATGAAATTCAATTTCAGGTTGCAAGCAGAAACTTTCATCGTTTCTTACACTGCAGTAATGCATGATAATTTTATCTTCAATTATAAGTAGCATAAATTAGCCTTAATGTCAAGTGGCCAACAGCAAAATCGGCAATTAATTTTCCAGCTACAATATACACTTGAGTAACCACATAGATTGGTAGTTTTATTAAAGAAAGTGTGGTTACAGTATGTGCAGCCATCTGCAGAATCTAATTTTACTTCTAGGTTTTTCCCTTATATTTTTTACTGCCAGACTGTGCATCTAGTCCTGTTTCCTTAGTACCAATAAGTTTAAAATGCCACCTTTCATGGTAATTTTGACCCTTGTCATTTTGCATGTATTGGTTTTCCGTAAAACAATTTTTTCTGTAATGAAACACACCATACGGTGTATAATCTCGAGCTGCATAATTCATCATACCACAAAGTCAATGCAATAATGTAATATTTTATTTAAACACAATAAAAGAAATGGCTAATGCAGAAGCCTTATTTTGTTCAGAAATATTTTATTTATAAATTTTATGGAGTTTTGAATATTCATAACTAAGCTGAAGATCCATCTGGATCTTACTTCATTGCTGCGATAAAACAGACACTCAGTCTCATTAGCAGCAATTAAAGCTGCAAAACAATGAAGTCGGTGTGTTTTATATACTGTATACTGTACATCAGAAATAAAATCTTTAAATAGAGAAAGAAATGTGCTTCCTAGTCTACAAGCCTGCCTCTAACATCACTAAAAGAGTCTCTTCTGGCAGGTGTATATCCATTTCATGTAATTCAGGCTCACAGAAAGCGTCATCTGGACTATTCTAATATAATAGATGAAAAGGGGGATAGGCCAGCAGTTATGGTGAATTAATCTATTTATTAGTTAGATTTTAGCATGTGAGTGGGGCCTACAATGGATTGTTGCCCTCTCCATGGCTGGCTGAATTCTTTATTGAGCCCAATGCTACTCTGTGGTGGGTTAGAGAATGTTATGTTATAGGAGCTATATTGTACTGTAATCTTGCGCTCTGACCAGGCCTTAAATGCCAGGTCTCCCTGCTTACTGTAATTGACACCAGGGGCCCATCTTGCTGTCAAACATAATTTTATCAATCTCGTTGGCTTTAAGCTAACTCTTCACATCCCCTCATTTATTCAGATGCAGCACAAAAAGTTTAATTCTCAGGTTATCAGGTCATGTCACTTGCAGTTCTCAAATGATTCTGCATTTAAGAGGTGTATTGAAAATAGAGATGAGACAGAGGAGAAGAGTCTGATGGAAAAATTTGTTTCTTGGTGCAGAAAGAATTGTCTGCATGTTAACATCAGGAAATCCAAGGAACTGGTTATTGACTTTCACCACACCAAAGAGCCTCGAAGTTTGATCAGTATTCAAGGAGTGGATTCAGAGGTGGTCCACACCTACAAGTACCTGGGGCTCTATATCAATGACAGGTTGGACTTGTCTCAGAACACAGAGGATCTGTATCAGAAAGGGGAGAGCAGACTGCATTCCTTTAATTTGGAAAATTACACCCTTCACATCTTCTATAGCTCTGTGATGCCCAGTGTGATTTTCTACACCATACTGGGCTGGTATCATCACTTAAAGAGAGGCCCACCGAATCAGCAAGCTAATTAAAAGGGCAAGCTTAGTTATAGGACACATTGTGGATCCCTGTGGTGTTATGGGTCCACAGCTCTCTCTCAGCAAAGGCCAGTTTTTCAATAAATAACACCCTCGCGGCTTAGTGAGGGGGCGTGGTGGCTGTAGCGGATCTCAGGGCGATCTGCGGTGTGGGCGTTTCTCACCTAGTGCACAGGTGAGGGACTGCCCACATCGGTGATTGTTCCTGAGGTTGCTAATGTGCTGCAGCTGCTATTGCCCCCCTCAATATATAGAAGCGCAAGGTGGTTAGAAGGGAAGAGAACAAAAAGGGAGGAAGGAAAAAGAGAAGGAAACGGAGGTTGCAGCAGGAAGCGAGCGAGCAAGTCGGTGCAGGAGAGCGAGTGAGCGAGCGAGAGTTAGGCTCGTGGCAGCTGAGCAGGCAGCCTGGTTGTTTGGCCAACACCTGGGAGAAGTAGTTGTGGTCGCTCTCGCAGAGTTTACTTTGGAGGGCGGGAGTGACGGAAGACGCAGGGGTCTCCACGGAAGGTAGCAGGAGTCGGGACTTGGGACATAGTGTCCCCTGCTTGAGAGCCTTGGACATGGGGGAATTCCCAAGTCGCCGTCCGGAGGAGCCGACCGGAGCCAAGGATCGGTGAGGCAATCGGAACAGCAGAAGCAGTTACAAAGAAGGTCCGCTGCATGTAGGGTGACTCCCCCTATTCAAGTTCAGAATGGAGAAGTAGGATGCACTGGATTTTTAAAAGGACAACTTGCAGCATGTTTTTAACCTTGTTGTTTTAAGAAGATTTTTCTAGTGTTTTAAAATCCATTTCACTTCTGTTTTATGGATTATTTATTTAATGAAGATCTTTTTGAACTTTTGAATCACTGCAGTATTTTGAAACACTGCTTTATTGTTAACTGTTTTTAATAAAAGCACTTTTGCACATTTATACATCATCCCCTTGCTATGCTGTTGCCTCACTGTCTAGCTCATCTCGGTTAAAACTATCAACATTGTTGGGTTCAAGGGCTCCCAAATAGAAGATGAGAGCATGGAGCTGAACCCACATCGTCACAACCCCCTGGAGGATCTACAGTAGCAAAGGAGAGCAAATTAAAGCAAAGCTGATTGCCATTATGAGCAATGCTGCACATCCTCTCTCTGACAAACTAACACTGAGGACTTTCAGTTAAATGAATTATTAAGCAGAAATGTGTCAACAACTCCTATCCACCCTCAGGCACTTAATGAAAAGCTTTCCAGTTCTCTACTTCTCTCTCTTTCTCTTCGAATCCAGTCTGTGCAAACCTTGTGCTGTTTATCCCTGGTAATTCTTTGCCAGCCTAATGGCCTAATAAACCAGAAAAACTGTCATTAAGTGGGCTTATTTCAAAGAGTATCCCATTTCAGTGTGGTTCTGTTGGTATTGTAGTAGCAGTTATTAGTGATGCTAGTCACCACATTAGTATTGCTTATGCAGGTAAATTGCTTAAAAGTATTATAAAACTGGTTTTGAAAGGTTTTCTGGCGCAGAACATAACTATTGAGACTATTGAGTCCATTAAACTCATCAGGTGGAGTATGATTCTCTTTGTGCGATCCAGACACTTGTGGAATTGACTAGAAGAATCGTGTTTCCTGATGGTCATACTGCCAGGAGCTTTTATTTTGTAAATCAATTTTGTGGTAAACTTGTTACTTATAAAAATTATCCAATGACAGAATAATCTTTGCTCATTCTTATGTTTTCACCTCATGGGAAAAAAATGATCCAACGCAACATGCACCTCATCTGCCATTTGGTCTAATTACACTGTACTACAAGATTTAAACTTTTGGGTTAACCATATTGATTTTGCCCTTCACCTTTAAAAATTTCTTTCACGTATACTCACCTATTTTTCAGATTTTCTCACATATTATAAGTACATATATATGGTACAACAACTAGAACTGGAATATCTGTGGTAAGCTACAAGTAGTAGCACCACATGGCTAGGAATGCAGCACAAATATTTGTTTGATTTGCGAATGGGGCAGCAATGCTGAAAAGGCACACAAACCATCTGTTGACCAAAAAACAACATTTTTTGCTCCACTTCATAATAACTTGGACTGATGAAAAATTTAGTAAAAGCAATAAACAAGCAAAGTGAATGATTTTGATATCTGAAATAAATCTCTCTATTCGTCGATAAATATTTTGCATGTCTTTATTTGTAAGCTAGACAAAGCATATGTAATATGTAATAAGAAGAGACTTGAGGCACGGCAAGGTTTGGGGCAGCCACCCATTTCATACGGTTTCCTGGTTGCAAAAGCAACTGATTCATGTAAGGCAAGTTTACACGACAGAGTCCAAAACAGAACTGCCTCCCAGAGCAAAGGCAGGAGGCTTTATAGGACGGTGGGCGGAAGTGATGTCGTCCTCGGGGCCGGGACTGGAAGTGATGTCGTCCTCGGGGCCGGAAGTGATGTGTCCCGCTTCGAGGTGGTGGCTTTTGGTGGGATTTTCCGGGAAAGACCTGTAGGGAACTCAGAAAGAACGTCAGCGTACCCCGCCCCTCCCGGGCAGATGTATAATCAGTCCTCTCTAAGCCCTTCAGCTGCCTAATATGCACATGTGTGTGACAAATATTAGATAGTGTTTCTGGATGCATGTTTTACTTTATTAATGAGAACAGCGGTGCTTTGATGTTTACCTAACCAACCCCGACCCATCTTTAGGACTGACTCGGGAAGTGAAATTTATTGTAGTGGGAGATGGAGCATCACACCAGCTTGGCAGGGGTGACTGTGTTTGGACTTACATGAACCTATAAGCTGTAACCTGCAGGAAGACCATAAACTGATTTGAACAAAGCAACCTGGGGATGAGTTGTACCTGAGTACTTTCATTGGTAACTGTCCCAGGAAGGGACAAGTAAAGTAATTATTTTGGCCTGAATTATGGCTGTTTATGATTGGTTTTGAATCTGAGGCCATTCTGTAATACAATGGCTCATTGGTTTGTGATATGTGATTAGAATGATATAAAGCTGGTCACCTTGCCTTTACCTTTTTCCCTCGCCATCTGACCATGAAGAGATGGCCAAGATGAAGACAACTCTATCTCGGCAGTCATATTGAGACAGGCATGTGACCTGTTTCAATACTCCACTCAACGGGCATGTGGTTGCAAAGCAACCTAGACTGAAAATAAGCCATTAGCTTCCAGTGGATGCAAGATTCACTACTATTGTTATTGTAGAGTTTGACAACATTCATATTGCCACATGCTTCCTTAATATTTTTGGGCATATTATCAATAATACATGATTAAATTTGTAGCTTAAGTCCTGCCTGTTCCTTTTCTCTGCCTAATTGCCTGAGGTTACTGAGGTACTGATAAGTGGCAAGTGTATTGAATATAAAACATTCAATCAAGACCTACACAATAATGAATATAAAGTGGAAAATAAGGTCACCATAGGACCCTACAAAGAAAAACAACAAGCAAGCTGAAGATCGACTAATGGGTCCAGAGGAAACTGCATGGTAGGCGTTCAAGGATGTCATTGAGAGCTTTCTTGACAGCTACAGAGCACCAAACTAAGTTCAGCTGGTAGACAACATGCTTAAGGTACACAAAATCATGAAGTGCAGCATGTCACCGAAGATGAATTTTTCGGATTCACACTTGGATCTCTTTCCTGTTCATCTTAGTGCAGTCATTTATGAATATGGTAAGAGGTTTCGCCAGTACATTGTAATTGGTATCAGAGCAAGTGCAATCCATCAGTGCTGGCTGATTATAGTTGGACACTGAAACGAAAAGCATCAGATGCTGAGTACAAATGAAAATCAGCAGCCAAACATTTTTAGCTCAATTGAATTAATTCACTGTGTCAGCATCATTAAGTAATTAAACATACTAAATAAATCAATTGCATATTTCTCAAAATGCATATATGATACAGCCAGTCTGAAATTATATTTTTATTCAGCTTGTAGGTGTTTATCATAATACACAAACATTTTGCAATTAGCAAAACTTAAATAAAATGTGATGTCCAGTGTTATTCACTGTCCTGAAACAAAGTTATTTCTTTAAAAAACAGCACAAAGCACTGTCAGTCACTTGATCTCTTTCTAATTTACACTTTGCGTTACTATACTGAGTTTGATATCAAAAGCCCTGTTAATATTGGTTGTTTGAATTTAATTATCCTGCCACAATGAGTGACAAGCTCCTCCCTTCAACTTGTTCTAGTAGCTTCTGCAACGAGTGTTTTTTTTTTTTTGCTTTGCTGCCAGTTCTGCTTCCACAAGCAATGATCTTCTTATTAAAGCTTTCTTGTGAGAGTGATCTAAGTGCAAAGAAACCTTCCAGCTCTGATCACTAAGATATTGGAGCTATATGTGAACGTACTTACTGTAGATAGTAGCATGCTACCCAGTGAACAAGAACATTGAGTTTGCTTAAGCGCTAATGTTGGAGCAGTAATATAATGTCCTGATTAACAGGAAAAAAAAAGCAGCACTCACAAAAATGTATGTTAGCATAATGCTTTCTGGGTAACTGTTTAGGAAAAGAGGCCTGGAGGGGAGTGTGCTGTTTTTTCTATTAAACCTAACCAATGAGCAACTGAACAGACCAGGTTAGAAATTAAGAATGATGTTTGTTGTATTTTTATAGCAGTGTTTTGACCATTTAGTGTCACTACCAACATCTCACAGTAAACACCATACAGCACGGGACCTTTTTCACTACTCATACATTCATGGAGCTGAGTGAGATGGTGTGAGTTCTCAAGAAGGAGGTTTGGGGAGTGGTGGGCACTAAGAAGATGTGCATGGGCTGCTCTACAAACAGTGTGCCACTCCTGACCCTTTGTTAGTAGCTGGATCCAAATAGTACTTATGACACAATAGATTCAAATATTATACAATCGACTCATGAAAACAACATGTACAAGCAGACAAGAAGAGACTAACGCATTAAATGACAATAGGAAGCAGCAACAACAATGCAATTTACAGCTTATTTTTGTCACTGAGTGCAGGCACAGTGCTCTGTGAACAATTCTCAGTTAAAGTATCAGTATAGATTATACTAATTACTAAATACAAAACTTTTACACATATACATGCAGATTTGTTAAAACACACAAAGAACAATGTAGAAACTGATTAAACAAATGGAAACCAACAATATCTGTTCATTAATCAATTGATGAACTATGGCCAGCTGAAATACAGGAGATAAAAATTGTAAAAGAGAAAGTCAAAAGCAAAGTCACAAAGTCTTGGAGACCTCAGCCCACTAGCCGCCTACCCCCTACTGAGTTTTCTATAGTGGACTCTGTGCTGACCATCCAATCTCATGAGAGAATCTTTCCATTCTATGATTCCAACGTTCCTTTATCTGAGATGATCTTTCCATATGCAGGAGAGCAGCCTGGTTGTAGAGCACTGGCACCAAGTGCTACATCCAGGTAACCAAGAAGAAATAAATCAGAGGAGGGTTAGCCACTGTTTAAAAATAGTGTGGTACTTATATTTCTGTACAAATGACTAACAAAGAGTTAGACTAAATAAACACCTACTTTAATTGATACACTACTCTCTAAACATTATCCAGTCAGGAGCCTGTACAATTGAAACAGCCCAATTGGACCAAATGTAATGATGAACCTGGCAAAGATGACACACTCATGGCTGAAAATGAAAGAGGTGGTGCTGAATAGTAAGGTGGGTGCTGAGTGGTGAGAGAGACGTCATCAGGAAGAGTACATTTTCATGTCTCTTTTTTTAGATATTATTGAATGATAGTTAACTATGCCTTTTAAACTATTATATATATATATCAGTCAGTGAGAGGTGGAAGATCTCTAGCATTAAATAAAGTGTTCCACTCAGAAAAAGGAATATTAAGTGAAAAGATGTGAGCATCAGAAGTGTTATGTGAATGATGCAAAACACACTCCAATGCTGTGGTTTCAGGGGCCATTTACTGTAAAGTCAATTCCTATTATGTACTGCTCCATTTCACCTGGCATGTTGTGGAGACTGAATGGGTACTCAAAGCATTTAATGGTTTGTACTATAAAATCTCACTGAAATGGAAGGTTAGCCTTTCTAACCGACTGCTCCCTAAGTCTGTGAGTAAAACATTTTAATGATTATTTAGCCTATGAACTGGAAGAAAAGGACAGAAAAGTGTTGACTGGGGCAGCTTGGAAGAAGAAAAGAATTACTTCTGTCTAAAAAATGCTCTACAATAAGCTTAAAATAAGCTCTAAAATAAGCTTATGACCCATTCAATTAGTCGATCAATACTTTAAATAGGGTGCATGACTTTGAGTACCGTTACAACTTCTTCTCCTACTTCTTCTTCTTTTTGTTTTTTTTTTTTTTTACAAATTAATCAATTCCTTAGTATGGTTGGCAGTACTAATTTCAGGGTTAAAGTTTAAGGCTGATTTTGCATTTGGCTACTGTTCAGTCAAAGGTGACTGCCTTGCACAAGTCTGACATTTCATGTTATTAAGTGGAGAGACCATTTACAGTACAAGTCCTGCAGGACTTATATTTTTATGAATTGTACTTGCTGATAACAACGTAGGAACAATTTTGTAAACCATCCATACTGTAGCACACAGGTGCGCGAGAGACAGACACACACACAAGCGTGCGAGAGACAGACACAAACACACACAGGCGCGCGCGAGACAGACACACACACACACACACACACAGGTGTGTGCAAGACAGACACACACACAGGCGCGCGAGACACACGCACACACAGGAAACCCCTGTGTGCATTCAGGTGTCCGTGTGTGTGTCTTCTGGTGAAGTGCGCACGAGCAGGGCCACACGGCACGTGTTCAGTCTCTTCCTGTGCATTCCCTGTGCAGAGAGAGAGACAGACACACAGACAGGTGCGCAAGAGACAGACACACACACAGGCGCGTGCGTGACAAACACGCACAAGCGCGAGAGATACACACACAGGCGTGCGCGCGAGAGAGAGACAGACAGACACACACACACAGGCTAGAGACACACACACACAGACACAGAGGCACGCGCTTAAGAGAGACACACACACACACACACAGGCCCGCGAGACAGACACACACAGGCGCGCGCGTGCATTGTTGCAATGTTACTTTTCTTGATTGTTTATTAAATTACGGATTTTTCAAATGTTCATTTTTTCCCTGTGCTTAAAACTCATTAAAAAAAGTGTTTTTAGCGAACAGGTCCTAAGGCTATAGTGCGAACTCTTGCAGTGTTAGTTTTCTCTGTTGTTCAATGTTTTCTTAGTGTTATTCAATGTTTTTACATTTAGTTTACTATTACGCTCTGCATTCAATGGTGTAATTAACTATATTTGTGCTTAAAAACCTAAAAAAAATCTATATTTACATACAGTTCATACAGTCTGGAATGGATTAATTGTATTTACATACAATCCTATGGGGGAAATTACTTCGGTTCATGACCAAATCGGGTTACAACTAGAGTTTTGGAACGAATTACGGTCGTGAACTGAGGTTCCACTGTATTACTGTCAGACAAAATTACAGGCATTTTATGGAAATAAAAACCAGTATTACTGAGAGAGAAAATTTAAGGCACACAATACAGTGAGGCATATTATAGCCACATTATGCTTAAAATTTAATCATTAACAAACTATGAACTTAAAATATATATAATCTTCAGCAGTCTTAATGTAATAAGATAATACACCTGGATAATAAACCCAGGGAATGGTGTTAGAAAGTGGTCCAGAATAAGCATAATAAGTCTTAATGCAATAATAGCAATAGCAATAAACCAAGGGTATGATGTTCAACAGTCTCGTTTAGGACAGAGAAAAAAAAATTAGATAAGAGGAAAAAAATAAAAATTAAGCACAAACGTCTATAACTGTAATTAAAACATAAACAGATAGCGTCTGAGTAATAATGAGGATATATAATGATAAAAAACCTGTATCTTAACAAATAGATCAGACAGTAGGTTATTTATCCTTGCCATATCAAGAACGGCTATGACTCACTATTATGTTTCAGAATAGTGCCGGGATCAGCTTTCTTAATTTCTTTTCTGCTTCTTCCTTGCTATCGAAGACATAGAATTGACCATGCAATTCCACTTTCAGTTTGGCAGGATACAAGAGGCTGTATTTGATATTGGCTTGCCGTAACCACTGTTTAATGTTGTAGAAGGCTGCGCGTTTAGTAGCTGTTGCTGGAGAGAAATCAGGAAAGATACGAATGTGGTTATTTTCATATATAATCTCTTGCTTGTGTCTGAGGAGTGCCATCACCTATAGCTTAAATAATAATCTCTCAAAGCGAATAATAAATGATCTAGGTCTAACGGTATTTGATTCTCGTATGCTATAAGCCGCTGCTATCTCAGAATCTGCTTTAAAGTCCTCTCCAATTATTTTAGAAAATAGTTTGGCTGCGAATTTCACTGGGTTTGGACTTTCTCGATTCTCAGGCAGACCTTCAATTCTGATATTATTTCTTCTGCTTCCATCTTCCAAAGCAGCAAGTCTGTCTCAGAGTTTTTTGCATTCTTCAGCACTGGCAGCTAGATTTTCGGCTATTTCAATCTGAGTCGTGAATGTCTTCTTGACATCTTCCAGTTGATCAGCAAGCAAGCTCAGTTTAAATGAGGTTTCCTGAATGTGCTCTTCAATTTTACCCAGCACACCTTTAAAGACTGCCTCAAATCGAACCCACATGCGTTTCTCCAAGTCTTTATTATCCTGCTGCCACTCTTGTCGCAGCTTCTCATTTGCCTTTTCCCTTGCCTTCTCATTTGCCTTCTCGTTTTTCTTTATATCTTTCTTTATCTCTTGCATGAGCTCAGCGATCATCACTTTCAGTTCAGACAGATCAATTCTGCTTTCGTGCAACGTAGGTGAGGCTGCAGGCTCTATTATAGCCGGTGCTGCCGATGTTCCCGACTCACGTGGAGTAGTTGAAACTGCGGACTGCAAGGCCTTTTCCAGTTTCAGGTGGTCTTCTCCAATCGGTCGAGCTATCGAGACCTGCTTCACTCACGCTCCTACATTCGCTCCCCATTTTGCTCTCAGCCAAAGACGATGTGGTGGACCGTGGTTCCGAGGAGTCTGGGCTTTCACCCATCTAATCCAGGTCAGTCTCTGAAAGGCAGTACCTTAAACTTGGGCTTGCCGATCTTAGCTTGGATGTAGCTTTTGTTTTCGGTTCTTACGGACCCCCTTTCTTGTTGGCCATGTTTATATATGCTTGCATATACTGTAGTAGTGCACCTCAGGTTGAATAAATACAGGATATCTCAGGATAATATGCAATAATATGAAAAATAACACCGCTGCTAGCGGAGCTCCAATTCAGACGTCCATCTCTCGCAACGGACGAGACCAACCTTAAGTTTCATTTCTGCCTCCTAAGGACTGCAAGCACCAACATTTTTATCATAGTTAGCAAAGTGGACATCAGTGTATGTACAACCAGAACAACCACAGCACATGCTGATAGCTCAATAAAATGTTTTCATATGATGTGACAGTAATTTTTGATTTTTTTTTTTTACTGAGGTCTTTTTTTAAATAGTAAATGACAGGCAGACATGTGGGGAATTAGTGTATCAATGTCACAGATTGCACTAGAAAAGAAACACCACTTGTTTTGTAAATTTTTTTGCAAAGTGAAACATTTTCTGGGTGGTACAGTAGCGCAGTGGGTAGTGCTGCTGCTTCGCAGTTAGAAGACCAGCGTTCATTTCCCAGGTCCTCCCTGTGTGGAGTTTGCATGTTCTCCCCGTGTCTGCGTGGGTTTCCTCCGGGTGTTCCAGTTTCCTCCCACAGTCCAAAGACATGCAGGTTAGTTGCATTGGCGATTTTAAATTGTCGCTTGGTGTGTGGGTGTGTTTGTGTGAGTGCCCTGCGATGGGCTGGCACCTTGCCCGGAGTTTGTTTACTACCTTGCGCCCTGTGTTAGCTGAGATTGGCTCCAGCAGACTCCCATGACCCTGTACTGTAGTTAGGATATAGCAGGTTGGATAATGGATGGATGGATGGAAACATTTTCTGCAAAACTGTTTGCTTCTGAACAAAGTTTTGATATCAACTAAGATGCTGCATGTCACAACAATTAAATAATAGTGAATATTTTAATGTGTTAGTAGGCTTCTATGCTTGCTTTTAGTAAGCTTAATTTGTGAAATAACCTGTGCGCAACAGTATGTACTAGTAAATAATGATGCCATGTGCACAGCAGGCTTGCAAATCAAGAGTAACATACAATCTATAGAAATCAAGCAAAGAAACTTTTTAAGTTCACAGTTGCTCTGAAGCTCAGTCACATTGAGAAGTCTGGAACATTGTCCACATTAACAGCAAAATTATATGAAAAAGTTATACAGTATCTCTTGCAACTCCTGAAAGCGAGCTTCAAATTCACAGCAAAGAATGGCATATCTGGTGCAATACTCACATCTGAAAACTGATTCTTAATATTATGGAAACAAAAATGTTTTGCTTGTTTCAATTGAATCTTGAGGCCACCTGGGTGTGCTCCAGTTCCCCAAACACTTGACACAGCACAGGCTCAGACACAAGTGTAGTAAACAAGAGGATTTAATTTGTGGGAAACTCTTATTGGCAAGTGTTTCCCACACCACACAGTTCCAAAGCATGCACTAATAAAGCAACTCTTTCTTTTCTTCCTCATTCTGCCTCCAGCAAGCTTTGTCCTCCTCCTCCCTATTCTAACTCCCAGAATTGAGGCAGGCATCTTTTTTGATGTAATCCCTAGAAGTACTTCTGGTATCCCAAAGCTGTGGTTCAGAAGTACTTCCAGGTGATGCTGGAGCCCAACCATTTAGGGCTTGTTGGTCCTTTCTGTGGCCCCCGGTGGCCCCCATGGAACCCAACAGGGCTGACACAAAGAACGTCAGCTCCCATGAAGCCCTGTGGAAATCCAGGGCACTGCTGCAAACCATCGGGTTGCTATCTAGTGATCCGGGGATAGACAATTGCCTGCACACACTTTTCCCCCTATCCTTTGAGGATGAGGGTGTCCCGGCCGAGCATGGTTTCAGGCCACCCTTCACACTCTGATTATTATTGAGATAAAGATAAATTAATGTAATGTAATGTAATGTACTTGTAGAATTATAAAAAGACACGAGTCTTCCTGCTGTATATTTACTTTTGACTAATTCAAGATTATTGTAAATGTCCAATAGGGATATAAATTTGGCTAACAGTTCAGCTGAAGGGTGTCTACATGGAGATTCATAACACACGAAATAGTCATTGAATAAATCTTTATTATTTAAGAAATAATATTTGATTATTTTATAATAATATTATTTGCAAGATGATATACAGTAAATGTTTTATAAAGTGGATGTCATTGCATAGTACTGTATGTGTGGACTCTGATGTGGAGATACAGATGTTAGTTAAATTATGGTGAATTTTAATTGGATGCAGTGCTGTGAAAAAGTTTTTTCTATTTTTTTTTAAAGAGCAATGATATTTTGTTCCACATCTTCCAAATACTGATGATCAACTGTTTCTTCTTTAATGTCTCTTCATGCTTATGAATATGTTATGAAGTCACTATGCAGACACCCTTCAAATAAAGTGTTACTGAAATTTGTCACATTATATTAATGTTCTCTATGCATGGTTAAGTAATTTGTAAAAAGGCTACAAATTCAAATATGTCACTGCACGCTAATTCAGTCAAGATAAAATCGATATTGAATCAAATTGGGGTATTGTGAATCGGAATCAAATTGAACTGGGATTTCCTTGTGTTAGTTTAAGACCTAATTTGTCTCAACACAGATAAACAGTTTTACAGTTTGAAGTCTTTAATAATTGTGTCCAAAGTTGTGTGGAGCTCTTGCTGTTGTTGCTAAAGTGGAGAAATCATCTTTCATTGGACTGCACGCTTTCTCTTTGCAAAGTGGTCCTTTATTCATGGTTAGCTGTGCATTTCTAGGTTAGGTTCTTTGTTGTGTTTTCTGCAACTTTAAACAGACAAGCATTACACTTTCTGGTGCAAGAGTTTAGATGCTGAACTTCCCTTCTTGAAGTAATGCCTGCTTCTCAGTCTTCTCAGATGAGGCTCAGTCACTGGCACAGTGTTTGGCTTGGCAGACTGGATCTCAGCTTTCAGGTCCACAAAGAGAAGAGATTGTCAGCTTTCAGTTCCCTAAAGTGGGAGTGACTCCTCAGCTTTTAGGTTTCAAGGAGGAGCGGGTTTCAGATTGTTCAAACTATTTCAGAGGTGAATGCAGGTTATTTTAAAGCGCCTGTGGAGATTGGATTAAAGTCCCTTCTAGTTACAGAACAAGTTCATACTCATAGGTGCATTATTTTGACCATCAGAGTTGGCACTCTTTGTTCAAAGGTGGGTATCTATTTGGCTCCTTCTGGTCTGAAGTAACCCCATTTACACTTTCATTATCAGATGAAGTACAGGCTGATCCTGGTATGATGAGAGCTGCAGTTAAGCCGTTTTCTCAGTAATGCTGGCTGGGGGTGAAGCTGAATTTCTGCACATTGTTTTATCTGCTGTCTTAGCAGGCCTTAGGTGTGATGTGGTGTGAAATTTTGCATATAAGTTGATAAATATTTTGTATGTCTTTATTTGTAACTTATAACACTGATGTCTATCATTGATAAGAACAACAATGGTTTGATGGTTAAGAACCAGTCCTTTGTAAATTTACAACAGGGTTGGGGGAAGTGCCTAAAACAATTTTGATGTATGTTTCTCTGCAGAACTCTCTTAATCATCAACTCCCATGAAAAAGACAGACTGCCAAAACAAATGGTTTTGAGGGCAGGTGTGAAGGTATTCTCTGCCCCATTGGTCTAAAGTATGGGTGTTTGGAATTGGCTTGTATCAGAAGCCTTCAAGTACCATGACCCCTGTTGGATGTAGGGTATGGACAGATAATCTATAAATGTGCATGCTTTACCCTTCCCTAGCTCTCTCTCTCTTACCAAATGATGAAGGAGCATCTCACACCATGAACTGAAAAGGACAACACAATGAAGAGCACAGCTCAGCAGCCATATTAAGACAGGCATGCGGCCTGTTCTGAAGAAAGCTGACCACAAATGAGGACTTAAGTAGAGACATTGTAAGTAACTAACAAGTTTGTGTGGTGCTTGAAACAACACATCAGCATTCATCAGGTCGTATGTTTTTCAATATTCAAATGTACTTTGCATATTGTTGTTATTTATGAATATTAACAATAATACATTATTTAAATTGTAGCTTAACTCCTGCTTGAATTTTACTACACCTAATTGCCTGAGGTTATAAATGTAGAAGGGAAGGTGGGAAGAAGTTATATGGTACAATACCTTATAACAAGTGGTAAGAATGTGAGATTAGAGGTATTCTGACAAAGGCTACATATTAATAACACAAAATAGGTGCCACTAAAAACCCTAGTAGAATGGGCAATGCTCACTTTGTTCTACACATGTGCATGTTCCTTTTTTTCAATCACAGGTCCCATCCTTTGTCATATTCCATATGTATTTCTTAGAAGATTTCAGTACATTTTGTGTTAACTCATATTTGTTTTGTCTTTTTTGATCTATGTGTCTTTGACCTCCATTTTGTTTATTAGCATTTTTCTGAACTTTGTGACAATTAACTTCTAAATTCAGTACATTTTAATAGTTTTTTTTTTATTATTATTATTATTAATTTTATTTCACTCCATACAAAGCAATCAAGTTTTTACAAAAAGAAAAATAGAGTTAAGAACAGATCGATCCCCACCCTTGAGAGAGAGAGCAAGCCAAATGGCATAAAAATTTTACAGCTTTAAAACATACCTAAATTAATAATAAATTAATTAATAAATTCTCTATGCTTCATGAACTTATTTTAAAATATTACTGATTAGATCCTGCCATGTTTTGAAAAACGTAATTTTAATAGGTTTTAAAGTATCATTTGAACTCATGTGCCAACCAGAAATAAAGACACAGGTCCATCAAAAAAAACAAAACAAAACAAGTGGTTCCAAATCCAACAGATCTGGTTTCAGTTCAGTTGTAGAAGCTGCATCAACAAAAGTCAGTGGCTCTATCCATTGTACATGAAGCACCAACTAAAGATACAGGTTTGGGGAACCCTCAGGCAAATAACAAACATGAAATTAATTGTCAATTCGAATAACATCTTCACAGATGCAAGTTTATGACTAGATGGTAGAGAAGCTGGAAGAGACAAGCCCAGGGGACCAGAACCTGGAAGTGATGCCACTCATCTTCTCATCAGGTCTGCAGAAGTAAGTCAGCTCCCAAGAGCATGTGTGCGACACCATGCAAGGTATCAAGCCATACAATGCCATTCATGGTGAGTCACTGCACAGAAGAGAAAACAGTAAGCCAAAAAAAAATGAAAACTCTGTTGACTAACTGGCATGAGGAGGATGCTTAATAACTCTTTTAGATCTGATCAGAACAAATGGATTGAAAACAATTAGAAAAATATTTTTTGTATAAATTAGTAAAAAAAGGAATTTATATTTACCTAAATATTTATCGCTTATGTAGCATACACCTCTTCCCTTGCAAGCATATAAAATACAGTGATACATCGGTATACGTCCGCTTTGGAATAAGTCCAACTTGGTATACGTGCTGTTTGGACATGAAAAATTTTTCTTGGTATACAACCTTTGTTTGGAATACAACTCGCGTGCTACCCTTGTTTACCTCTCTCTCTCGAGACAAAACCACGACTGCCCACGAGCATCAGTACGGCAGTTGCTAGCATTCAGTGAACAACCCGCGTGCTACCTGTTGTATATGATTTTTCAATGATGTTTTTGTCCATTGCTTTATGTTCGGGTGTTGATTGCTATGGTCTGCATCTTTTGAGACGTATGACTGCCGGAGGGAGGGGTGTAGTTTAGAAGGCACACTGTATGGAGAGTTGGTTAAACATGGTTCAAAATAAACAGCATTCAAAATGTTATTCTAAGTGTGTCGCTACTTCAATCTAGAAAACACTACACTACACTTGTCAAATCAATGACTGCCCATGAGCGTCAGTATGCCAGTTGCTAGCATTCAGTTAACAACCCGCGTTATAACTCTCTGTGAATTTTCACGTGATTTTGTGTTTTTTCGTGTAAATTTTAATTGATTGTTGAAAAGTACGAAGGTGGCATGCGATTCCAGGACATGGCTGCTAAATAATATATGCCGAGTACGACAGCATGTCCGATTGTGAAAAACAAAGACGTTATTAAAAAGTAAATTGAAGTTAAATTTTAATTTATTTCATCTAATTGCTTTTGTATTTATGTATTTTAGTATTAAGCAGTGTTTAAATTATTTTATACAACCCCATCAATGTATAATACTGTATGCCAATAATAATAGGATTTTTCTTTCATGGGAACGGATTAATCATTTTCCCTTTATTTCTTATGGAAAAAATTTGTTTGGTATATGTCCTGTTTGGTTTAAGTCAAAGGATCTGGAACGGATTAAGGACATATACCGAGGTACCACTGTAATGTGGTCAAATCTTCTTAACACAAATCAGAGCCTACCTGTCACATTAGGTGCATGGTGGACATTGGCCCTGGATGACTGAAGAATGTTCCACTTGTTGTGAACCCTCTTCACAATTTCAAATGCCTCTTTCACCTTAACGACTTCAGTAACCAATCACCCAATGTGTCACATACGAGCATATGGGAGGCAGTCAATGGGCTTGGCTGGGCGTGATATACTGGAACAGGGGTTCCTTTTCTCTCTCCCCTCTCCCCTCCCCTTTCTCCCCTCTGAACAGAAGCCTGCCTAACTCCACCTTCCCTACCAGTGATCTCACTTCCGGTTCAAGCCTCTTGGATGTACCCCTTTCTCCTCAGCAGCTATAAAAGCAGCCACTTTTCCCTCATTCCTCAGTTCTGTTTTGGACACAATCTGAAGTGACTACTTTGCTTCACTGAAATTTACTACATTTCTTCCTGTGTAGAGATTTGAATGTACATGGTGGAAACCCAAACCCTTTTCTGTCTCTTTTGTCTTTATTACAAATAATTCAACAGACCATGCCTTTACAGATTAACTTAACACACAATACTCTTATGAATGCAGAACAAGCTTTCTTCTTAGCTTCATACAGTTATAAAGCACAACTGCATCTTGCAAGGTCAAGAGTTGCCTGTGCCATTTGCTTCACAAGCTTTGTTCTGTGATTTAATCATAGACTGCATTAGGTGTCATAAATCATTGAATGGTGTGTGAAAAATTACAGTCCAGTGTCAATCTGTACATTCAAACATGATAGCCTTTTTCTAGTCTCATAGTCTGGTGCAGGTGCACAATGATCTACATATTCCGATTAAATAAAGCTGCTCGCTCCTGCTGATGTCTCCCATTGGATTAATAAAGGCATTAGAGAAAGAGCCCAGTATGCATCATTGCAATAAATATGTAGATTACGCACCGATTCAGCCTATTCTGTTATTAAATTTTCACCATTTTGGGACAGTCAAGCTACCCCGCCAATCTTAAGCAGATCAGCTATTAACTCATCATTGTGCCCAAGTCACTTAGTTTAATATAAAGTACAAGGGGGCCTTGAGCTACTCCCAGCAGCATTCAGCACAAGACAAAAAAAACTGCTACTTTTAAATACACAAACATTACCACAGCCCAGTCAGCTTTAGCTGGTTATGGTATTCATTGCTGAATTGTAGGAAAGAGTACAAAATAACACTACTAATGGCAAGAAAGAGAGAAATGGAAAGAGAGACAGGCATATATTTCTGTAAACAGTTGTTGCTTGCTGAGCTGAAGTATAAAGGATATGATGAGCCTTGCAGGGGTCTCGTCTTCAGCAGAAACGTGAATGATTGAATGATGAGTATCTGCCAGTCTACAATTTCTGTTCACTGCCTGAAGCTTTGAGTTTCCATCTTATCTACAATATTTTAACCAATTTCTTTTCTTTGGTCTGTAAAGTTTTTTTAGGTGTTTTCTCTTTTACTTTCACAAAAGCCAATAAAAAATGTCCAATTCCCAGCTAGTTCAGTGATGCAACAGTTACCGTGATGTGTCATAGATTCAAACCCAAGCTGGAGAGGGCGTTCGTCTGGAGTTTCCCAAATTTCTCACGGGAGTCCTCCTGGGAGTCTGGTACCCTCCTAAATTCCTAAAACTTTTCCTTATGTTAGGTCAATAAGCATATCTTAAATTTGTGTGTGTGTGTGTCATAGAGTTCCTTGCTGGGCTTATGAGTTCCAACTAAATTTTTCAGGAGAGAAAGGGATGGCTGCTGTAAAGTTACCTCACTTAAGCAAAATCTTCTTCTTTCAGCTGCTCCTGTTAGGGGTCGCCACAGCGGATCATCTTCTTCCATATCTTTCTGTCCTCTGCATCTTCTTCTGTTACACCCATCACCTGCATGTCCTCTCTCACCACAACCATAAACCTTCTCTTAGGCTTTTCTCTTTTTCTCTTGCCTGGTAGCTCTATCCTTAGCATCCTTCTCCCAATATACTCAGTATCTCTCCTCTGCACATGTCCAAACCAACGCAATCTCACCTCTCTGACTTTGTCTCCCAACAGCCCAACTTGAGCTGACCCTCTAATGTACTCATTTCTAATCCTATCCATCCTCATCACTCCCAGTGCAAATCTTAGCATCTTTAACTCTGCTATGTCCGGCTCTGTCTCCTGCTTTCTGGTCAGTGCCACCGTCTCCAACCCATATAATATACCTGGTCTCACTACCGTCCTGTAGACCTTCCCTTTCACTCTTGCTGATATCCGTCTGTCGCAAATCACTCCTGAAAATCTTCTCTACCCATTCCACCCTGCCTGCACTCTCTTTTTGACCTCTCTGCCATAATCCCCATTACTCTGTACTGTTGATCCCAAGTATTTAAACTCATCCACCTTCGCCAACTCTACTCCTTGCATCCTCACCATTCCACTGACCTCCCTCTCATTCACACACATGTATTCTGTCTTGTTCCTACTGACCTTCATTCCCCTCCTCTCTAGGGCATATCTCCACCTCTCCAGGGTCTCCTCAACCTGCTCCCTACTCTCGCTACAGATCACAATGTCATCAGCAAACGTCATTGTCCACGGGGACCAAAGGTGTGACCAGAACATCATGTGTGGGTGGGCATTTTGCTTGTCTGGGGGGGGGCAAAAATATACATCCATCTATCCATCCATCCCCATTTTTGTAGGGGATCAAATAATAATAACAACATAGTTTTATATAACATATAAAAGGAAAAATTGTGGCATAAATCATAACCTATTGTTCAATAAAATTAACAAAGGCAATGGAACTTGTATTATTATTTTTTGTGAACAAATATAGAACTACATCTACAAGGTAAATATCAATAAAGTCAAATGTATACAACATATGAGAGCAAGAACAGAAATGTGACTCATTGTAGTCATTAGGAATGCTATAGGATATCAGTTTCCAGTGTTTAACCTGGATATTATCTACAGGACCAGTTTGTGGTTACTCTTGGCAAATTCTGAAATAAATTCATTCATGTCTAGATTTTCTATTATGTTTTTCTCATGTGCCAGAATGACTAAATTTATCTTCCTTTGAATGCAGCATCATTTGGCGGAGTGGAGTGAGAATGCAGTTCAAAATAGAGAAAGAGCTGCCGCATGCAGCTGAAGACACACCAATGATGAGTGCTATGACATATAGTGAATGCAACATAGGGAAGGCCTCTTTGTACTGCTGAATGCATTTGCATGCTTCAGAGAGATTAACATCAGCTGGCAGTTTATTGATCAACATTGCTTTTGCCACAGCAATTTCATTTTGCAAGCTCATGCTGTTTTGCTCTGTGCCTGAAAGTACCTGAAGTGGTTTCAGGAGTGAATGATCAAGAAATAATTCTGATTTTGGCAGGAGAAGCGATGTGGTCCTCAATAATTCAATCTTGTCTCCATTTCCACAACAGCTCTATCAAGAATGCTGAACATGGCCCTTTTAAAAGTCTGATTACTACTTTGACACTGAGAGAAATTCTCCTCCCAGAATGAGTCGCATCTCATCTCCTTCAGTGTGGCCAGTGAAGCTGTCACCACCTCCCCAGCAATGCACAAATCCACTGCATGTGCCTGTAGAATTGCATTGGCAGGTTTTAGCACACCAAGCACATGAAGGAGGAATTTTCCTGTATTGAAGAAATTCTGCTTTTTTAATTGGTTCAAAAAACCACATGCCTCTATGCAAATGTCAAAAGGGACGGTGTCAGTCTCTGCTAACCTCTGAGAGAAGCCCCCTTATAGCTTCCCCATTGTTGACAATGAACTTTGTGACATCATAATTACTAGTCCATCGTATTTCTAGAAGTCTTTTCAGTGTGGGTGTATTGTATGTGTGTGAAACATAATGTCTGTGACAAAATTAGTTCAATGAATTTGACCAGTCAAAGAACTTCTTAGCCAGAGGTTTTGATTCCATTGCATGTATCACTGCTAAATGGAGCTGGTGGTTGTAGCAGTGTACATATGGAATGTACTTATGGAATGTTTTGTAACAAAGCCTGGACACCACCCCTTCCCCCAGACATAAAAGAAGCACCATCAAAACACAGACACACTAAATTGTCTGGGATGTAACCTAGCTCAGAGAGGTGACAGAATTTGGTTACAAATATATTCAGCATCAAGCTGATTCAGTTCAATTAAGCTAGTTAGGTGTTCTTCAGGGATGGAGTTCTGGACAAATCTAATCACTACAGACAAATTCTCAATGTTACAGCAATCCCTGGTACCATCACTTTTAATGCAAATTCCAGGAGAGTCAGCTTTTTCATATCTTTCATATGATATCTTTTACCAGCATCTTGGCAAGAGTCTCAATTATTTCATTTTGAATTACATTGGATGTGTATTTTGCGTTGTCTGGGATGTATTTTACAATATCTGCAAGCTTGGCATCTTTTTTGATTGTGTAATCAAAGAACTTAAGGAAAAGTCCCTCTTCCCCACCTTCGTGATCATGACCACGCAGAGCCAATTCATTGACTGCAAGGAACTGAATGGCCTCCCAAATGCTTTTCACATAATATCTATTTATTTCTATCTAGGTTGGACCCAGTAGTTGAACTATGCTTTCACTCATCTCTGACTGGCGCCAATATTCTTGCCATGCAGATATGGCTCTGATGTGCGGGATACTAAACACGTGTTTGTGGAAGCCCCCACCGTCCTTTTCTAGAGCTTTTTTCCAATTAGTGTAGCCGTGTTTGGTGAATATGTCCTCGCGATCCAAATACGAAACACTAAATTTCCGGCAGGCAAAGCAAAAGCTGGCATCACGGACAACAGAATATTCAAGCCATGGTCGAGACTGATACCAGCTTGCGTGTTTTTCCGAATGTGTGCTAATATAATAGACTAGCAGAATACCCGCGCTTCGCAGCAGAGAAGTAGTGTGTTAAAGAAGGTATGAAAAAGAAAAGGAAAAATGTAAAAAATAACGTAACATGATTGTTAATGTAATTGTTTTGTCATTGATATGAGTGTTGTTCCCATATCTCTCTCTCTCTATATATATATATACATATATATATATACATATATATATATATATATATATATATATATATATATATATTGTCAGGGATGCCAGGGGCTATGACCCGGCCGGGACGCCAGGAGGGACGGAAGAGGGTCAGAGCCCGCCTGACCACGTGGGGTTCGCCCGGGTTGCTTTGGGAGCCACGGGTCAAGGGCTTGGAAGCTCTTCCCTGTAGGGGCCGTGGCCACCGCCAGGAGGCGCCCAATGCCTTGGGATTTGTTTCCCCAGCACTCCTGCCACACCAGGAAGTGCTGGGGAAGACTGGGACGGTGCCCGGGAGCAGCCGGGAGGACAGTCGACACTTCCGCCACGCTGGGGCGTGGCCAGAAGATTGCCGGGAACACCTGGGGCTCATCCGGTCCTCCATAAAGGGCCGTCTCCGTCATTCAGGGCTGGAGTCGGGTGGAAGGAGGACGAAGCAGTGGAGAGTGGAGGCGGCCCAAGAAAGGCATTGTGGCCAGGACATTGAGTATTTGGGGTTTTGTGCACGTGACTAGGTCTTTGTGACCAGTGAACTGGGGTCTTTGTGACCAATGGACTGGGGTCTTGGTGACCATAATAATTGTAAATATTTTGTAAATAAACGTGTGGTGGTGTCATAACAACATGTCCGCCTGTCTGTGCCCGGGTGCCGTTCACAATATATATATATATATATATATATATATATATATATATATATATAGCAAAATACCCGCGCTTGGCAGTGGAGAAGTAATGTGTTAAAGAAGGAAAGAGAAACAAAAGGAAACATTTTGAAAATAACGTAACATGATTGTCAATGTAATTGTTTTGTCACTGTTATGAGTGTTGCTGTCATATATATGTATATAGCAAAATACCCGCGCTTTGCAGCGATGGCGTGTGTTAATGAAGTTATGAAAAAGAAAAGGAAACATTTGAAAAATAATGTAACATGATTGTGAAAGTAATTGTTTTGTGTTTTTGGCGGCAGCGTCATGAAGTTGTTTTCGTCTAGCTGCATTAGAAAATGTACCATGACGTCAGCTTGGATTGCTGCTGTCATAATGGGTTTGAGTCTATATATATATATATATATATATATATATTAATATTATATATATATATATTGTCGCAGTAGGGGGCAGTAGTGCTCCCTTGAACCCTCAGGTACCACGCCAAACACCTGGTAAAAGTGCTACAATTATTCTTTTTATTATAACAACGTGCACTAAGCACCCTCCACTCCACACTATTCATAAACCACAATAACAATAATAAATCAATAATAATCACAATCCTCCACTCCCAGACGCGTTGCCCTCCTACCACCCAGCTCAGCTCGCCGTCTGGGAGTTCCCTCAGTCCTTTTATATTCCCTGACCCGGAAGTATTCCCAGTCCCCAGTCCATGTGATCTTGTATCACTTCCGGTCAGGTAAAAGTACTTTTCTTCATCCCGAAGTCCGCCGCTCTTCCTATGACGAACTTCCGGGTCATAGTGTACAAATAAGTCTCTGGTCCTCCCTGCAGCTCCCTCTTGCGGCCCCTGTGGTATCCAGCAGGGCTGAGAATAAAAACTACATAGTCCATGACTCCCTGCTGGTCTTAGGGGCACCTCCATACTGCAGGGAGGGCTCCATCTGGCGGCTTGGGGGACTTGGCCGGAATAAACTGCCGGGCACAGTCCACAATATATATACACATATATATATTCATATCTATATACATATATACATAGGTATATACAGTATACATATATACATATGTATATACAGTAGATATCTACATATACACATATATATAAATATACATATCTATCTACATCATATATACACACACATACATACATACACACACACAAATTATATATATGTGTGTGTGTGTATGTATGTATGTGTGTGTGTGTGTATATATATATATATATACACATACATACAAACATACACACAGGTATATATATGTGTATATATATATATGTATGTGTCTATATGTGTGTGTATAGCTTTGGTCACTGAGTGCAAGGGAAAAATAATAAAATATAGTCTATAAGTTATTAAACATTTACGTTTTAAGAAGTATAGGTACATTGAGCACTACTCGAGTGGTTGCGGGTAAACTACATTTTATAAGACGGTATAACAGAACTGTAAGTAGTACTAACAGCAGCTAAAATGTATATGGATCATCTCTCAGTAGTAGATCCATTTTGAAAGCTGCTACACGACGGCTGTGGTATAGAAATTACATTTTCTATGTGAACGTTCAAATTTCTGCCTCTGGTAATGTGCCTTACCAGTATTACCAGAAATTAAAGAAAATTTGTTTTGTGTCCTCTGCAGTGTTAGGAGAGAAAGGGTTTGGTTTGAGATAAAAGCAAAAAAGGTGTAAAGAAAGGAAAGTTGCCTTTTTCTTTTATATAGTTTAGAGACATGTGTTCGGTGACGTTATGATCGCCTTTTGGGGACAGTCGCGGTGGGTCTTGTGTAGACTGGCAAGACGTCCCTGCCATTAAACGGCTGTGATGGCACTGTCAGTCCTCCACTCGTGTGCGTGTCTTCATAATCCGAGCTGAGGACCTGATAATCGTATATGTGCAAAAGAAAGTGTGAATCGCCTTAATATTATTTTGCCGTGGTGTAGAAAAGGGGTCCCGTGTTTGCACTTGTCTGGGCTATAGCTCAGGGGGAGGATGAAAAAAATTAAAAGTGCTCACTTTGACTTAAGGCAGAAGCGCAGTCAGCATCTCGAAGGCCGGCACAGCTATGCGTGCGCGCCGGCTGCTCGACTTTTGCTGGATAGGAGACCCCAGTTTTTGTACACACGTTGCACAAATGAGACACACGGGTTTACCGGCAATGTCAGTAAACATATACTCAGCCTCCCATCGGTTTTTAAAGGCTCTATGTTCAGAATCACCTTTTCTCTTTGGTATCGTGTGGGCTAGTTTGGCAATAACTTGTAACATCATAAGCTAGACTTGATTAACGTGGTAAGTGTTCGACAAGGCAGCTGAAGCGCTGGATTATGGGATCTGTAGTTTATTGTGTTACCAGTGCTTCATATCCCCGGGCCATTAATAACAATAATACAGTATATAAAATGATCTCGCGCGGATATAATTACGCTGGTCAGATGTGGCCCGTGGGCCTTGAGTTTGACACATATGGACTAAATAGAACTTGAAAAGAAATATTTTTTGGAATGTGATCGCAAGTCAGATCGAGTTGACGCGCACTACAGTACATCGAGCCCGCGTGCTATTGTGGTTTTGCTTGTGTGCCTCAGTAAGTTACCGTCCCCTCGCTCTTACTTTTTTACTGTTCATCTAATGAATACACTGAGTATGGCTTTACCAAAACAATCATTGATCGCGAATAAAGTATCCATTATTCATGAAGCTTCAATAGGTGATCTGTCTTTCTGCGTAAACCGCATGTGTTTTCATACCTCTCAAACTACGGGGATGCGAGGTTAAAATGAATCGAGAAGCGCGCGTACATACTTAGTGCATCCCCTCTTGGGAATCGAACCTCGGACGTCGGCGCTACAGGCGAAAGCTCTACTATTGCACCACGGCATGTGGTTTGTCTATTTGAGCGTAGCAGTGTAATTCGGTTTTTGTTCAGCACTCTTTGGAACTGTTGCTTTTTGTCTGCGCACTGCGTCAGTTCACGTGAGCCGCTGAATATGGTTTTATATGTCACTCACTCGCTTCTAATTGTTTCACTGCCTTCTTAATTATATAATGCATGTTTTCTTCAGCGCATTTTGTAGCTCTTCCTGTTTTTCTACGTAATGCATGATTACGTGGGAGGCGTGATGATGTCACACGAAATTCCGCCCCTCACGGCTTTCGAGCTGATCTCCATTACAGTAAATGGAGAAAAATAGCTTCTAGTTATGACCATTATGCGTAGAATTTCGAAATGAAACCTGCCCAACTTTTGTAAGTAAGCTGTAAGGAATGAACCTGCCAAATTTCAGCCTTCTACCCACACGGGAAGTTGGAGAATTAGTGATGAGTCAGTCATTCAGTGAGTGAGTGAGTGAGTGAGTGATTGAGTGAGTCAGTGAGGGCTTTGCCTTTTATTAGTATAGATAATTAGTTAAAATGGGCTGGGATGGGCTATCCATATTTAAGTAAGGCAGACCGGACTGTATATTTTGTTGAATGCAGAGGTTTGGAGTACCCAACACGAGCGCAGAGCTGGAGGATTGTGTAGGCGTATCTACATCTTTTGGAGTTTCAGTTCCCGACGTGGGTGTGCTGTGCTCCGTGTTGATAGCAGCAGTGCTGGGCTCAACCGTGGAGCCAGCAGCTTGCGGAGGGACAGAGGTTGAAGATGTATGCTTTTTAATAAGACACCGATGCATAGCCTTTGGTGTTACCAACCAGAAAATAAAAGAAGAATGGAACGTATATGCTGTTTTAATTAAAGAATGCGGTCAACAGGTTCAAAAAGTGCAGAAAAATGTGCGGCGAAGTGAACTGTGAGCAGCACGGTGCCTGTCTAGTGGAGGAGGCTCTGACGTATATGCCCCAAATTCAAACGGGCCAATTGGAAAGCAACTCAGTTTTGAAAATCAAATGTTATTCTTCTCCAGAGTTTTCATTGGACAGACAGAGCATTTTGCAGGGTGGGCACGGCTTGTCTCTGGGGGGCAGTGCCCACCCCAGCCCCCCCTTGATCACACCTCTGACGGGGACTCCTGTCTAATCTTGTCTGTCAACCTGTCCATCACCATTGCAAATAAGAAAGGGCTCAGAGCCGATCCCTGATGTAATCCCACCTCCACCTTGAATGTATCTGTCACTCCTACCACAGACCTCGCCACAGTCACAATTCCCTCGTACATATCCTGTACAACTCTTGCATACTTCTCTGCCACTCCTGACTTCCTCATACAATACCACAACTCCTCTCAAGTGCAATAGTGGTCTTAAATAAATCTAATATTACTTGTCCATTAATGATATGAATTTCATGAATGAAATTGCATGCATTTTCTTTAAGAGTAGAGTAATGAATTCTTAGAGTCATTCTTTCATTTTCTAAGTACAGGAGCCCACCGAAACTTTGGAATGCCATGCAAACAGAAGACACTCCAACTGAAACCTGAAATGGTGTCCAAGTTCTATGAAGTGATAATGCAACATCCTGTAATTGAATGTTTTTAAATGTATAATATCATGGCTATAGTCTGTGTTGAGATGTAGAGTGGTCTTCTTATTAGTGAATAAAGAATAGTAATATATATTTAAAACTATTCCACTAAAACGGGTATAGCAACTGAAAGCTAATCATTGCATTCACTGACCTAATACACAATACCAGCATTTCGTTCCAGAATTATTTTTGGATAAAAATTGATGTGTGTGTGCTTTGAATTCATGTGGCTAAGCAAAAAAAGGAAGACAGATTTCAGTGTCAGAAATTGATAAGGGTGTTCATTGTTCAGTTAGCCAAGACTATATGGCATATCAGTGGGGTTTCAGCGCATCCATCATTTCGTAATTGTGAGTGATTCCAGTTCTCTCGGCTTTCCTGTTGCTTTTTTCACTTGCCACTGACAGCTCATTTGTTTTAATATGGATTCAGTTTCTAATGCCTTGACTTGTTTATCCTGGGAACTCATGGGGTTAAATGTGAGTGGCAGGCTTTGAATTAATAAAGTTAATTTATACCATTTCTACCCACACATACTTGCATAGTTCTGCATATAGAACCAAATAAAGCAAAAGGAAAAGAGATGCAGCAGTCGCCTTATCATTATGAAATAGTTATCATTATACTATTTGGAATTTTGAGAAAGTGAACAGTTTTGAAAAATCAGCAATGTTTCAGGGCACCAGATCTGGACTGCATCATTAGCCATCATGAATTCTCTGATTTATACCACTAATCTAATACTTGCATGGGCCAACATGCAATGAATGCTGGCTAAGTGGGCACTGTTGTGGCAGAAAGTAACTAAAAATTAAGGAGAACTGAAAAGATCTCAGTGGTAGTCCAATGCACGATTTAATTCAGAAGGTCATTCTTTTATCTTATTTGGCTACTTTACTGGAGGGGAAGGCAAAAGCCAACTTGTTATACTGGAGCTCCACTTAATACTACACCACAAAATGGTGAAAACCTATCTTTGGATGTAATTTCAATTGTTTTCCACATATAATCAAGAAAATATGGACATGGGCAATATTGGAGAGCTTTCCCAAGCAATAGTTTCAGAGGCTTCACAATCCTTTAAACATACAGTACTAATAGCTTAATCATGGAATATGTTGGTTTACAGTTCTGTGATAAAGTAGTCTAACAACCTGCTGGAGAGAATGTGGAATGGATTTAGCACTCTACAAAAAAGTGATGGTAGTAGCCCCGAAAAGGACTGCTGGTTTCCTCAGCAGCTAGACCCTCTATCACCTTCATCAGCCATTTCTCAGTACCACACAGCTTTTCTTCAGCGCCGTACCCTCTCTGCTGCTTTGTCCCAGTGCCTGTGCCTGCACATTGCTAAGCCTACCTCACTATGCCCATCTATGGTCATCTGCCATACTATCTCCCTGGCTCAGAGAGCCAACCCAACATGAGGGTCCACATCCGAGGCTTGCTGGATGCAACATGGAGACACTTTGGAAGTGCCCTTTAAGTACTGTGTCTTTACTTCCCCCATTCCAAATGCTGCTGATCCGATGCTTGGCCAACTGTGTAAGGTGTCCCTCATAGGTCTCTACAGTATTCATACACCCTTTCTGAGTGAACATTTATTGAATAAACAAAGTTATCCTTCACCAACTAGCACTGTGTAAATGTAATTGACCCCTTGCACTGAATACCTATCTTCACCAGACTTTATCTACAACACTGACAAACAAATTCTTCCTAGAATTTCATATGCAGCTTTCACATGACTCTAAAGCAATTTAGACCTGACAACCAAGAAGTCCTGAAACCAAATTCTTTTTCATGGCATTGTGTGTTGCTGTTGTTTATCCAGAATCTCAGACAACCAAGGAGCCACAACATCGGCTTTTACATTATCAGAACTTTGATATCCCGTATTGTGACTTCTGGTCTTCACAAGGTAGCAAATGGCTTAGTGACAGTAAACAAATAAACTTTATGTAAAAGAAAGTTGCCTGTAGGAAAACAATATAAAATGTAAGTTAAAATAAAATAACAATTACAAAACATACCTTAAATGAAAATGGATAAAATAATCAGATTCAGGACTAAGAAAAACCTAAGGAGAGTAACAAAATTCATACAAATATGTTGTGGAAGTTGGCCCGGACACAGACAGGCAGACACATTCATGTCACCCACAAACACGTTTATTTACAATATTTACAAGTAATTGCTACGGTCACACAGACCCAAATAATGGTCACTAAGACCCAAATTAGTGCACAAAACAAACCCCAAAGTCACAGTCCTGGCCACAATGCCTTTCTTCGGGCCGCCTCCACACTCCTCTCTGCCTTGTCCTTCTTCCACCCGACTCTAGCCTATAATGATCGGAGACGGCCCCTTTTATAGAGTCCCTGGATGAGCCCCAGGTGTTCCCGGCAGCTCTCCGGGCGCCGTCCTAATTCTTTCCCCCAGCACTTCCTGGTGTGGCGGAAGTGCTGGGGTAACAGGTCCCCAAGGCATTGGGACGCCTCCTGGCGGTGACCACAGGCCCCTACAGGGTGGAGCTTCCATGCCCTGTACCCGTGGCCCCCAAAACAACCAGGAAGGCGACCCCCACGTGATCCAGGGTGGGCACAGACCCACATCCAGTCCCTCATGACGTCCCGGCCGGGTCATGGCCCCTGGCATCCCTGATAATGTCTAGAAAAATGTAAATATGTCTAAATTCAAGACAGTCACTTGGCCATTTAGAATCCTAACAGCTTTCAACAAACGCTTAATTACAGTTGACTTTGTTTTCTGCCCTTACCAATACAATGACAGATTAAATCAAGGACAGTGTTATATCAAGATTTGTTCATATTCTGAGAAACTCCAACTTAATTATGGAAAGCGGTACAAATCAACTGATATCAAATTTGAATGTATCGCTGAAAATTACAGGAGTCCACCTCAAAACAAAAGTGACAACAGTACATAGGAACTCAAAATGGCTTAATGAAACCTCTCGCCATCTTAAATTAGACTGCCAAAGCCTCGAGTATGGTGAAGAGCAAACAGGCAGACAATGTTATAAAGTCTAAAAAAGTTATATTTTTCTGTCCTGCTCTGACTACTATTCCAGATTAGTAAATTAAAAGAAAAACAATCCTCATGTGATGTTTAGAAGAGTCAATGATTTGACAAATGGGATTTCTGAACTGCAATGCTAAATATCTACAAATGTTAGCAGTTTGGATTTTATTAACTTTTGTAATGATAAATTAATAATATAAGATTCCAGATTTCAGTAACATCTTGCATGTTAAGTATCTGTAACAACACATTTTACAAGATGATTTTCGTTTCCTTTATATTTTTTACCCAATAAAATCAGGTTTTGAGGTTGCTTGATCATTTTGATGTGAAAAGTAAGTTTTATTTTAGTCCCCATTCACTCCTTTATTCACGCAATATGGTAAGATGTGTTATAAGACCACAATCATATCATTGATTATGCTATAAATATGGTGGCGATCACATTTTGTTATTGTCTCTTGGTGAATAAAACGTTTTGAACTGCAAATCTACCATATCTAAGTAGACTCCGCCATGTCTCATTATTCATTTTGGATCTCCTTTATGACTCTGACTTCTGTTTTGGTTGCCTTATCGTTTGTCTTTCTTGACGCTGACCTGGTTTTGACTGTAATTTTTGCTTCACGTTTCCATCCCCTGATTCTTCTTTACTCACAATAATTCTTTGACACCAGCATGTCACAACAATATTGTTGTGTCAAACCCAGTCTCTCCTTGCACACACTGTTTTAGTACCATTAACTTGATGACAGGATAGGAAATCACAATTTTAACTCTTTCAAAGTGGCTGTTGACAAAAGTCAACATCAAAGATTAGAAGGTTGGTATGTTGACAAAATATCATAAGATAGGACAGGAAAACTGAGTCTCATACACTCCAGTCACATTTACTCTGTAATTCTTGTCAAAATAAATGCTTTGCTGAAGTTGTTCAACATATTGTTTTTTTTTAACACTTTATTGAATTTATTAAAAACAAATTACATTCCATACAGGCAAGTCAAATTTTACAAAACTAAGTTCAAATTAAATCAATCCCCATCTATGAAAAAAGAGTTAGGCCAACAGAGTAAAACTTTAATAGTAGGATAAATAAATAAATAAATAAATAAGGGAGGAGAATTCATTTCCTTAATTCAAACACTAATTGTAAAATGTGATTGATTAGATCTTGTCAGGTTTTCAAAAACTTTTGCACAGATCCTCTAAGTGAGAATTAGATTTTTTCCAATTTCAAAAAATATATAACATCAGCTACCAACTGACTTTAAAGAGGAAAGTTAGGATTCTTCCAGTTGAGGAAGATAAGTCTACGTACCAATAGTGAAGTAATGACAATCACAGTCTGTTTGTCCTTCTCCACTTTAAGCCTATCTGGAAGTACACCAAACACAGCTATTGTGGATTAGGAGGGACTGTGACGCCAAGGCCTTTCTGATAGGCATTTCAAAAGTTTGGTTTAAAATTATGTTAATTTGGTGCACACCAAAACATGTGGCATTGTATGCTTTGCACATATGGAGCTGGAGTGAATTCTGTGCATTGCTACCTTCCACTCCTTTTCTGAGATGTTGAATTAGAGATCCTTTTCCCACTGTACTCTGGGATCTTTGAAAGGGAGGGACTTTGAAATGTTTTTATATATTAGAGAAATGCTGTCTGTGTCCTCAAGACTGATCGATATTTTTTCCGGAATAGAAGTAGGTGGGAGGTGAGGAAAATTAGGCAGGTTTTGTTTAGCAAAGTTTCTTATTTGCAGATAGTGAAAGAAATGTGTTGGTAGAAAGTTAAATTTGGAGTATAATTGTTCGTAGGATGTGAAAATGTTGTCTATGTACAGATCTCTAAGTGATTTAATCCTGAATGTTTTCCAGACATTAAAAACTGTGTACATTTGAGAGGATGGAGAAAAGGTGTTAATTGTGCAGAGTTGCACACATAAAAGCTTCTCTATCTTGAAGTACTTCCTACATCAGTTCCATATTCTAAGTGAATGAAGCACAATTGGATTATTAGTATATTGACGATAACATATTTATTGGGGTACAAAGCAAGGAGTATAAAGAAGTGAGGCAGGATTTTATTTCTATTGTAGACCAAGCCTGTGTATGTTCATCTATTTGTGTCCAGGTTTTTACAGCTTGTATATTTGCTGCCCAGTAATACAATTGAAAGTTAGGTAGAGCCATGCAACCTTCTGCCTAAGGTCTTTGTAGGGTCGCCTATTGGATACATTGATGTTTTGAATTTCAAATAAATTAGGTTATGATTGAACCTAAATTCTTAAAAATAATTTATTGATGTATATCGGAATGCTTTGAAATAGAAAAAAAGCTTAGGAAGATTATTCATTTTGACAATGTTAATTCTTCCAGTTAAAGTGAGATGAAGGGTAGACCATCTATGCACGTTTTTCCATACAGACAACAAAATTTTGTTGATAAAGAGCTTTAAGTTTACTTGTGATGTTTAACCCTAGGTATTTAAACTGATCTACAATGATAAAAAGGGAAGGTGTCCAATCTAATATTGTGTGCTTGAAAATTCACTGGAAAAAACACACTTTTATTCAAATTAATTGTGAGACCAGAAATCTTTTGAAATTATGTTAGTGCTGTTAGGAAAGTAGGCTTTTGTGGATCAGATATATACAGTACCATATCATCTGCATATAGAGAAATTTTCTATTCAAGTCCTTCTCTGATAATCCCCTTTATCTCATAAGCATTTCAAAAATGAACTGCCAGTGGCTCAATGACAATTGCAAAAAGCAATGGTGACAAGTGGCATCCTTGTCTAGTACCACATTCTAGTTTGAAGTAGTCTAAAATAATGTTAATACAAACTGAAGCTTCTGGACTGGTATACAGTAGTTTGGAGAAGGTTGGGTTTGGCCTGAACATATGTTCATGAATCAATGTAGTAAAGAGTTCCATTCAACCATATCCAATGCTTTTTCTTCATCTATCAATAATAATATCTCTGTAGTTTAGACTTTGTGGATAAATATATTACATTGAACAGAGGTTGAAGATTGGAAGCTAAGTGTCTGCCTTTAATAAATCCAGTTTGGTCTTGTGATATTACCGAAGGCAGCACTTTCTCAATCCATCCAGCTAGGACTTTAGAGAGTATCTTAACATCATTATTCAGAAGTGAGATGATGCACATTGTAAGAAGTCCTTATTTTGCATAGGAAAGACAGTAATTAATGTTTGGCGAAAAGTTGAGTTAGAATTTTATTGTCTTTAGATTCTGTAAATGTTGCTAATAAAAGGGGAGCTATGTCCTGCAGTGAGTTGGCACCCTGCCCAGGATTGGTTCCTGCCTTGTGCCCTGTGTAGGCTGGGATTGGCTCCAGCAGACCCCCGTGACCCTGTGTTTGGATTCAGCGGATTAGAAAATGGATGGATGGATAAAAGGGGAGCTAACTTAATTGAGGATTTTTTATATAATTCATCAGGGTAGCCATCAGGGCCTGCTGCTTTCCCACTCTGAAATGAGTTTATAGTGTGTAGAAATTTTGAGAGTGCAAGATGTTTATCCAATTCCTCTGCACCGAGGGTATCCAGTTGTGGTATCTTTAATGCATCTAAAAATGCATTAGGGTGTCTTATCTTCTTTAAACTGAGTAGAATATAAGGACTTATAGTAATCTCTAAATGTGTGCATTATATTTTTATGTGTTGGTAATTGCAGGGATTGCTTTTGCGAAATTCCTGCTTGTGGATTTGTTGAGCTAAAATTTTATGCCGTTCTCTCCATGTTCATAGAAATGTTTTCTTGATTTAAAAATAGTTCTGTTTCTTTAGTTGTCAAGAGGTTGATTTCTGAATGCAGAGCCTGTCTTTTCCTATGAAGCATCTCATTTGGACACCTGGCATGATCTATTCTGGTAATTTCACTTATTAGCTCTGATACCTTTGTGGTTTCTGATTTATTTTTGTGGGAAAGATATGAAATAATCTGTCCTGTTAAGAAAGCCTTCAGAGTTTCCCAGAGTATTCCTGCAGAGACCTCTAAGGATATATTTGTCTCTAAAAAAATGTATTTGCTTGGATATAAATCCTGTACAGTTCTCATCCTGCTAATGAATGTGGATTAAGATGTCAGCTGCGAGATGAGTATATGGGAAATAGTGATTTATGATCCATGATCAAAGGAGCATGGTCGAAGATAAGAATGGCATTATACTTACAAGATCTAGTCATAGGCAAGAAATTGCTATCTATAAAGAAATAATCAATTCTTGAGTAACAGTGATGCACTGGTGATTATCCAACTCGCTATATCCTAACACAGGGTCACAGGGGTCTGCTGGAGCCAATCCTAGCTAGCACAGGGTGCAAGGCAGGAACAAACCCTGGGCAGGGCACCAGCCCACCTCAGGGTGAGTAGAAGGAATATGCTATTGAGTTTGGGCTTAGATATCTTCGTTTGTGATTAGTTACAAACTATGTAATTGTTTATGCAATGTTAGATGCCATTGCTCCTGTGGTAGGAGACCTATCTAGGTCTGAATTTAAAACACAATTAAAGTCACAAGCCATTTTAATTTTATGGGTGTTCACATTGGGGGATGGATGCAATTACGTTTTGGATGAAGTCCCTATCATCCACACTGTGTGCATAGATATTTATCAAAATCACTTTACAGCTGAATAAATTACACAAGACAATCACATATCGCCTTTCAGGATCAGATAATACATCTAATACTACAAATGAGATTGTTGTATATATAAGAATTCTAAAAAAAAGATCTCTAGTTTTCTTTGTAATGCTGGAATGGAATTTTTGGCCAGTCTAGTCTCTATGTGCAGCTGAAACTGATCCTTGTTTAATAAGTTTCCTTTAAAAAACTATTTTAGCATTTAGACCTGTTAGGCGAGAGTATACTTTCTTTCTCTTTAATTCATGATTGAGACCTTCAACATTCCAGCTCACAAAGTTAACTGTTTGGGCATGGAGACATTGCTTCTGAACTTTTGTTGACATTTTGTATTCTTAATTTAAGATAGTACATTATTGCATGAGACAGCTTTGACCTTAATAACCAATTTTTCCAGGAGTTATTACCATGAAGCCTATTGTTACGTTGGCTCTTACAATTATAAGGATTAAAAGGATAAATTAGAAATAGTTTGCTCCCTTTCTCTCCCCCCTAGTCTACCCACAAAATTTTTGCCTCCCCACATCAGGCTAGACCACACTTCACAAAATCCCAGTCCTCTTACATACCTAGAGACAGAGCATGTCCAAAACAAAACAAGCTCCCCAGTAGCGGTGTATAAGGATTAAAATAGAGATATCTATTGACACTACAGACCAAATACTATAAACATGAAATATCTTAAACAGTCTTGAGAGAGTAAACCCAGGGAATGATGTTAAACAGTAGCCCCGGATAAGCAGATAACATTTGATAATAAGCCCTTGTACAATAAAGCTAAGGTATAATAATAGTCCCCTATGACAAAAAAATACACATACAATTATGTGCGTCAATGTATGTAATTAAAACATAAATAAAAAGTGGCCGAGAAGGAAATAAGATGTATAATTACAGTAGCAGTATAATTGCAAGTAGATCAAACAGCAGATGAGATCTTGTTTGCCATGCCAGGACACGATGCGACTCATGGTCAAATTTCAAAAAGTGTTGGGATCAGTTTTCTTAGCTCTGTTTCTGCTTTCTCCGTAGAAGTAAAAATGTAAAACTTGCTTTGAATGTCCACTTTCAGTTTGTCATGATACAAAAGGCTGTATCTGATCTTGGCTTTCCATATGCACTCTTTAATGTTGTAAAATGTGGCATGTTTAGCAGCTGTTGAGGGTGGAAATCAGGGAAAATACAAATGTGGTTATTTTCAAATATAATCTTGTTTCTGTCTGAGAAGTAACATTATATGTAATTTAAATTGTAATTTTTCAAAACACACAATGAGAGTTCTAGGTTTTGAGGTATTCGATCCATGTATGTGGTAAGCTGTTGCTATCTCTTTGTCTGATTTGAAGTCTGCGCTAGTTATTTTAGGGAATAGTAATAATAATAAATAATAATAATAATAATAAGTTACATTTATTGAGTGCCTCGCAAAAATACAGAAATGACAAAAGTTTGTAAAAGAGGAAAGCTTTCAGTTGAGATTTAAAAGTGACTAAAGGATTCCGATCTTCTCGGCTACTCTGTGCCAAGTTGTGGGATGATTGACAAGCAGAAGCGTGCAACAGCGTGCAGCGATTGGTCGAGGCGCCAAGTATTTTGTAAACTTTCATTGGCTGAGAAAGAGATGCATTTCAAGTTCTGTTGAGAAAGACCCGCCTCCCCGTGTAAAAGCGGTGATGTCATGTTTCAAGTTTCAAGTCTCATCTTAAAGTGGGGCCCGCTGATACTATTGAAACGGTGCTATTGATGTTACTCTTAGTGCACAAGGATTATTGTCAAGTGAAATAAAACAGATGTAGTTGAATGTAATGAGAATTTATTTGTTTTGTACATATTAATAAAATTATTCTTTTTTTTTTTTGTATTTTAGTAAACTGGTTTCAGTAATATAAATATCTGCAAATAGTCTGGACAGAATTGTGTTATAATGATATTTGTTAAGAAATAATAATAATAATAATAATAATAATAATAATAATAATGGTAAAAATAGGAAAATGCAGTGTAACCAAGGTAGTTGTAATATTATTAAAGGCCTTAAAAAAGTGTGTATTAGTATTACTAACCATTATATTTAATTTTTTGTTTTTTCCCTTTTACTCTTTCAGAATTGAGAATTAACTCTTTTTTGGTATCTGTTACCATGGCTGCCACTAGTGTTCCTATGTGAGTCTTTGTTTGTAGTAGCAATGTTCTTGTCAAAGCAAAGGTTTCTTTCTTTAACTGACGTACTGGTTGATTGCATTGTTTTAATAGACCCAACATCACCTGCGGTGTTGACATGTAAGTATTCATAGGTTAAATAAGACAAAGGTTAATTCGAAAAAAAAAACACTTTTTGGGATATTGGGCTTGGTGCCTATAGAATTTGTTCAAAGGTGGTGGTTTATCATCCTGTTGTTCCCTTGTTCATTTTTTGCATGCTCAGTTACTCTTTATTTTGTCTCTGTTGGAGGCAACGTCGCTTGGTGTACACTAAATGGAGGTTTTAACCTATTAGTTAGGTTAGGTGAAGGCCAATTTGTAATATTCTGAAATTTCTTTTAATTTCAGTTTTTGGTAACCTAAACTTTAAATGTCAAATGTCTGCCGGTTTCCTGCGGATCCGTTTCAGGTCGCCCGTTGCATTCCAGCTGGTTAAATTTGAAGAACGGGTGTTGTAAAACTTTGGAATGGAACTGTAACTTTCTCTTGGTTTATCTGATTTTTCCAGCTTGAACCCTGTGCCACAGTTCTGTTGCGAGACCTCTGGCGAACTGACCCTCAAGGCCTCCGCCGAAGCGGTCCAGGTCGCCAAGGCAAACCGCCTGAGCGGCTCTGTGCCGTTCAAGGTGAAATCGGCCGAGACGGTCAGGGAGCAGGCCAGGAGACGTGTGCGGGCCACAGGTGGTGACCCCGAGGACTCCAAGCTGGTGCACAGCGCCAGCGAGCTCCAGTTTGGACAATACCGGGGCCAGACCTTTAAATGGTTGCTGACCCATGACCTCGGCTATGCCGTCATGGTGTTGGCAACCCACATGAGCGAGCATGAAGATGGCCAGGTGTCGGATACCCCGCAGGCGGGCAATAAGAACACCCTGGAGTCCTAAGCCTGGCTCTTTCCCGAAGTGAAGACAGCCATCCGCCATCGACGGGGGAGAGACGGGTCGACCGGGGCTCCGGACGAGGGCAAGAGGCTCGTCGGCTTCGGCCAATACGGACACCTGACGTTTGAGGCCGTTTACAATACAGCAGATCCAGAGGCCAAGAGGTGAGAAAAAGACTTTTGGGTAGGGTCTGATGGGAAGGGCCCAGCAAGGTAGTGGGACCCTGCTTCCATTTGTTCAAGTGTTACCATTTGCGCTGTTGTACCCCAATGCAGTTACATCAAATGGCTCCGGCGCCAGACCACCAAAGTCGGGACCAAGATGCATGCACTCCAGCTGTATATGCGGTGGAGAGATGAGGCGAAGGCAGCAGCAACCTCCTCCCTTCCCAAAACCACCACCGTTGCCCCCAGCGCCTCTCTCTCTGCAGCAGCCTCCGTCGTTGAGATTCCAGATGACGTGCTGCTGTCGGCCAGCATGGAGCTGGAGGCTGGTAAGTGGCAACCACCCATGCAACTGGTGGTGGCTCCTTCACTTTTTCTGTTTAACCTGTTATTTGTTTGAATTTGTAAACAACCTTCCCCAGCATCTACCTCCCACTCTGCAACCAGTAGAGGGCCAGTGCCATCCCAGCGCTCCCAACCGACGGCTGATCCGGGAAAGCAGCCTTTGCAAACGCTATCCGTAGCCAGGAGAGAGGTGAGTTAAAAGGATGTGTTTCTTTGAATTGCATTGCCGGGAAAGGAACAGGCCCTGTCTGATTCTTTTTGTTTGTTTTTCTGTTGGTCATGCTCTCTGTCTCTGTCTGTCTGTCTGTTTCTCTCTCTCTCTCACACACACACACACAGCTACTTTTGCCTGAGGGCTGGAGGAGTTCATTACCCAAGGAACAGCACAAGTGAGTAAGCCGGGCCCTTTTCACCAGGGGCAAGGACGGAAAGCCTGTGCTGACCTCCAACCTTCGCCTTTGGTGGTTTCCTCCAGGCCCCCGCAACATGCACCTCCAGCCCCCGACATCGCCCAACACCTTTTTTCAGCGCCCGATCTTCCTGTGGATGCCGTACCGCATGTGGGGCTACAAGCTGTCCTGCACGGCGTGCAGCCACAGGTTGGCGGGAGCTGGACTCTACAGGACCGTCCGGAGGGTCCTGGACACAGACGGATGGTACTTTATGGCCACGGAGTACCTAGAGTGCCGGCACTGCAGGAAGAAGGTGGCGGGCTGGTGGCAGGATATCCTGGATCAGCTGCACCACACACACCGGGATGACTTTCCAGCTATCCTGACTTACAGGTCAGACAAGGAGTCTCTGATAGCTGGGTCAGCTCTCCACAGGTACACGGACAGTCCTAACGTCTCTGTTCTGTCTAACACAGGTTATCCTGTGACATAAAGCTGATCGGGCAGATGCATGAGCGCACGCTGGGCAATGGGGCCACCCGGCTGCGCAGATATCTGCTCGAGCAGCACACCAGGTCCTGGCTGACGCGGTCCAAAAAGTTCATGTACACGGTCACCACATTTATCACACCGGATGCCGAGCCACCTGCAGCTTCGCCTTTTCTACCGCGGATGACCTCGGTGCCCGGTACAAAGTGGTTGCTGTCCGTCTATGCCAGGGAGGTGGCTTCGAGGATAGAAGAGACCAAGGCCCGGATCACTTCCATCTTTGGCTCAATCCTGAAGATGGACTCAACCAAGAAGGTGAGCGATGTCGCCATCCCCTCCCTCTCTCCTTCCTTCTTTCCTTCCAGCTTACTGTCGCTCTTCCTTTCATCATTCAGGTGACCAAGAAACTCGAAGGTGCTGCGGCAAGAACGGCAGCCTGGGTGACCAACGTGGGGAATGAGCACGGCCAGGTCCTGATTAGAGTCCTCACTGCAGCCGAGGGCGCTGGCCTGCATCCCATGGCCACCGGGCTGATGCGGCGATACCGTGATGCCAGTGTATCCCCACCTCTGGTCTTCTACGTGGACCGAGATTGCTGTTCCCACGGTGGACCCTGCAAGGTGTCCCTCTTATTCCACCAGTGGGAACAGCTGGTGGTGCGGCTCGACGTGTGGCACCTGATGCGACGCTTTGTGGCGGGTGTCACCACAGAGAGCCACCCACTATACAGCCTCTTCATGGCGCGTCTCTCGTTCTGCATCTTTGAGTGGGACCAGGGAGACGTCGCCCGGCTGCAACAGGCCAGGGCTGGTGAGGCGGGGAACGATCCCCGAGGCTCCGGCTACGGAAAGATCCCGTTGAAGGAGCTGGCCCACCACTGCCGCCCGCCGCACGCGTGGGGTGCAGGAAACATGGGTGGGGTGCCACTGACAACATGGGTGTCCTGCTTTTGGACCGCGACAAGATCCAGGAAATCTGGAAGACTCAGAGGCGCCACCTCCACTGCATCCAGGACCCACCCGGTGTGCACCTGTACATGCAGACCGGGCAGCTGGTCAAAGAGGGGATAACGCTGCCGGTGTTCAGGTGTGCGCAAGGTTCAACTTCGTTTGAGTCGTTCCACCTGCATCTGGACCGCTTCATACCTGGTAAGGGTGCCCAGACACCTGTACTTTTGACCTGTGTTGTGCGAGGGAGTGGGTGGCATTGCATTTTTATCTCTCTCTCACCCTCACCGTGTCTTTCAGGCACTTCAGCCAGTGCGGCCCACTTTCAGGCCTACCTGCTGGAAGGCCTGGTGCGGTGGAACGAGGACCGTGCGGCACAAGCAGTGGAGAGAGCAGACCGTGATGTGGTCTGCTACAGTGGCCAACTCCAGCACTCCGCTAACGAGCTGAGCGACATTGTTTATCACAGGAAGCTCGTTGACGATTACACCCGGCCTGTGAAGTACACTGGTGAGGCGGGCGTCGAGCCCTCTGTCTGTCTATCTGTCTCTCCCTCCATCTTTGCAAATGACTGCCACTTTATATGTTCTCAAGGAGGCCTCCTTCCTTTTTCAAGCTGTTTTTATTTATTTTTTTTTTTGCAATCTTTGCAAATGACTGGCACTTTGTATGTTGGCAAGGAGGCCTCCTTCCTGTTTCAAGCTGTTTTTACTTTTTTTTTTTGCAATCTTTGCAAAGAACTGGCACTTTATATGTTGGCAGGCCTCCCTCTCAATTGTCTTTTTTAATTTTGGGCTTCATCTACAGATTATGGCAATATTTTTTATTCTATGTATATAGTTATTTCATTACATTTTTTTAGTGTATGTATATAGTTATTTCGTATTGTTTTTTCATGTATACGTATAGTTATTTCATGTTCTTTTTTTCATAAGTGATTGTTTGATTTCTATTAGTTATTTCATGTTCTATTTATTGTATATAGTTATTTAATGTTTTTTCTTGTATTGTTTGATATTTCGTTTTATAAACCTTATTGATTGAATTGTTCTGTCTGCCTTGCCCCTGTCCCGCCGCCGCTTTAAGGGCTCTCTGTTTACCTTCCCGCGACCGCGTGGCTAATCTGCTATGCGTCCGCCCCTTTCACCTTTTTTATGGACCCGGCTCTGCAGAGCAAGCAGCCTTCTTCCATCAAGAATATTGGCTTACATTTTTTGCGCAGAAAGGGGAGCAATCTTGGAGAGACTGAGGTAAAGACTTCCAGAGTTGAGGGGCTATAGCACTGAAGGAGCTGCCTCCTAAGGTTGAGAGTCTGGTGCATGAGACAGTAAGGAGATTACTGCTCGAGCACCTAATAGAGCGACAAGGAGTATAAGGAGCTAGTAGCTGGGTGAGGTAGAGGGTGGCAAGATTATGTAGGGCTTTGAAGGGGCGAAGCAGAATCGTGAATTTAATCCTTGATGGAACTGGTAAGCAATGAAGCTGGGAGAGAACAGGGGAGATTTGAGCAAAGCGCTTTGCATGGGTGAGGACTCTGACTGCAGAGATCTGAATATACTGTAGCTTCTGTATAGTTTTTACAGGGAGGCCTATGAAGAGGGATTTACAGTAATCAATACGAGACATTATGAAACAATGAACTAGAGTTTGATCATCATTAAAGGACAGAAATGGACGGAGGCGGGCAATGTTACAGAGATGACAGAATTAAATTTTAGAAAGATACCAAATGTGTAGCTCAAAGTTAAGTGATGAATCAATAGGAGCAGAGAACAGGAGCAGGTTTGACAAGTGTAACATCAACAGAAACAGAGAAATCGGATGCCTTAGAAAGTTGGGAATTTGGACCTACCAGTAACACTTCAGTTTTATTAGGAATTAAGTATGACAAAGTTATTTTCCATCCATAGCTTAAGATCAGTGATGCAATCAGTGAGTGTGCTGGGAGGTGAATCTGTAGAGGAGTCTGTACTAAGATATAACTGTATATACAGTGGAAGTTAAGGCCATGTCTGTGAATAATCTGACCCAAAGGAAGGATATAAAGTAGAAAAAGTAATGTCCCAAGGACTGAACCCTGACGGACACCACATGGCACAGGTGAGGTGGAGGATTTATATTGGCCGAGTGTAGCAAACTGTTGCCTATTAGAGAGATATGATGTGAGCCATTGAAGGGCTAAACCAGAGATGCCTATAGCAGAGAGATGTGACAGGAGGATTTCATGATTAACAGTGTCAAATGCAGCACTTAAGTCAAGAAGGAGGAGAATACTGTATTAACACTAGAATTACCAGAGCCTACTAAAAAACTCATAGATCCGTCCCATCTTAAATCACTTCTTCAATCCATTCGCACCTCTCCACCAGCATCTTTTGTCTTCTAAATGTGCTGATAAAGACAAGCTGCAAGCAGCCGGCTATTCCATCCCCCCACTGACTTAGAACGTGCATGAACTTCTCCCAGCTCATGTCTTGATTGATTATCTGGAAGTGAAGTGGACTTTTAGAGTGGAAATAATAGATCGTTATTTGGAACACATTTCATGTGTGTTCCGTTTCTACAGTAATCTGTGTAGAATTTTCATATTCTAGTAGTAAATTACAAAATGTAGGCATAAACTAAACAAAGAAACACTTTCACAAAGGGCACAAATATAACAGAACAAGTGTGCTTCTATTCAAAAATATAACTGCAGAAAAAAGGCCGCCTTAGCATGAGACATTGACACGCATTTGCTGTGACTGCCTCCGTGGCGCAACAGTATCAGCTGCTGACTGGGTATCAACAGGTCACGAGTTTGATCCCACACGACTCCGTTTTCAGAAGTGAACTGCTCTTATTCTTACTATTTTAGAATAAAAACATACATTTGATTTCAGTCTGTAACAGCCGGTGTAATTTATGATACTTGTAAAGGTTAGTTTTGTTTTTGTTTTTATTATTCAGTTTTATTATCTCAGCCGCGTTAACGAGCCCAAACACTCCCCCCCCCACACACATTTGACACTGCTGTTTTCATATAGACGCGCTATAACAGAGGTAAACTCAGATCATGACGACCCTTCTACATCGGAGCAAGAATGCACATCGCACTTTTGCCATTGCTGTACTTTGTATATGTATAATGGAAGCTCTGCATTTTACTTGTGACTTTAGGCTGTAGGAAGTAAGTAAATAAATAAAATTAAATCGCATCATAAAATGATTTCTTCAAAATGTCACATATATTTGTCTCTTTCTTTTTGTAAAATGTGCATTGATCACCGCCAGCATGTTGTAGCACACAGCAACTGCTCACCTGCATGTTCTTGCACGCACTGAATAAGAGACAAATATATGTGACATTTTGAAGAAATCATTTTATAATGCGTATAGTACCAATCAGAAAACATTGTTGCAGTAATGCAATATTATTTGAAAATGAACAGCGTCAGATGGGGTTTGATTTGATGCTGGCACTATTACTTAAAGTCAGAGCAGGAGCTTATTCAGTGCGCGCAATAACATGCAGGTGGCCAATTGCTGTGTGCTACAACATGCTGGTGGTGATCAACGCACATTTAAAAAAAAGAAAGAGACAAATATATGTGACGTTTTGAAGAAATCATTTTATGACGCAATTTACCTTTATTTATTTACTTACTTCCTACAGCCTAAAGTCACAAGTAGTGTGCAGAGGGCATGATCAAAAAATATGTGTAATGCCACAAAAAGTGCCTGCTGACACATTAGTATGCAAGCAATGGTATAAGAATGCAGTTAGACTTTTTTTTTTGGGGCACATACACCGTCCAGATCTAAACACTACTATGTAGAGTTGCTTGTGTTCTACACCGGAGCATTGCTTTTGGATGTTATTTACCTATTTACCTTTATTTACTTACTTACTTCCTACAGCGTAAAGTCACAAGTAAAATGCAGAGCTTCCCACATACATATAAAAAGTACAGCGATGGCAAAAGTGCGATGTGCATTCTTGCTCCGATGTAGAAGGGTCGTCATGATCTGAGTTTACCTCTGTTATAGCGCGTCTATGTGAAAACAGCAGTGTCAATTGCGGGGGGGTGTTTGGGCTCGTGAACGCGGCTGAGATAATAAAATACAAAACAAAAACAAAGCTAACCTTTACAAGTATCGTAAATTATACCGGCTGTTACAGACTGAAATCAAATGTATGTTTTTATTTTAAAATAGTAAGAATAAGAGCAGTTCACTTCTCAAAACGAAGTCATGCGGCATCCAGCTCGTGACCTTTTGATACCCAGTCAGCGGCTGATACTGTTGCGTCACGGAAGCAGTCACAGTAAATGTGTGTCAATGTCGCATGCTAAGGAGGCTTTTTTTCTGCAGTTATATTTTTGAATAAAAGCGCACTTGTTCTGTTACATTTGTACCTTTTGTGAAAGTGTTTCTTTGATATTTGGACTTCAGGCTTCATACATTATATAGTTTATGCCTAAATTTTGTCATTTACTACGAGAATATGAAAAAGTTTCTGTTTAAAAATGTGTTTACACAGATTACTGTAGAAACGGAACACACATGAAATGTGTGTGTTCCAAAAAACGATCTATTATTTCCATTCTAAAACTCCAATTCACTTCCAGATAATCAATCAAGGAATGAGCTGGGAGAAGTTTGTGCACGTTCTAAGTCAGTGGTTGGGATGGAATAGCCGGCTGCTTGCACCTTGTCTTTATCGGCACATTTAGAAGACAAAAAATGCTTGCGGAGAGGTGCGAATGGATTTAAGAAGCGATTTAAGGTGTGATGGATGTACGAGTTTTTTCGTAGGCTTTGGTAATTCTAATGTTAAATGAACCATAGTCTGCAGACTGGAGAAGATCATTAACTGCACGGAGAAAAGCTGTCTCAGTGCTGTTGTACGAAAGGCTCATAGAGTGTATTGTCTAGAAGAAAAGCATGGATGCGTTCCATCTTCTTAGCCAAAAAAGGGAGATTAGAGATAGGCCTGTAACTGGAGAGAAAGAAAGGATCCAGGGTAGGTTTTTTAAGGATTGGTGTAACTGCAGCAGTTCAGAGGGTAGCAGGGACAGAACCTGAAATGAAACATTCATTTACCAATGAGGAAGCAGGAATACTAACTATGGATGAGCATGACTTAAGCAGAGAAGTGAGGGCTGGATCAAGCAAACAGGAGGAGGAATTAGACTTATAAATAAGTTCAAAGATGGCAAGAGAGTTAACAGGCGAGAAACAAATGAGTCTTGATAATAGAGATGGCAGATCAGAATGAGTGAGTGATTGAGGTGTGGAGGGAAAATTATGATAGATTTGATCAATTTTGGTATTAAAGAAATGTAAGAAAGCCTGACACTGTTCAGCTGTATTAGTGCATGCCAGAGGAGGGGGTTGGAGGAGTTTATTAACAGTTCTAAAAAGAGTTCTAGAGAGGAATAATAGTTGGAGTAAGCTGTGTTAAGGGCATCCCTATATTTAAGTATGTGCTCAGTATTAAGCTGTGAATGAACTATGAGACCCGTTTTCTTATAAAGCCGTTCGAAATGCCGGCTAGTGGCTTTCATAGCTCTGAGCTCATCGGTATACCAGGGACAGGAGTGGGAGGCTGGAACATGCCTAGTCCTTAAGGAAGCAAAGTTATCTAACAGTTGGGAAACACAGCTGTTATAAAGGGAAGCCATGTTTTCAGGAGCGGGAAGACTATGCAATTCAGAAAGAGACGAAGACAGAAGGGAAGCAACAAACAAATCAGAATTAATAGACCTAATGTTTTGCAATAGGAGACAGACTTTTTCTTGACACATGTAGTGTTAATAACGCTAAAGTTACATTCAATAAGTTTATGATCAGGAATACCAGAGAGTAAACCTGAGACAGAGACATTATTCAAGCCATTTGAACAAAGCAAGTCAAGAATATGACCCTTAGTATGAGTGGGAAAATCCACATGCTGTGTCAAGTCAAAACAATCCAAAGTTGAGATAAATTCAGCTATAAGAGAGCAGCTGATATCAACATGAATATTAAAATCATCAGGTAAAATTACAGCAGGGCAAAGAGATGAGATTACAGTGAGACGTTCAACAAGTGAGTCTTGATGATGGAGATGGCAGATCAGAATGAGTGAGCGATTGAGGTGTGGAGGGGAAACTGTGATAGGTTTGATCAATTTTGATATTAAAGAAACATAAGAAAGCCTGACACTGTTTAACTGTATTGGGCATGCTAGAGAAGGGGGGGTTGGAGGAGTTTATTAATAGCCCTAAAAACAGTTCTATGCCTAGACAGCACCATTTATGAGAGAGGAATAATAGTAGGAGCAAGCATTGTTTTGGCCATCCCTATATTTAAGAATGTGCTCAGTGTAAAGCTGTGAATGAACTATGAGACCTGTTTTCTTATAAAGCCACTCAAGATGCCAGATGAAGACAGAAGGGAAGCAGCAAACAAATCAGAATTAACAGACTTAATGTTGCGATAGTTCAGCTACGAATTTCACTGGGTTTGCATTCGTAATTTGCAGCCATTGCTTTTCCGTTAGTAGTAGATGCCAGTTGTTCAGCTATTTCAATATGAGTCATGAACATTTGCTTAATGTCTTCAAACTGAGCAGCAAGTGTTGTAAGTTTATTTTCAAATTTAGATGCATTTTCCTGCATTTTTCCTCAGTTTTTTCTAGCATACCTTTAAAGGTTGCCTCAAAGTGATTACCTAAACATTTTTCCTGGTCTTTAATATCCTGAGGCAGCTTCTCATTTGTCTTGTGTATGTCCTTCATTTCTCTCTTTATATCATTTATATCACTTTTCCTTTATATCATTTATTTCTTTCTTTATATCATTTATATCCTTTATATTATTCTTGAGCTTATTGTCTTGAACGGTGGCCATTGCAATGATCACTACCTTCTCCGTGCTCCACAGTTGAAGTAGTAAGCCCAGTTGGAGTCAGTGTTGCCAGCTCACGAGGAGTAGTTGACAACTGGTCGGCCATTATCAGTGTCAATGAGCCTTCTGGAATCGATAAGCTATCCTGGCCCGACTCACTTCAGTTTTCGCTCTCATTTTCGATCTCAACTGGAGATGTTGTAGTAGCGTCAGGTCCTGGGAAGTCTGTGCCTTCACCTGTCTCCTTTAGGTCAGTCTCTGGAAAGCCATACCTTGCACTTGAAATTGATGCCTGTTTAAGCTTGGATGAAGCTTTAGCTGTCTTTTCCATTTCTTTTGGTGCCTTTTTTCTGCCACTCATGCTTATATATGCTTGCATATACTGTAATTGAACAGTAATTGATAGGCTTTCACCTATCTGTTCCATGTCAGTCTCTAGTAGGATACCTCGGGATGCTAAAAAATAGAGAAAAAATAACACTGCTGGTAACAGAGTTCTGCCACAGATGTCCATCTCCTGTATTGGAGGAGACCAGCTCTCTGTTCTGCATGTTGTTTATGGCTGAGATTCTGCATTGTCAAATGAGGAGTTTGAAAACAAGGAATTAAAGGCAGACTATGTAGTTTTTAGCAATAGACAGGAAAAAACGTTATCACTAGTGCAGTACAGGTGGCAAGCAGAGCTAATTAATAATGCATGCCATTGGTCACTTTGAGTGTTTTTGACATCTTTCGTAAAAAGAGTTTTTTGTAAAAACAACCAGCATTGATAATTTTAATTTATAAAATGAAACGTAGCACATGTCTCTTAGACCCAATCTGTACAATAATAGTGAAAAGCTCAAACACTATTCTGACCGCATTATCAATAGATTGCTTTTGACTGGTACAGCTCCTAATGCATTAAAAGAGTCAGTTATCAGACCATCATTGAAGAACAGTCTATCAGGGATAGACTCATATATGCTTAGTAACTAGCAAAATACCCGCACTTCGCAGCGGCGAAGTACTGCCTTAAAATTTTCATTAAGAAGAAAATTAAACCTTTTTAAACTGAGGGAAAATATACCAATAATTATTTGTTAAGGATTTCTTTGTATACCACATTGCGAGTTCGGCCCTCCGGTTGTAATCGATTTGAGCTTCATGGTTTGTTTCAATTACGACAGTATTTGTAAGACTTGTGTTGAAGAGACATTCGGCATCTGTCAAGCGTTGTAAGTATACAACTGGTTTCATCGATAACTTCACATCCAGCTTTTGAGAGTTTAAACATTCATAAACATCAAAGTGTCCATTACTGAAATCATCACCTGTCAATCTAAGATATTTAAGAGGCATTGGCGGTTGTCAAAAGGTGTAAAATATTTGGCCATTTCGGTACACTTGAAAGCGACAACCGAACAATTCAACGGCAGCCATCAACTCACATGCAGATGCATAGGTGAAGGGCTTAAGCATTTCACTCTTCTAGTGCTCCTGTGTAGAATAATTATCTCCTGTACCGTCATCAGTCCACACCTTGAACCTGTCCCAGTCATTCAATACATAAGACACAATGTTCCTCAAAGAGTGAGCCTGATATGGCCGTGCAATATGTAACAAAGATAATGGAAAAGGTAGGTGCCATCTCCGGGCATGGAAACCACTCGGTAAGTGACAGTTCTTTGATCGATGGTGAGCACCTCCATAGACATGTTAATGGGGGTACGATTGGAATGATAAAGGAAATGGGTACCTGAACAATGTAAAGTAAGTCTAAAATACCTACACAATAACTATAAACATAATAAATGAACAATAAAACAGCGGGGAAGCCGTGGATTAAATAAAAAGGCTGTAGTTATCAGCAGGTAGAAGTGAATCCCGTGGCGAAGCAAGGAAGGGAATGTAGAGACTGGAGCAATGGACGGCCTTATATAGGCAGGCAGCCAACAACGTGGGAGGCGTTGGGATGGGGGACCCAACGCCGACTCACACGGTGACCGAGCTGCAGGCTATGGACGTAAATATGTACGTAAGTAGGATTTAGTTAGTGTTGGGAACCTGCGTACCAAATTTCTTGAAGATGGGCCCATAAGTAACAAAGACCATTGAAAAGTTCAATATGGCGGACAACAGTGGCATCATACCACCAAAATAAGTACCAAATTTCAGCCTTCTACCTACACGGGAAGTTGGAGAATTAGTGATGTTGGAAAGTTCAATATGGCGGCTGACAGTGGTGTCATACCACCGAAATAAGTATGCAGTACATCGGTTTTGGTTAGCACAGGGAAGCCACCTACCAAATTTCGGGAAGTTGAAGAATTAGTGATTAGTGAGTCAGTGAGGGCTTTACCTTTTATTAGTATAGACTAGCAAAATACTCGCGATTCGCAGCGGAGAAGTAGTGTGTTAAAGAAGTTATGAAAAAGAAAAGGAAACATTTTAAAAATAACGTAACATGATTGTCAATGTAATTGTTTTGTCACTGTTATGAATGTTGCTGTCATATATATATATATATATATATAAATATATATATATAGCAAAATACCCGCGCTTCGCAGCGATGTCGTGTGTTAAAGAAGTGATGAAAAAGAAAAGGAAACATTTTAAAAATAACGTAACATGATTGTCAGAGTAATTGTTTTGTGTATTTGGCGGCAGCGTCACGAAGTTGTTTTTGTCTAGCTGCATCAGAAAATGTACCACGACGGCTGACACGCCTCCTTTTTACTGTTTTCTCACAGCTTGGATTGCTGCTGTCATAATTGGTGTGAGTCTATTTATATACACATACATATCTTCATATCTATATACATATATAAATATCTACATATACACATATATATACATACCTATCTACATCATATATACACACACATACATACATACATACACACAAACAAATTATATATATGTGTGTGTGTGTATGTATGTATGTATGTATGTGTGTATATATATATACAATGTAGATAGGTGTGTGTGTATATATATACTGTATATATATATATATATACACATACATACAAACATACACACAGGTATATATATGTATGTGTCTATATGTGTGTGTATAGCTTTGGTCACTGAGTGCAACGGAAAAATAATAAAATGTAGTCTATAAGTTATTAAACAGTAAAACATTAACGTTTTAAGAAGTACAGGTACATTGAGCACTACTGGAGTGGTTGCGGGTAAACTACATTTTAAAGACGGTGTAACAGAACAGGTAAGTAGTACTAACAGCAGCTAAAATGTATATGGATCATCTCTCGGTAGTTGATCCCTTTTGAAAGGCGCTACACGACGGCTGTGGTATAGAAATTACATTTTCTATGTGAACGTCCAAATTTCTGCCTCTGGTAATGTGCCTTACCGGCATTATCAGCAGTTAAAGAAAATTAGTTTTGTGTCCTCTGCAGTGTTAAGAGAGAAAGGCTTTGGTTTGGGATAAAAGGAAAAAAGGTGTAAAGAAAGGAAACTTGCCTTTTTCTTTTATATAGTATAGAGAGATGTGTTAAGCTGGCGATATGAGCCTTTTGGGGACAGTCGCGGTGGGTCTTGTGTAGACTGGTGAGGCGTCCCTGCCATTAATCGGCTGTGATGGCACTGTCAGTCCTCCACTCCTGTGCGTGTATTCAAAATTCGCGCTGATGACCTTATAATCGTATACATGCAAAAGAAAGTGCGAATCGCCTTAATATTAGTTTGCCGCAGTGTAGAAAAGGGGTCCCATGTTTGCACTTGTCTGGGCTATAGCTCAGGGGGAGGATGAAAAAAATTAAAAGTGCTCACTTTGACTTAAGGCAGAAGCGCAGTCAGCGTCTCAAAGGTCGGCACAGCTATGCGCGCGCGCCGGCTGCTCGACTTTCGCTTGGCAGGAGACCCCAGTTTTTACAGACACGTTCACGTGATCAAAGGTCTCAGTGCTCTTTGGAGATCATTCATAAATATATATATATATACCTGCGCCTCGTAGCGGAGAAGTAGTGTGTTAAAGAAGTAATGAAAAAGAAAAGGAAACATTTTAATAATGTAACATGATTGACATTGTCATGAGTGTTGCTGTCATATATATTCCTGCCTGAATAAGTCACCCTCTCTTCACCCTTACTTTTTTACCGTTCATTTAATCATGGCTAGTGGCGGAAAAATTATAAAATGGAAGGAGGATTACACTGAGTATGGCTTTACCAAAACAATTATTGATGACGAATCGATTATTCATAAAGCTTGAATTGGTGATCTGTTTTTCTGTGTTAACCTCATATTTTTTCTTACTTCTTCTCAAACCAAGGGGGTGCGAGGGTAAAATGAATCAAGAAGCGCTGATCAATGTAATCGGTGTACCAGGAAATCATGCATTGACAAAAGTTCCCCTTTGCTTGTAATGCAAAGTGTGATTAAATGCATTATTTTTAACGCGTTATGGAACACATGCATTGAAGCTTCTCAGCTGTGCTTGTGCTAAGAAAAGGAAACATTTTAAAAATAACGTAACACGATTGTCAATGTAACCTTTTGTAAGTAGTGCCTGGAGGATTCAGTGTGGAGAAACTCTAGAGACAGCGTGTGTATTAACTTGTGGATTTTTCTGTGAGTATTTGGTGGCAGTGTGACAAAGTTGCTTCGGAAGACAGCGTTAGCCGCGGAGCTCAGCTCAGAGCAAAATGAGGTGAATGGGAGGGGAGATGATGACGTCACTCCTCCACCCGCCTTAACTGTCAATCCCCCCACAAACACAGTCTCTCGGAATTTGCATAAGCACTGCCTTTGACCAGCAATTTGAACTTAGTTAGAAAGTGATCAAAACTGTCTTTTATACCCTGTGTCCTCTCATTAAACTTGTATCCCGCATTAGCCGTGGGCATGACAAATGCCAGCGGCAAACTGTCTATGAACTTAATTTAAACTTTAGGTTTACACCGTGCTTTGTTTCCGAAGTAGCTGTAGGTATGAATATGCTTGTACAGTATGTGTCACTCGCTTGATTCTTATTGTTTAGCTGCCTTCTCAATTGTATAATGCATGTTTTCTTCAGCGCTTTTTGGAGCTCTTCCTGGTTTTCTGCGTAATGCGTTGACTGTCAGTTCACGTGATTACGTGGAGGCGTGATGATGTCACACGAAACTCCACCCCCCACAGCCATCAAGCTCAACTTCATTACATTATATGGAGAAAATTAGCTTCCAGTTATGACCATTACGCGTAGAATTTCAAAATGAGTAAGATTGTAAGTAAGCTGTAAGGAATGAGCCTGCCAAATTTCAGCCTTCTACCTACACGGGAAGTTGGAGAATTAGTGATGAGTCAGTGAGTCAGTCAGTCAGTCAGTGAGTGAGTGAGTCAGTGAGGGCTTTGCCTTTTATTAGTATAGATTATAGACCTGCTTCAAATTACCTTTTAGTTCTAAAGTACTTGATAAAGTAGTTTTCGCACAGCTTAAGTCTCACCTTGCACATTACATTTACTTGAGGGGTTCCAGTCCACCTTTCACACCATTCATATTATTATGTTTTTAGCTTTAAACGCAGCCTTTGACATCATTCTCTTCTGTTATATAGGCATGGAAAATACATTGGACTTTCAGGCCCAGTCCTTTTGTGGTTTACTTTATATTTGTCAAATCAGTTTTAGTATGTAGAGAAATGAATTGCTAGTACTCTATCCATTGTGGCCACCATGGGGCACTCCAACCCCACAAATACCTAACACAAACCGGCTCGGACACAGGTGCTGCAAACACAAGGCTTTATTGTGGGAAACACTTCCCAAGGCAAGCGTTTCCCACACCACAAACAGTACATAAGCACTACAACACTCTGCCTTCTTCTCTCTGTCTCTTTCTGTCTACTCTCCACTGCTCCAGCAAGCTTTGTCCACCTCTTCCCAACTCTGTCTCCAGGAGTTGTAGTAGGCAGCTCCTCTTATACAAAACCGGGGAGTACTTACGGTGTACTATAGGTCTGGCCTGGAAGCACTACCAGATAAGGCTGGAAACCAACAAAGAAGGGCTTCATGTCCCTGCTGAACCCCCTGGTAGCACCCATGGAAGCCAACAGGGCAGAGTCAAAGAACTCCAGTTCCCATGATGTCATATGGGAATCCGAGTGCTGCTGCAACCCAGAGGCATACTGTCTCTCCCTGCCCTTCAAGGCTGAAGGGCATCCTGGCTGGGCAAGGTTTCCGGCCTTCCCTGACACCATATACAGTACAGTAATACTTAAGTTAATGAAGTAGATGTCTTCCAGGACTTTACCTCATAATAAGAAACTTTGTTATTAGAGGTTGATTTGCCAATAGAGGTACATTTACCAGTCATTGCAAAGTGCATTATGGTTGGTTAGATGGCTTCCCAAATTTTGAGACATCAATGTAGTGAGCCAGCCTCTGGGAAGCGTTGTGATTTTGAGACCACAAACATGACAAAATATATGTGAGGCCTCTAAAAAACTCCACAAGTATACCCAGACCTTAATAGGCATGCCCAGAAATGGCCTTACCACAAGCTGCCAACCCTTAACTACTACCTGTGGACTTTGGCTTGTCCAGACCCAAAAGGAAAGCTAGCTTTAAATTAAAAAAATAACAAAACTCCAAAATTACACCAAAGGATGTCTTTCAAGGGGGAATGTAAGTAACTTCTGGCTTGCTGAGGCAACACAAAATAGCAGTAACATCAGGGTGGCTCCACCACCTGGGGTTTCTTCCACCCACAAAACACTAGGTAAGGTGGACCAGTGAAAGACATAGTACACCAATAGCAAACAATAAGCACACCTAACAGAAATAAAATAAAGAAAAACAGTCATTTAAAAACAGCAGAAATTTCACACCTTGTCTGAAACATAATTGGCAGGCCCCCATTGCTTGGGACTCTGGCAGCTGATTGTCTTGCCTGTCATGAAAATACACTTTTGCTCCCAAGGTGAACAGACACATTTTTCCAGGCTGGTGGTTACATAAGATTAGAGTAGATAAACTTTATTAATCCCAAGGGGAAATTCAAATGCATTCAGCAGCAGAAACATAACAAACAAGAATACAGACTCGAGCTTTCATTAACTAAATTCAAATTTGAGCCATTGCAGTTCCTTCCAGGTGTTGGGATTCATTAGGAAAGAGAATATTAAACAATAAATGATTCTTCTGAGCTTTATTTGTTAGTAGAGACATTGTTGCAGAGCTGTTGGATAATTAATCCAAAACTTGTGACATCACTGAAACCTTAATTGTACTTCCTTATTGAATTTGCAATCACTACAGGTTATTTGGTAGGAACAGTTCAGAAAGCGAGAATTTCTATTATGAATTTTATTGAAAATATAAATCCAAGTCACTCATAAATCCAGATATTCTGTTATATTCAGGATGTTGAGTAATTAACTAGAAGATACCTATTATTATTAGATTTTGTATGAAAGACAAAAAAAAAAAAACATAAAGCTTTGGGTCACTGCTTGGTGATCCCTGTACACTGTTACTGAAGGCTTGTTACAAAAAAAAAAAAAGGTTTCAGTGCTTTAGAAGAAACGTCTTTTCATACTCAAGTCTTGATGCAGAGTGAAGCAAGATGCTGCTGGCACTGGTAAGTAACGTGGCAGGAGAGATTGGGCCCCAGGTGACCGGAAGTGATGTCAGAGGTCTTCAGGCTGTCAGTCTTCTGGTCTGCAGATGGAGTAAGAGGAGAGGCATTACAATTGAATTCGCTTTGCCTCGAGTTTGGTGAAATCATAGAAACTGAAATCAATAGCAAAGGAGGAAGTAAACCAGTTCTGAGTGGATTATAATGGTGTAATGCTCTTTTAAGTGTCCTTGAGGTCTAGGGAAGAGTCTGCAAGTAATTCTGGAAAGATTATTATGCCCAATTATATGATATGAGTTGTGAGACAGCAGTGCTAACCATTATGCTACTGTGCATCAAACAACAAAAGATGGATAAGGAACAAATACTACAAATAAAATACAACAAAAGGGCCACAAACTAGTAATAAGTAAATAAAAAATAAATCATTGGGCTAAGAGAATGCCAATCTTGGGGCACACCTTAGCCAAGACCCAAAGCAGTGGCATGGGATTGGCTCATTCCATTAAGCACATTGGGACATCTTTTTTGTTTCCTATGTATCCGTACAGATGCCTTGCACTTTCTTCTTCTATCAAGAATGAAGAAATGCCTTGTAAATAATAATAAATATTTTGTTTTTATTATTTCACAGTGTGTTCTGTGTTTTCTGATGAGGGTGGGCTCCTTTAAGGCTTGTTTTAAGATGTTCCCAAACACATGCCTAATATGCATGAATAATTAGCCATGCGGTGCTCTGTTGCCAGCGCACAGTGATCGGTCTTATACATCTGTTGACAGACAGTAATACTGCAAGTTATTCATTTATTATATATTATTTATACATGCAGAATTAAAATCTGGCAGTGTTGCTCAACCTTTGTAGTTTTAAGATACATTTTTACTTTTTAAAGTTCAATGATGAGTCACATACTGGAGGAGAAAGATTTGGGGACTTGAAATGACTGCAAGTGAAAAAAACAAGTGTGGATAGAAATGGGAAAAATATCACGCAATACTGTTCAGTGGGCGTGGTGGTTTCAGTGAATCTCAGTAGCTGAACGGCATTGTTTTTCCTCATGTGCTTGTAAAAAGCAGTTCCCATGATCGTATAGTAGCATTCATGGGGGTTCTACTCCTGGCTCCTAGAGCACTGTGAGCCTTGGCCTTCATTAAGCATCATAGGGGAGCTTGGAAAAAAATGTTTGCTTATGTAGGCCACACAACAAATTTCCAGGAAAATATTCGGTGAACAAGGTCACTGGCAAACACAGATATTTGCTGTGAAAAAAGCTACTCTACTGAAAAAAGCTACACTACTATTTAACAACATGAAAGTTGTATTATACCAATTTTATTACCCACTTCTTACAGACCCAAGATGATCAATTTTATGGGATGTTCTTGTACATGAATAAAGCAATTAGAAGTGGATTGCTGGTGAGAAGTTGTTAGAAAAGTTTGCAGAAGCGCTTAATGATAAAAATCTGGAGTGTGCTCCCCTCGACTTCTCGTATACTGAGATAGAGGAAAAAGTAATCAGAACCGCTTTCAGGTGTGCAATATTTCTCAAATATTGTATCTCTTTGATTCTCATCATAACTAATTGATTATATTGTCAGGCTTGGGTCACACAGTTGCACAGATTCATTCAGGGTTTTCAAGAAACATACTTTATTCGTAAACAGCATAATAAAGCATAAAGAATAAAGCAGAGGATGTCTGGGGGAAAAGAGAGACAAAGCAATAAGACAAAAGGACAGCTGCTGTACAGGCTTTTAAATGTTTGAAGCGCCATGCTAGAAGCATATCCCAGCAGCAATCCAGAAGCTAATCGAGCAAAGAGGTAAAAACTTGTATTTGTTTCCCATTGTACCACGGTTTAAGAGGGGGTTTCGGAGGAGCGACCACATCTTTTAGGGGTGTGTTCAGCCCCCCTCTTCACAATATTGATCACAATCATTTATCTCTATTTATAATCAAACTTTATATTCAAATTTTATTTTCGCACTTTGAGAGGTCAAAAACGGGGGTGGAATTTTTTCATGATTACATATGCATTACCTCGATTACATGCAAAGTAAAAAGAGTTATAGTCACCTAAAAACATAGAAAAAGTGTTAGTATTATATAATACTAGCAAAATACCCGCGCTTTGCAGCGGAGAAGTAGTGTGTTAAAGAAGCAATGAAAAAGAAAAGGAAACATTTTGAAAATAACGTAACATGATTGACTATGTAATTGTTTTGTCACTGTTGTGAGTGATGAGTGTTGCTGTCATATATATATATATATATATATATATATATATATATATATATATACAGTGGTATGAAAAACTATTTGCCCCTTCCTGATTTCTTATTCTTTTGCATGTTTGTCACACAAAATGTTTCTGATCATCAAACACATTTAACCATTAGTCAAATATAACACAAGTAAATACAAAATGCAGTTTTAAATGATGGTTTTATTATTTAGGGAGAAAAAATCCAAACCTACATGGCCCTGTGTGAAAAAGTAATTGCCCCCTTGTTCAAAAATAACCTAACTGTGGTGTATCACACCTGAGTTCAATTTCTGTAGCCACCCCCAGGCCTGATTACTGCCACACCTGTTTCAATCAAGAAATCACTTAAATAGGAGCTGCCTGACTCAGAGAAATAGACCAAAAGCACCTCAAAAGCTAGACATCATGCCAAGATCCAAAGAAATTCAGGAACAAATGAGAACAGAAGTAATTGAGATCTATCAGTCTGGTAAAGGTTATAAAGCCATTTCTAAAGCTTTGGGACTCCAGTGAACCACAGTGAGAGCCATTATCCAGAAATGGCAAAAACATGGAACAGTGGTGAACCTTCCCAGGAGTGGCCGGCCGACCAAAATTACCCCAAGAGCGCAGAGACGATTCATCCGAGAGGTCACAAAAGACCCCAGGACAACGTCTAAAGAACTGCAGGCCTCACTTGCCTCAATTAAGGTCAGTGTTCACGACTCCACCATAAGAAAGAGACTGGGCAAAACGGCCTGCATGGCAGATTTCCAAGACGCAAACCACTGTTAAGCAAAAGAACATTAGGGCTCGTCTCAATTTTGCTAAGAAACATCTCAATGATTGCCAAGACTTTTGGGAAAATACCTTGTGGACTGATGAGACAAAAGTTCAACTTTTTGGAAGGCAAATGTCCCGTTACATCTGGCGTAAAAGGAACACAGCATTTCAGGAAAAGAACATCATACCAACAGTAAAATATGGTGGTGGTAGTGTGATGGTCTGGTGTTGTTTTGCTGCTTCAGGACCTGGAAGGCTTGCTGTGATAGATGGAACCATGAATTCTACTGTCTACCAAAAAATCCTGAAGGAGAATGTCTGGCCATCTGTTCGTCAACTCAAGCTGAAGCGATCTTGGGTGCTGCAACAGGACAATGACCCAAAACACACCAGCAAATCCACCTCTGAATGGCTGAAGAAAAAAAATGAAGACTTTGGAGTGGCCTAGTCAAAGTCCTGACCTGAATCCAATTGAGATGCTATGGCATGACCTTAAAAAGGCGGTTCATGCCAGAAAACCCTCAAACAAAGCTGAATTACAACAATTCTGCAAAGATGAGTGGGCCAAAATTCCTCCAGAGCGCTGTAAAAGACTCATTGCAAGTTATCGCAAACGTTTGATTGCAGTTATTGCTGCTAAGGGTGGCCCAACCAGTTATTAGGTTCAGGGGGCAATTACTTTTTCACACAGGGCCATGTAGGTTTGGATTTTTTTCTCCCTAAATAATAAAGCCATCATTTAAAAACTGCATTTTGTGTTTACTTGTGTTATATTTGACTAATGGTTAAATGTGTTTGATGATCAGAAACATTTTGTGTGACAAACATGCAAAAGAATAAGAAATCAGGAAGGGGGCAAATAGTTTTTCACACCACTGTATATATATATATTTACACACACACACATAAACATATATATACATATCTATACATATACACATAAATATACACACACACATATATACATACATATATATATATCTACATACATACACACAAATACATATATATATATATACATACACACACACACACACATATATAAACATATATACATATACATACATATCTACATATATACACACACAGCTATTTCAGATCAGTGCAATACGCTGCTTGTTAAAACGGATAACTCCAGCTCTTACGTGCAAGTCTGCGTGGATATTATGAACTATCGTATTTGTTCAAGTTCTATTTAAATTTTAAATAGAAGGAATTTTTATTTAGTCGACAGAAATATCTTTGGTAGGAATGGTAAAAACAGACAGGAATATTATTCCTGAATAAATCAACTCAAACCTTAAACAACTTATAATATTTTGCTCTCCATAAAAATATATCCTGTCTAAATTATACAAGTTAGCAATAAAGTAAACGTTAAAAGAACAAATATTCAAATTTCTTTACTCTTATGTAATTTTATATAAAAAATAAACTTAGATTTTAAATATCCCAAAAGATTTTGCTCTCCATAAAAATATATCCTGTCAAAATTATACAAATTCAAATATGAACATGCTGCATAACAAAACCTAGAAATATAAATAAAATGTGTTCCTTTCAGCAATAACAAATCAAATCATTCAGTTGTCTTTGCTCATATGTCATTTTAGAGCTGGACGCCTGGCATCTTTTTTTGGCAACAAGTTAGTTTCTGTTTGGTGTGAGGTTCTGTGTTGTGGAGATTCTCAGGATGGATTGCAGGTGCTCATCAGTGAGGCGACTCCTGTGTGCTGTTTTGTTAGTCTTTATCACTGAGAAGAGCTTCTCACACAGATATGTGCTACCAAACATGCACAAGGTTCGAGCCGCATGTAGACGGACTTTTTGTTCTTCAAAGTCACCAAAGCGCCGTGCAAACTCAGTGCGCCAGTTTATCAGCAAAGTGCGATTTGGGAACACCGTAGTGACGACTTGGTTTAACATTACTTGGCAACAGGGAAAGTGGGGCAAATTGCACTGGTGCATTTGTGTCTCCCATAAAAGCAGCTTCACTTGAAATCACTTTGTGATTGTGCACGGGTAAAAACGTCCGCTGAAGTGTCAGATTCTTATTTAATTCTTCTGCTTTCTGTATCTTCTGCATTGCATTCAGGTTACCCTGATGTTTTGTCTCATAGTGCCGTCTTAGATTAAATTCTGTAATTACAGCCACATTAGCTCCACAAATGAGACACACGGGTTCAGTAAACATATACTCAGCCTCCCATCGGTTTTAAAGGCTCTATTTTCAGAATCAACTTTTCTCTTCAGCATCGTGTGAGCTAGCTTCGCAATAACTTGCAGCATCATAAGCTAGACTTGATTAACGCGATAAGTGTTCGCAAGGCAGCTGAAGCACTGCATTATGGGATCTGTAGTTTATTGTGTTACCAGCGCTTCATATACCCGGGCCATTAATAACAATAATACAGTATATAAAATGATCTCGGGCGGATATAATTACACGGGCGGATGTGGCCCGCCCTTGAGTTTGACACATATGGACTAAATAGAACTTGAAAAGATATATTTTTTCAAATGTGATCGCAATTCAGATAGAGTTGACGCAAGACTACAGCCTGCATGCCTCAATAAGTCATCCTCCCTCGCTCTTACTTTTTACCGTTCATCTAATGAATACACTGAGTATGGCTTTACCAAAACAATCATTGATGGCGAATAAAGTATCCATTATTCGAGTATGTAGATCGGGATATATATATACATATATATATACCCGTGTATCGCAGCGGAGAAGTAGTGTGTTAAAAAAGCTAGAAAAAGAAAAGGGAACATTTTAAAAATAACGTAACATGACTGTCAATATACAGTATTTGTTTTGTGAGTGTTACTGAGTGTTGCTGTCATCAAGGATTTGATTATCATTATTTCTTTCAATCAGGTTCGTATTTGTAGGATGTGTTGTGTTCAAGTTACATTCCGTGTTTGTCAATCGCTGTAAAGATGACAGGTTTCATTCATCGATTCGTTTCTTACTGCATCAATAAACAGCTCATCTTCTTCTTTATCTGAGACCTGACACACTGCATGCACAGGTTTTTTTTACACTGTCTTCCTTTAGTGGGACATTGACTTTTTCCAACGTGTGCTTTGTTTCCGCAGTAGTTGGATTTATGAATATGCTTGTATGTATCAGACGCTTCATATTTTTTGCTGCCTTTTCAATTGTGTAATTCGGTTTTTGTTCAGCGCTCTTTGGAACTGTTGCTTTTATCTGTGCACTGCGTCAGTTCACGTGAGCCACTCGGTGTACATGCATCGAAGGTTCCCAGCTGTGCTGGTGCCATCTCGTGCTATGTCCATGGCTGTATTTAATGTTACCTTAGTCCTGGCACTTAAAACTTTCTCTCGCAGTTTCTCTGAGTTTGTGTCAAACACCACCCTGACCATCTCATCTTCCTCTCCATAAGCACAGTCCTTCACCCGTGAATATTTACCCGTGGCAGTTTGCTATTGGATTGCCGCTGATGGACGGCCTTATATGGGCAGGCACTAAATTACAAATGCCAGCGGCAGCCTGTCTATGAACTTAATTTAAAGTGTAGGTTTACATCGTGCTTTGTTTCCGAAGTAGCAGAACTCATGAATATGGTTGTATATGTCACTCGCTTGCTTCTTATTGTTTCGCTGCCTTCTCAATTATATAATGCATGTTTTCTTCAGCGCTTTTTTGAGGTCTTCCTGGTTTTCTATGTACTGCGTGATTACGTGGGAGGCGTGATGATGTCACACGAAACTCCGCTCCCACGGCGTTGAAGCTCATCTCCATTACAGTAAATGGAGAAAAACCGCTTCCAGTTATGACCATTACGCATAGAATTTCGATATAAAACCTGCCCAACTTTTGTAAGGAAGCTATAAGGAATGAACCTGCCAAATTTCAGCCTTCCAACCCACACTGGAAGTTGGAGAATTAGTGATGAGTGAGTGAGTGGCTTTGCCTTTTATTAGTATAGATTTGTTGCAATAAATAGTTGTAGGTAAAACGGCATTTAGCTTTATTTAATTATGCAATGATGGTGGAAATAAAAAAAAAAATCATAAAATTAAATGAATTACCGGACACGACGGGGACATAGCAGCTTACAGTATTGTTCCCATTACATCTTTATACTGTATTTACATGGCATGTTCAATGTTTACACGTTATTGTTAAAATGATGATATATAAATTAAAATAAAATTAATAATAGTTATTGCAAGAATATGCATTATTTTGAATACAGTTTTTAATATCATATACAAATTTATACACTCACCTAAAGGATTATTAGGAACACCATACTAATACGGTGTTTGACCCCCTTTCGCCTTCAGAACTGCCTTAATTCTACGTAACATTGATTCAACAAGGTGCTGAAAGCATTCTTTAGAAATGTTGGCCCATATTGATAGGATAGCATCTTGCAGTTGATGGAGATTTGTGGGATGCACAACCAGGGCACGAAGCTCCCATTCCACCACATCCCAAAGATGCTCTATTGGGTTGAGATCTGTTGTGTGGGGGCCATTTTAGTACAGTGAACTCATTGTCATGTTCAAGAAACCAATTTGAAATGATTCGAGCTTTGTGACATGGTGCATTATCCTGCTGGAAGTAGCCATCAGAGGATGGGTACATAGTGGTCATGAAGGGATGGACATGGTCAGAAACAATGCTCAGGTAGCCCGTGGCATTTAAACGATGCCCAGTTGGCACTAAGGGGCCTAAAGTGTGCCAAGAAAACATCCCCCATGCCATTACACCACCACCACCAGCCAGCACAGTGATAACAAGGCATGATGGATCCATGTTCTCATTCTGTTTACGCCAACTTCTGACTCTCAACAGAAATCGAGACTCATCAGACCAGGCAACATTTTTCCAGTCTTCAACTGTCCAATTTTATGTGAGCTTGTGCAAATTGTAGCCTAATTTTCCTATTTGTAGTGGAGATGAGTGGTACCCGGTGAGGTCTTCTGCTGTTGTAGCCCATCCGCCTCAAGGTTGTGTGTGTTGTGGCTTCACAAATGCTTTGCTGCATACCTCGGTTGTAATGAGTGGTTGTTTCAGTCAAAGTTGCTCTTCTATCAGCTTGAATCAGTCAGCCCATTCTCCTCTGACCTCTAGCATCAACAAGGCATTTTCTCCCACAGGACTGCCGCATACTGGATGTTTTTCCCTTTTCACACCATTCTTTGTAAACCCTAGAAATGGTTGTGCGTGAAAATCCCAGTAACTGAGCAGATTGTGAAATACTCAGACCCGCCCGTCTGGCACCAACAACCATGCCACGCTCAAAATTGCTTAAATCACCTTTCTTTCCCATTCTGACATTCAGTTTGGAGTTCAGGAGATTGTCTTGACCAGGACCACACCCCTAAATGCATTGAACCAACTGCCATGTGATTTGTTGATTAGATAATTGCATTAATGAGAAATTGAACAGGTGTTCCTAATAATCCTTTAGGTGAGTGTATGTCCATGTTACAAAAAATTCGGACAGTTTTTTTAAATGAAATACTACTTCCAGTTGAGTAATTTTTCTCAAATTTCATTTCTGTTTGCTTTTTATCACTATAAATATCTATACAAAATCTGAATCATCTATCTGTAATTATAACCATATTTTACTTGAAAATTCACAAAAGTATTTAGTTAAAGTACCACTTCCGGTTGCCGGAACTGGCCAAAAAGTTGATAGGATTCCTTATTTCTGATATAAAGCAGGTGTACAAAATCTCATTCACCTAGGTTTTTGAGTTACACACGATAATTTAAAAAATGGTATTTTCAGACTCAGGAAGGTCTTAAGCACAAAGATGCATCAAAATCTTGAGGTCTTGAGGTCAAATATTTTCACGATTCCTATACTTTCTCTATACTATGTATAAGCAAAAGTATAAAAGAGAATAAATTCTGCCTGAGAGGTGCCAGAACAAATCCAGTTGTTTTTTCAACTTTTTGAGGCAGATCTCAACTCCAAAGGAGGGTAAACCTGCTTGGGCCAGTCTCTTCAAGATCATAGAAAACTGATTGATTACTGATGCGCAGTAAATATAGCATGTAGGGTCACACCAATAAACTATAGAGCTACATTTAGCATAAAGAAAGCTATTGGGATCTCTTTATTTCTTTACCTATAAGATATAAGAAACTAAACAAGCCACAGACTAACATAGTAAGACAATGCAGCAACAGCAAAGAAAAAAAGAGAATCAGAGCAACAATTATACCATCCCTAAGAAATTATAAGGAAAAACACATGGAGACAGTTTCCAGCAGTTTAAGATAATGATTAGAAAAAGCTCCTGTCATGTCAAGTGTTAGCATTACATACAGCAGTGGGTGTAATATCAAAGATCGCTGAATTGGAATCACAACGGCACAACAGTTCAAAAGACAAAGTCAGCAAAATGTTAGCAGTTAGCAAACTAATATTATTACCACAGGCAGAAATTTGGATGTTCACATAGAAAATATAATTTCTATACCACAGCCGTCGCGTAGCGCCTTTCAAAAGGGATCTACTGCCGACAGATGATCCATATACATTTTAGCTGCTGTTAGTACTACTTGCCTGTTGTGTTATACCATCTTTAAAATGTTGTTTACCCGAAACCACTCCAGTAGTGCTCAATGTATCTTTACTTTTCAAAACGTTAATGTTTTACTGTTTAATAACTTATAGACTACATTTTATTTTTTTTCCCTTCCACTCCTTCCCCTGAGCTATATCCCAGACAATTGCAAACATGGGATCCCTTTTCTAGACCACGGCAAGCTAATATTATTACCACAGGCAGAAATTTGGACTTTCACATAGAAAATGTAATTTCTATACCACAGCCGTCGTGTAACGCCTTTCAAAAGGGATCTACTACCGAGAGATGATCCATATACATTTTAGCTGCTGTTAGTACTACTTACCTGTTGTGTTATACCGTTTTTAAAATGTAGTTTAGCCGGCACACGCGTGTGGCTGTGCCGGCATTTGCGACGCTGACTGTGCTTCTGCCTTAAATGAAAGTAAGCACTTTTCATTTTTTACTCCTTCCCCTGAGCTATAGCCCAGACAACTGCAAACATGGGATCCCTTTTCTAGACCGAGGCAAACTAATATTATTACTACAGGCAGAAATTTGGACGTTCACATAGAAAATGTAATGTCTATACCACAGCCGTCGTGTAGCGCCTTTCAAAAGGGATCTACTACCGACAGATGATCCATATACATTTTAGCTGCTTTTAGTACTACTTACCTGTTGTGTTATACTGTCTTTAAAATGTAGTTTAGCCGAAACCACTCCAGTAGTGCTCAATGTATCTTTACTTCTTAAAACGTAAATGTTTTACTGTTTAATAATTTATAGACTACATTTTATTTTTTTCCCTTGCATTTAGTGAGCGAAACCAATTGGTAATCAGCTATATATATATATATATATATATATATATATATATATATATGACAGCAACACTCAACAGTGACAAAACAATTACATTAACAATCATGTTATGTTATTTTTAAAATGTTTCCTTTTCTTTTTCATAACTTCTTTAACACACTACTTCTCCGCTGCGAAACGTGGGTATTTTGCTAGTCTATATATAAAAGTCAATGTATGTGTGTGTTTGTGTGTATGTTCCAGCATTACATCTGAACGCCTGGAGCAATTTTAATGAAAATCAGTACACATGTTCCTCATTGGTCGACTAAAAATACTGGAGGTTGAAATCAACCCTAACCCACCCCCTTATGGGCAGGGTGGGGAGTGATCTTGTGGTATTGTATGCATGTTACAGTATCATCCAGTTGACACTCAGAACAACCAGCAGAAGACGAACTGGAGGTGACGGCTAGCATTCTGTATGTTTGAGCGCCACCGTGCCTCTGTTGCTTTTGGAATTAAATAGAGTTGGCTGGTGCAGAGCATCAACTGGATGATACCATACATTCAAGATCTCAAGACAAGCACATTAGTGAGTCTTCATTGTTTGTTAATTTATTTTTATTTTTAAAGTTGTGTTTTACTTTTTAATTATATTTATCTCAAACAATTTAAAAAAAAGCACTTTATTTTCCTCCCAGGCAATGCTGAGTATTTCAGCTAGTTAGCTATAAAAAGCTTAATTAAGTGGTCCTCAAGTTGAGTCCTGTAGACCACCTTAATTGCAGGTATTCATCCCAGCCATCTTCTGCTTTTAACTGGACTCCTGCCTTTATTAAAATAAGAAGCTGTTATTATGAAGTTTCTGCTTTTTTGTGTCAATCCGGAAATATTTAAGGAACAGTAGCATTTGTGTTTGTGTGACAATAATTATTATTCTTTTTCTTGTGTTTAAAGATTTTGCTGTTTTTTATATCTTGGTCATTTGATCCCTTTCTTACTAATTAGCTCACAAGTTGATTTTATACTGAAGTACAATACAATACAATATAATTTATTTTTGTATTGCCCAAAATCACACAAGAAGTGCCTTTTTACAGCCCCCCAGCCTTGACTCTCTAAGAAGACAAGGAAAAACTCCCAAAAAAACCTTGTAGGGAAAAAATGGAAGAAACCTTGGGAAAGGCAGTTCAGGTCAGTTGTGTAAATGGAAAAAGTAAATTAAAAAAGAATATGGTAAAAGAAAGTTAACATTTAAAGATATGGCAAAGAGTGCACATTTTTTAATTATATTTACTTGTAAATATATTAAAACATGTGTCAGAATACAAAATAAGGGAAGAAAAAGAGTAATTGAACAATTAGAAGTAAGACTGAGCCATTTGCTTTTGAAACTGAAATTAAAACCTGCAGCCATAGTGATACCCCAGGACTAAACTTAGGAATCTCTGTTTTAGTCTGTCTTTAATAATGAAGTGATACCATTTTTAATATACTTTAAAAACAGTAGAGGATATTGTATGATTTGAAGATACAAATCCTCAGCAAGAAAACATGCTGGTTAGTTTCTGTAGTTTTCTGCATATTATTTCAAATGACGTTTAGTTTCAGTATGAAATTAACCTGCTCAGATTAAATATTACAATTTCTGCTCTTGTCAAAAGAATAACATTTCTTCCCAATCTGTAATTCTAAACTGTTGTGCTTAAAACTGCTGAAGTGTAAAATGCTTTACTCTTTGGGCCCTGCACTTGCACTAATGTAGACCTACGTTAAGACCTTGACTCTCAATCCTGTACTTTCTCAAGCATGACTTTGACTGTAAGCCTATCTCAGCTTTCACCTGCAGCACACAATAATTAAAAACAATAGCCAGCTTGATTACTCCATACCCCAAATCAAAACAGCATACCAAGCCTGCATTGTTGAAATAGCAGCTTTGGAGGGTTTTGAACAAAGTTAAAGTGATGTCCTTATTCTTCAAGACAGAACTTTTCAGATAATAATAGATGTGGGGCAGGTGCTTCATACAGACTTGTCTTGTGTTCTTCAGTAGTAACATGGGCTCTCACACCTTCTTCATATTGATGACTCTTTTTTGGTTCACTGGACCCTCAGCACTTTAGAAATGACTCTGTAACTCTTTCCAGACTGGCAGACATGAAGAACTTTCTGAAATTTGTTTGTGTCATGACATGCAGCTCCTCTGGATAATGTGTGTTAACAACTCTGAATCGACCAAATTTGTCTGTAATTCCAAAGCATGGCTTATATCAGACCTCACTAAAATCCCAAGTATCAAAACATCCATTTATTCATTACCTAATTAGCTTAAGATAATGTAAGGTCTGGATACTGTGCAGTAAGAATCTGGAGCAAGGCAGGAACCAAATCTGGAATGGACAGCAGTCCACGACAAAGCACATGCATGCACCTCTCTGCGCTTTCCCATATGCAACAAATTTATATTTAATAATTATTCAAACCCACTGGGATTTTTTAGGATAGGGAGAAAAACCAGAGTGTGCATAAAAAAAAACCTAAACTGTTCTGCCTATTCTAGAAATAGGGAGTGAAGCTGAGCAAAATTTTATAAACAAGCCGGAGGACAACATTTCTCACGATAGTAATTTAACAAGGTGTCTGTCAGGATAACTATATTTTTTCATCTGTCTCACTTACACTTCTTCTTCTTCTTCTTCTTTTGGTTGCTCCCGTTAGGGGTCACCACAGCGGATCTTCTTCTTCCATATCTTCCTATCCTCTGCATCTTGTTCTGTTACAACAACAACAACAACATTTATTTATATAGCACATTTTCATACCAAAAACTGTAGCTCAAAGTGCTTTACAAGTTGAAGAATAGAAAAATAGAAGACACAATAAAAAATAAACACTCATTACCTGCATGTCTTCTCTCACCACAACCATAAACCTCCTCTTAGGCCTTCCTATTTTCCTCTTCCTGGCAGCTCTATTGTTAACATCCTTCTCCCAATTACCCAGCATCTCTGCTCTGCACATGTCCAAACCAATGCAATCTCACCTCTCTGACTTTGTCTCCCAACCATCCAACTTGAGCTGACCCTCTAATGTACTCATTTCTAATCCTGTCCATCCTCGTCATACCCAATGTAAATCTTAACATCTTTAACTCTGTCACCTCCAGCTCTGTCTCCTGCTTTCTGGTCAATGCCACTGTCTCCAACCCATATAATATAGTGGGTCTCACTACAATCCTGTAGACCTTCCCTTTCCCTCTTGCTGTCTCACTTACACAGTGACTTAAATCAGAAAACATATACCGTATCTAACAAACCATCTGACTTTAAAATCTCTGTGTCTCTCAGCTTATATTTTGCCAATACAAGAACAGCCCCACCAACCCTGTAAAAGTGGCCTTCTTAGTGTCCTTATACACAGCTCTGAACAAAAGCTTTTCATTTTCTTTTCACATGGCTTCAGGCTGTCCTACCTCTCTCATTTGACCTGCTATTCCTGCTGCTGCTCTGTAACATTTTCTGTCCTAAGCCATACTTTCAATCAGAGTGTGTCCTATCCATTTAGTTTGTTTATATCTTTTATCACACATGTGGGTTTGGGAGACAGATTAAAGGCTCTGATCATGGTAGTTATCTGTCTGTCAATGGCTTCTCTCTTTCTCCCTCTGCAGAAAAGAAGACTGGCAGCCAGTCCACCTCTGACATCACTTCTGTTGTCTGATATTCTGGACTCGCCCCTTCCTGCCGGGAAGCCATGTGAACAGCAATTTGGCCATCTTGGAGTCTGGAAAGACTACTCCACATTTATTGCATTGTTCTTGTTCATTTTTTGGTCCTTATTATATGGGGTCACCAGGTTGCTGTGTCTCCTTTAAATTGTATGCTTACTGGGGAATACTGAAAGTCCACTGGGCTCCTCTCCATGGTTAATTCCTTCCTTGCATCCAGTGCCATTGGAATAGTCTTCATTCTCCATGTCCCTGAAATGGACAAAGGGAGCATCTTAGCATTTTCTAAATTGCTAAATGTTTATATCATTGCCTATCTTTTGTACTGTAATTCTGTACAGTATATTCTTTTCAGCCATTTAGTTGTAAACCCAAGCCACTTCAGGGCTAGATTGCAGCCCTGTTAAACTGTATTGATATTCTGCTTTTACATGTTGTCATTTAATTTTTGTTTTTGTCGTATTTCTATTTTATTTGCTTTTGTAAGTACCTTATAATGATACTGGCTGTGAAAATCACTAGAGTATAATGAAATATTAGTAATTAAAAATTAAGCTCAGGGCCTTTGTCAAATTCAGATTTAAATATTTCAAACTTTTAAACCACAAAAATGTATTTCAGTTGTTGCTGGAGAGTAGATTGAGCAGTTTGGGCTGTTGAATGACTTTTTCTTTCATATTTTCCATGAAAATGTCCAACTTCAGTTGAGTCAGCGTAAATGCGGTGACAAATTGCTTTCAGCCTTCTACTTAAGTAATGATGCCTTTGCTACCCTGATTGAATATGGCCGTCACATTTGTCTCTTTTGGCCTTTTAAAATCGCCTGCCTGAAATCAGTCCCTGACATGTGCCCCTGTGTCCTTTCACAATGGTTGAAGGTGGGCTTACAAAACTATTTCAAGTTTTATTTGATTAACAAAACAAATCAAACTGCCAGAGCAGACTAATAAAGCCTCAACGCTTTCATTATGTCAAGTTCTACTCTTCACCATACTTTGTGGTGAGATGGGCAGTCACACCCGTGTGTTTACTGACATCAGTGCAGCCGCTGAACATTTGGCTGCTCTTGGTCTTAGGCAGGGGTTTGTCTGTCTTTGCCAGGGGTAGAGAAAGAAAAAATAAAGATTGTAGACACAATCGAGTGATGCACGCATGCAAGGGAATGCAAACAGATGCAAACAGGCTGGAGTGAGTCAACAGTGCTTGTGTGAATGGAAATATGGAAAGGGGCACAGACATCTGTATTAGTAAGTGCCATCTCTTAGAGGGTCTCGAACCTGCAGTGCTACAACAGGTGCAAGGGAGACTTTGGCCATTTTGACTTGTCACTGTTCCACAAGGGAAGGGGCAGTGAAAATATTGGGGTGGCCATTTTCCATGATGAACATCAAGGGTTGTAGATGAAGGCAGTAATGGAACGACAACCTCAGGGAATTATGTGAATGTTTGTTGCTAGAATGGGCAATTTTGATAATGCAGTAACACTTATTGATAGGACACTTGAATTCCTGTGTGTAATGGAAGGATTTTTCTAAAGAGAGGGGGGGGGATCAAGAGAGCAGATGGGCGTTGGTCGCTCAGCGCGAAACCCAGCTGCATTAATAATGTTTTGGGAGAAACAGCCGGGAATGTTCTAAAGATACAGCCATGGCTATGTAAGGAGTTGTTTTTCACTTCGAGAAGCTTTTTTCACATGTAAGCATATTACTGTGTCTTCTGGTATCAAGCACTAGTCTCAAGGCGAGTAGAAGAAAAACATAGCGCCGTGTCCCGTGGAAGGAGGGGGTGTGAGAAACTGATCACTTCTGCATACACTGCTTCCACGTAGGCCGCTTTTGGGCAAGGACACCTAATTAGTATATAAGGGAAGGTTCCGCCCTCAGTTTCTTTGGATGCTCAACCGTGGGGAAAGGCGCAACCGCCCGGTATCTGATAAAAGGCACACGGGGTTGATCCTCTGACGAGACTGACATGCGGGCTCCCTCAGTCTACTGGTCTAGGATGATGGCTCTGGGTCTTTTGATGTATGTTACTGTATGTATGTATGTTATTGTAAGCATAAGTTTGTCTCTTTAAGCATATATATTTATTTCTATAACCCATTCATATGTATTTATATGTTATAATTGAATAAGTAAATTTTATTTAAGTAACGGACCTCTTCTCTCTGATTCTTTGCCTACTTATGTTCTAATCCCTTGAACCATTTTCCCAAATCAAAACACTGTGGCTCTGGAGGGAGCACTCAGTAGGACAGCTGATTTATTAATTATTATTCTAGATTTCTTTAGTTTTTTCCACTGTGTTTAGACCAGGGGCCTCATGTATAAACGGTGTGTACACACAGAAATGTTGCGTAAGAACTTTTCCACGTTCAAATCGCAATTTATAAAACCTACACTTGGCGTAAAGCCACGCACTTTTCCACGGTACCTCATACCTTGTCGTACGTAAGTTCTCCGCTCGGTTTTGCAGGCTGGCGGCACCCAGCATCAAAGCAGTGCTACTGTTCATGTGTGGTTACACCTTATTTTCCTGAAGTGGCTTTATAAATACACTGAAACTAACCGCATATTGTTTATTAGTGTAACGCATCTGATTTTAATTAACTTGTAACAATATAATGGTCCAGGGAATAGCCATAGTATTCCAAATACTGTACCATAACCGTTGTTACTCTAACTGCACCTTCTTCTTCTTCTTTTTTCAGCTGCTCCCGTTAGGAGTTGCCACAGCGGATCATCTTTTTCCATATTACGCTCACTGCACCACTCGGAGTATTTATATCACTGTATCTGAGTGTGAATCACAGCAGTAGCTGATCGGAAAGAGAATTATCGGTATACAGCTTCAAGTACACTCTGTCTCAGCCAGGGCAAAACATTTCAAAGCCTTTCCTGTACGGACTTCGCGGTTCAGAAACAGTTTCATCCCAAGAACTATAAACGCACTCAATCAATTGCTCCTTGTAGAACTGTTTGTACTTATAAGTACAATCACCCCACTGTAAACTTGCACTACAGTTATAATATCGCACAACCTGCGCCACTTTATAAAGCGTGTATTTACATATGATGACGATATCATTTTAAGGGGAAATGCAGCAAAATATGTTTATTATATTATACAGATAAAACTTTAACTTCATTTAAATAATCTATATTCTTCACTGGGAGTGTCGTGAAATATAGAATAATTAAACATGTACTACGAAGATATTTCAATGTTCCTTAAACGTTTTGAAGAATCGGCACTCTAAGCTTACAGATGGCTTAACTTCTATTACAGAGCTGATTGTGTGGTGATTGGGTATTTGGGGAAAGAAAAGCAAGGACTGCAGTGGTGGCTACGCCAATATACATTGAATATAAAACAGAAAGAGAAAATAACAACACAGCTAAAAACGCAGCGACAAATTTAGGCAAAAGTTAACTGCTTGTGTCATGAGCATGAGGGGGATATGCAATGTCCACAACTGGCATGGCCATCCACCGTGCATAAGATACCATATTGACATTGGCGGGTGAAGGAGCCACCAATTCTTCCTCTGCCCAGTGCCACCACAAGCCTAGAGCCGCACCTGAGTACTGCTGCAATAAATTATTTCATCGAAGGTCGCACACGATCACTGCGCCGTTAAACTCATGTTTAATAATGTGCTTTAACTCCTATCATCATGAAAATGATATCACGCATACATCTCAGTATTTTAGTTATTCAGAGAACTATAATATCACGAATGTAATGGATTCTGTATCCAGTTGGAGGAAGAGAGCCAGTTTAAGAAGCAAGTAGTGATTTACATACATAGAGCACATAGAAGATCAAATACAAAGCATTTAACGTGCTACTTTAATTACGATGTGATTTGAGAAACTGGTTAATTAAATGATTTTAAGATGAAGTTTATGATGTTCTACTTTAATGACAAAATAAACTACGTGATTAAAGTGGAAATGTCGAGACTGAAGTTGACATTTCGTGCTTTTTCCTCACTGTGTGCCTTTTTTCTCTGTACCCTAATAAGCTTTCATATGACACTCAGACAGTGGGCTACAACTCGCCTTTTCACGGCGACTTTGATATGTGACTTCTTTTTTATTTCCGGCACTGTGCGATTTTGTGAACGTGAGCTTTCAAGTTTCTCAAACACGCTATGTCACTCGATCAACTTCCTTTTGTTGATTATACCACGGTTTATTTGAACAAATAGCATGTTTTTCCTTTGCCTCCACTTGGTATTCATTGAAATTCTTATATTTTCCCCCATGCTTTTCCTATTGTCTTTTCACAGAAGGCTGAGCTTAAGGGTGATTTATATTCATTTGCATATTCAAAGAGGCGTAATTCTGGGAGGAGTTGGGGCGTTACATAAAGCGCGTGCACGAGCATTACTTTTCACGCTGATCAGGATTTATGTAGCGGAAGAACATGGAAGTTGGAGTACGCACAGATTCCTGCATCTGGATTTTTCTGTGCGTAAGCACATTTCGGCTTTTGTGCTTTGCTTTTTTGTGCTTTGCATAAGCTTTGCTGACAGTAAGGCAGGTGCTAGAAAACCAAGCGAATCATAAACTGAGCTAACAACAGAGAGAATACCACGCCTTGTGGAAGGCTTGTTTTGAAACTTAATCTGAAATTTGAAACTGTCCGTTTCTGTGCACCACTGGATGCCCAGGGTACACTCTGTGGGAAGCAGACTGTGGCTCAAATCTACGTCCTTTTGTTCATGAGCTCTGTCTTCTTCAGGTATGGACAATAAAACTTCTCTGTTGTTACTGACCCTAGACAATCATCCACGTAGAAGTTATTGAGAACGGTGTTAACAGCTTCCTCAGGAAATGTATCTCTGGCATCTCCGGCTGTTCTATGCAAACCATAAGAAGCACAACTGGGTGAAGAAGTAGCACCAAAAAGATGTACTGTCATTTCAAATTCTTCAAGGTCTTTACTTAGATTACCTCCAGGCCACCATAGAAAAAGTAAAAGAAAAAGTGTCTTTGTCTGGTATCTTAACTTGGTAGAACATTGACATAATGTATGCCATTAAAGCTACTGGCTCCTTTCTGAATCTTGTAAGGACGCCAATGAGTTTGTTAGTTAGGTCAGGCCTTTAAGTAATTGTTCATTAAGTGAAATCCTCTGGTAGGTGGCAGTGCAGTCAAAGACTAATCAAATCTTATTTTTCTTTGGATGATATTCACCATGATGTGGGATGTACCACACTCTGCCTTCATTGCAATTCAGGCTTTCTTTGGGTACCTTGACAGCATAACCATTGTCTATAATGTCTTTCATGAAGGCTTTATAGTCTTCATGGAAACCTAAATTTTTGCTCAATTTTCTTTTGAGTCTAAAAGCATGCTGTTCAGCAATACAGCAGCTATTCAGCATTTTAAGTGTTTCATCCTTCAAAGGCAAATTTAAACAATAGTGGTCACCTACCAGTCTTGCAGATTCTGAGAAGATTTCTGGGTAGTTGATTCCTATTAAAAGATCAACTTCAGAGTCAATATGAGCTAGACGTACCTCTTTAAGATATGCCCACTTATTGATATCGTCTTGTAGTGGAATACTTTCTCTGTTCACTGGAATGGAGACCTGTGTGAAGACCTTTGGAAAATCAATATATTCAACATCATTGAGACCACAGACTTGTAAATCTGATGACAGAACATTAGGTTAGCATCTTTGAATCATCATCATAATTACTCATGGTTTTGAGGAATACTTGTGTTCTTCTCCCTTGAAGACTTAATTGTCTCTGGAGCCATTCATTGCAAATTGTTACTGTACTGCCGAGGTCTATAAAGGTGTATGTTTCTACATACCTTTCGCACTTCTTGCATTTTACCTTAACAGGAACTACTTGAAGTGTGTATTCTTCTCCGGCCCCAATAAAGGCACAAGTTCCAGTCTCTGTTTCCTTTTCAGTTGGTGTTGCTACACTGGCTGTATCTTTAGATGTTGCTCCACTGTTTTTTTTTGATGTGCAGGATGTCTGGGTGCTGAACAGAACATGTCTGACATTTCATTCTTTCTTTACAGCTCTTACCAAGGTGCCCCTGTTTGAGACAGCGAAAACATAAACCTTTAGATTTTAAAAAGTCAATTCTTTCTTTATGTGGCAGTTCTTTGATCTTACTACATTCAGCAAGAGTATGCTGGCCATTGCAGAATACAAAAGGCTTTTTAAATGCACATGTATCATTAACAGTCTTTTTGACAGAGATTTCTTGAGTCTCCTTTTCAGCACCATCAGATATACTTGTAGTGTAGATACTTCCTGATTTCTGTCCATACTTTAGCGGAAACACACCATTGTCGATCTTTTCTTTTTTCTCTATACAAGTGTAGCCTTGTGAAATGGCACTGTGCACAGGGTGTAACAGCATTTCAGCTTTGCAATGCAAAAAGTTAATTAGTTCAGGTACGCCAGGTCTTTTTTTATTTTCTTGAAGCTTGTAAGCATACCTCATCCATTTGTTTCTCAAAGAAAATGGATGTTTCTTAAGCACAACACGCACATTATGACTGTTACTGAATTCTCCAGCATTCCCTGAGTCATTCATAGTGTTCATGCAGATTGAGAGGAAGTCAGTGTAATCTTGCAGAGCCACACCATCGTTTTGCTTTATTTGAGGTCATATCAATACTTTATTAGAATTAGAATTAGAACAATCTAGACGAGAACAGGCCATTCAGCCCAACAAAGCTCGCCAGTCCTATCCACTTGCTTCCTCCAAGAAAACATCAAGTCGAGTTTTGAAAGTCCCTAACGTCTTACTGTCTACCACACTACTTGGTAACTTATTCCAAGTGTCTATCGTTCTTTGTGTAAAGAAAAACTTCCTAATGTTTGTGCGAAATTTACCCTTAACAATTTTCCAACTGTGTCCCCGTGTTCTTGATGAGCTCATTTTAAAATACAAGTCTCGATCCACTGTACTAATTCCCTTCATAATTTTAAACACTTCAATCATGTCACCTCTTAATCTTCTTTTGCTTAAACTGTAAAGGCTCAGCTCTTTTAATCTTTCCTCATAATTCAACCCCTGTAGACCTGGAATCAGCCTAGTCGCTCTTCTCTGGACCTTTTCTAGTGCTGCTATGTCCTTTTGTAGCCTGGAGACCAAAACTGCACACAGTACTCAAGATGAGGCCTCACCAGTGCATTATAAAGGTTGAGCATAACCTCCTTGGACTTGTACTCCACAGATCGTGCTATATAACCTAACATTCTGTTAGCCTTCTTAATGGCTTCTGAACACTGTTTGGAAGTTGATAGCTTGGAGTCCACTATGACTCCTAAATCCTTCTCATAAGGTGTACTCTCGATTTTTCGACCGCCCATTGTGTATTCAAACCTAATATTTTTACTTCCTATGTGTAATACTTTACATTTACTGACATTAAATTTCATCTGCCACAAATCTGCCCAAGCCTGTATGCTATCCAAGTCCTTCTGTAATGATATAACGGATTCCAAATTATCTGCTAATCCACCTATCTTGGTATCATCTGCAAACTTAACCAGCTTGTTACTTATATTCCTATCTAAATCATTTATATATATTAAAAATAGCAGCGGCCCTAGCACTGACCCCTGTGGAACACCACTCTTAACATCGCCAGTTCTGATGAGGTTCCTCGCACCATCACCCTCTGCTTCCTGTGTCTGAGCCAATTCTGCACCCATCTAAAAACATCACCCTGAATTCCCACTTCTTTTAACTTGATGCCCAACCTCTCATGTGGCACCTTATCAAATGCTTTCTGAAAGTCCAGATAAATAATATCATAAGCTCCACTTTGATCGTATCCTTTTGTTGCCTCCTCATAGAATTCCAACATGTTAGTAAAACACGACCTCCCCCTTCTGAACCCATGCTGACTGTTCAGAATAACTCCTGTCCTTGTCATGTGTTGCTCAATCTTATCCTTAATAATTCCTTCCATTAATTTTCCTGTGATGCTTGTTAAGCTTACTGGCCTATAGTTGCTTGGATCTGCCCTGTCACCCTTTTTATATAATGGGATGATATTTGCCATTTTCCAGTCCTTTGGAATCTCTCCAGTGCACAGTGACTTCCTAAAAATATGTGTCAAGGGTTTATATATGTACTCACTAGCCTCCTTAAGAACACGAGGATAAATATTATCTGGGCCTGGTGATTTGTTTGATTTCATCTTATTTAATCTGAGCAGCACTTCTCCCTCTACAATTTCCAAATCCCTCAGTACCTCCTTAGTAGTTGTGTTTACCTCTGGCAGGTTATCCACTTGCTCACTTGTAAACACCTCAGAAAAATGTAAGTTTAGGGCATCTGCTATTTCATTGTCTGTATCTTTTAATTCCCTTTACTATTCCTGATGAACTTGACCTCCTCCTTAACTGTTCTTTTACTACTAAAATACTGAAAGAATCTCTTGGGGTCTTCTTTCGCCTTATCTGCTATATTCCTCTCCAACTGTCTTTTAGCCTCTCTGATATCCTTCTTAATGGTTGCCCTCATTTTCTCATACGCTACGGTTCTCTTTGCAGTCATTAGTCTTATATGCCTTATACAGCAGTTTTTCCTTTGCAACTTCTTTTTAAATCTTTATTAATCCATCGTGGAGATTTTTTAGTTTCCTATTACTTCCAAATTTAGGTATGTATCTGTCCTGCATTACATGTAAAACATTTTAAACCTGTTCCACTGCTCCTCGACTGTCTCCACATTTAAAAGCTTATCCCAGTCTATCCTACTTAGACTTTGTCGCATCTGCTCAAAATTAGCCCTACTAAAGTTCAACTTAACAATTTTAGTCTTTGCATCTGTACTCTTACAAAATACTGAGAATTGTATTACATTATGGTCACTTGACCCTAGTGGTTCAATCACCTCTACACCCTCAATTCTATCCTGATTATTACAGAATACTAAATCCAGATAGGCTTCACCCCTTGTTGGTGCTTTAACATGCTGTGTTAAAAACAGTCGCGATTACTTCTAAAACTCCTGCTCTTGTGCTCCTCCATCTGTAAGGTTATCCCAGTTAATATTTGGATAATTAAAGTCCCCATGACTATAATATCCCCTGTAAACTTGCCTTTTGATATTACTAAAAGATGTGTGTTGAAATTACTGTCTGAATTGGGTGGTCTATAACACACTCCTAAAATGAGACCTTTTCCCTAATATTTTCCAGGCGAAGCCACATGTCCTCACTAAGATGGGGCTCATCATCCAACTGAAGATGACTTACATTTAATTCCTGTTTGGCATAAACAGCAACCCCACCTCCTTTTCTGTTCTGTCTATCCTTCCTGAAAAATGTGTATCCCTCTATGTTACACTCATCCCCATCTTTGTTATTTAGCCAGGTTTCCGTTATTGCTATAATATCATAATTGTGCTCTGCTACATACAACTCCAACTCACTTACCTTATTTTTGATACTTCTAGCATTAAGGCAAGCTATTTTTAATGTGTTAATCCTTCTATCTTTACGTGTTTGCTTAAAATTTACATTACTATGCATTTTTATTTCTACACCATTGTTTGTTCTTCCATGTATAGATCTAAATCTGGCCTGTCCTAAACTCCCTGCCCCCCCATTCCCTAGTTTAAACAATCCTCGACTAGCCTACACATACGCCTCCCCAATACATTGGTGCCCCTCCGGTTCAGATGTAACCCGTCACGCGGAACAGGTCCCATCTGTTCCAAAAGGAGTCCCAATGCCCCATAAACCTATACCCTTCTACCCTGCACCAAGATTTGAGACACGTTAAGCCTTCTAATCTCCTCAATCTTACCTGGACTGGCGCGTGGCACAGGCAGAACTTCGGAGAAGACTACCTTGTCAGTTCTGCTCCTCAGCTTGGTACCTAACTCTTTGAATTTGGATCGCAGAACTGACAGACTACCCTTATGTATGTCATTTGTTCCAACGTGGACAATGACAACTGGATCCACCCCGCTCTGGCCAAGAGCCTATCCACCCCTCCAGGAGGTCTCCCACCTGTGCTCCCGGAAGGCAACACACCGTCATGAGACTCTCTCTCTCTGGAGCACACCTGCGCTTCAATCCCCTAATGATTGAGTCCCCAACTATCACTACCTCTCTCTTTTTGGGAACTGGTTTTGAGGTGGCCCGTTGGGGCTCCTCAACCCTGCCTACCACCTCAGAATTATCAGAGTCACCGTCCAGCTCCGCCAGGACATGATAACGGTTAGACACTTCTAATTCTGGGGTTGATGCCCCCGGACAGTGTGCACCCTTTACCTTACGCCTTGCGACCGTGACCCACCTATTCCTACCTGTCTGGTCTGGAATCTCCTCCCGCGCCACCTTAGGGGTGCACACTATCTCTAAAGGACACCTGGGCCAAGTCCGCCAATTCTCTATTACAACGCAGGTCAGCCAACTCCTCCTCCAGTTCAGCGACCCTGAGCTCGAGGTGCTGGATCAGCTGGCATCTCTTGCAGATGTAGCCCTCATAGACAACTGGCTCTTCCAAACCATCATCTAAAAAGTCCAACATCCAACAGGACTTGCATTGCACTGGCCTCATTATTAAAATTTGATTTGGGATTACTAAGCTGCCTTAACTATATATTTTTTTTTTCTTAAAATTAAATTTCTTCTTCTTTCAGCTGCTCCTTAACTTAAATGGTAACACTAAGATCTGCTACAGATATTTTACACCTTTTCCCCTTAAGCTCCTGTACTGTTCTCCCTCTCAGCTGCCTGCTGTTTGCCTTTCTATGAGGTTAACTTTACTTTTCTCTGTCTCTTCTAGCTTTGCGCTCTTCTTACTTATAAGCTCTTCACTCGCACTGTTTGTATTCCCCCGTATTAATGAACCAATACGCTGTCGCCCACTTAACTGTTCTGCCTCTGGACGGCTAAGGACTGTTTAATCTAAAATAAACAAATAAATAAAACTTTACTACCTTATTTGCTCCTACTGCTCCTTGTGCCTGATCGGTGTCTTAACGCAGGCCGCTTACCTGCGCACTACTGAGTTTCCACCTTTTACTGCTTTGAAGTCAGCCGCGGCCTTTTTTTCTTTTCCTTTAAACTAAGGAATCGCTGTTACGACGACGCGGTTATTTATTTACAAATGCCGATATCTATGGCGTTATTTCAGTGCCACTATTCTGAGCACACGTAAAAAATATTGAGCGCACGTAAAAAAAGATTGCAAGTGCAAGTGTTGCATTTTGAAGAGAAATTTATTTTGAGCGTACAAAAGCTGAATTTGAGTGAACAAAATTCATTGCTGCGTGCAAAAATGTATTTCAGTGTTTGCGCTTATCCATATACACACACACAATAGCACCCTCTCGCTCAGTTTTTCATTTAAGCTTGCTCGCAATGTGTTGCTGCGCTCACAACATTCTCTGCTGCAGCAGCTCAACTCTCTGTACACCGTTATAAGTGTGCCACAAAACCAACCAATCACAGACTTGGTTTCAAAAATTCTGATTGGCCCTTACGGTCTCCAATCAGCTCGCTAGCTGCTGCATTCCGGACACCGGAAACACTGTCCACTCAGCCTCGCTTCTTGCAGATAGAGGGAGTTTTGATTTACTCTGCAGCCAAAGAAGAGATGGCAGATGTAATAATAATGTACAAAATGATTTTATATTACTTACATGTGGCCGGGACATGTTGTTTTCGTGCTGCTGTTCAGTATTCGACGACATAAAAGAGAGCTACTCAAATATAATTTGGAGAGTCAGTTGGCATGGTTGTATAATGCAACTACATTATACTACACCAACGATAGTCTTAACAAATAATATATTTTAAAATAAAATAATTAAAGATATTATCCGCAAATTGGGGTTTAATTGAGTTTAGCTGGATTTAGCTACATTTCGGACTGTTTCCGGAATGCAGCAGCTAGCGAGCTGATTGGAGACCGTAAGAGCCAATCAGAATTTTTGAAACCAAGTCTGTGATTGGTTGGTTTTGTGGCACACTTATAACGGTGTACAGAGAGTTGAGCGCTTGCAGCAGAGAATGTTGTGAGCGCTAGCAACACATTGCAGCAAGCTTAAAATGAAAAACTGAGCGAGAGGGGGTGCTATTGTGTGTGTGTATATGGATAAGTGCAAACACTGAAATACATTTTTGCACGCAGCAATGAATTTTGTTCACTCAAATTCAGCTTTTGTATGCTCAAAATAAATTTCTCCTCAAAATGCAACACTTGCACTTGCAATCTTTTTTTACGTGCGCTCAGAATAGTGGCACTGAAATAACGCCATAGATATCAGTTACTGCTGCTTTCTACCCTGCCGCCTCGATGCTAATTCAAATACAGATAACAAGAAAAAGAACAAGTACAAATAACTTTTCCAAGCGCACTTCCAAACACCCAGCTACTTTTGCTCTTGTGCGGGCGAAAAAAAGCAAAAAACCCTTCTAAAGGGAAAAAGCTTTAAAAATTCCCACACGGTTCCTTAGAGGCAACCAAAACCCAAGTTTTTAAGAGCAAAATGTATTTTTTTAATGTAAATCTCACACCACAGAACAAACCAACACTCTCAACAGACTCTAGCATTTACAAAGCACACGTGACTCTCAGCTCTGAGCACCCTCCACACAGCTATTTCGTATGAGTCGTAGCTATTTCGTATGAGTCTGCTACGAATAACTCAATGCCATAATATCTTTCAAGCATCCTTCTTGCTTCTAAATAGCCTTCATCTGGTAACATTTGTGAACAGCCTTTAAGCATTTCTTGAGGATAATCTCTGGTGTACTGGATCAGGTAATCTAATTTATCTTGTGAGTCTGCTAATACATCACCTACAGCGTGATCAAAGGCTCTGATGAAGTCTGTATAAGCCAGTGGGTCACATGAAAATAAACGGACCTGTCTGTGTGGTACTTCACCATGCAGTGCAGGAGGTGGTGGATCAGTAGCTTTCTTTTGTTGGGTTAACGATTTAGCCATTTCAGTGATTGCTTTCTGACATTCGGCTTGATTTTTTTGATTTTCAGCTTGATTCTGAAATAACATATCAATAAGACCATGTCCGTACAACAATGGCTGCCCTGCGGCAGTTACTGACTGTACCTGCCTTTCGGACTCAAGTTCATCTAACCTTTGTAAGATTCTATCAAGTGTCAATTGTTCCACCAACACTGCTGAGAAGATGTTGATGATGCAGCAGTTTGCTGTTCTGATAAACCACATTTCTTTTTGAGAGCATGTTTTAACTGAGGCAAAGTTTGTCGTATTTTTGACTTTGTGCGATTCCGTTCTTGCAATTGCATCTCTTCGAATTGATTAACTAACTGTTTGTCAGATGAATGGGTTAACAGAGTATTTGTATCTTTCAGCCGTGCTGCTGTAGTGTCAATAAATTCATTTCATTTCTTAGAACTTTCGGCAAATGTCATTTTCTGTTTCTTAATCGCTCCTTTCTTTACTTACAGCTGATAGTAGCCTTTTTCGCAACTCCTCTGTCTCACTGTGATTCTCACAAAAATTTTCAATTCTTTCTGCTACTTCTTAATGATTTTCTGGAGTGTCTTTAAGACTTTCGATAAGCGCAGAAAGCTTATCTTTCCTCCGACTTATGTGACCTTTAAGATCTCCAATTACATTCTTTGACTTCGAGTCTGTACTCAAATCACTCCCAATTTCACTTGAGCTATGCTTAGACATTGCCATGACAGCAGTTTGAGTAAATGAAAGGACATTTTCTGACAGCAATTTCGTCACAATCGGGACATTCCAACAAAGCAGATTACTTCCTTACAACAAGGCTTCGGTGACTCAGGCAAAAGCACAACCGATCATCCACAATCTCTTTTATAATATCACAGTCTCTCAAATCTTCTCAAGGTACGGCAACCTTGCTTTCATTTATGATCATGCAGTGATAGTAGATAAGAGCACAGTACCTCAGAATAGCTCAATTCTTTTTTTTCATTGACGAGTTCTAAAACAGAAGCGTCCTCCGTGCTCATATGGTATATTCCAGTTTACGTTCAAAGCCCTCAGATGGCAAATTTTCTGACGAAAATGTAGCTGCATTTTCCCAAAATTACCAAAGTTCAGCAGCTTCAACACAAAAAAATGGGATTCAACAAAAGCCTGACGCACAGAAATGATTCCACAGACAAAATATTGTCGTTTTTAAAAGTTTAATTAAGTTTCAAAGTAAAACAGTTCACACAAAAAAGAAAATTAAAACAGCAAAAAAAGAAGAAAAAAAAAGAAAAAAATAATGTAAAGAAAAGTTCAGTTCAAAGCTTAAATCTTGTTACATCTCAAATCGTTACTATTTACTTAACATTTCTGAACCATTTAAAAATGGTCAGAAAACTGTATGCTTATCCCATCTCTGAGTAGAAAATGGGTCTTTCAAGTCCATCTTTACTGGGACCTGTTCTAAACACAACTGAATCTATTATCACACTGTTTCTCAGTTATAGCAAGAAGATTCTATCTCTTACTAGCTTATAGGGGGAAAAGACTATACCATAAGCTATGACTATGAAAGAAATTATATTCTATTCGAATTAAGCAAACTTTAATATGAGTTTAACTCAAAACTTTAACTTTTTAAGATTGGCTGTTGCAGAGTGAATAGGCGAGTGTAGTTCAAAAGAAATACAGAGAGAATCTGGACCGAGGTGCTGATGTATCCTCTTGATTTTCTCATTAAAAAAGGACATAAAAGAATTACAGAAAGCAGTCAAATAAAGGTGAGATGGTAAAGAGTCTGGAGGTTGTGTAACATTATTAAGTAATGAAAACAAAGACTTGGTGTTACCTTTATTACAAGAAATTAACTGAGTGTAATAGTTAGATTTGGTTTGTGCTATACAGTCCTTTTAACACTAGAATTACCAGAGCCTACAAAAAAACTCGTAATTCTGTCCCACCTTAAATCGCTTCTTAAATCCCTTCACACCTCTCCGCCAGCGTCCTTTGTCCTCTAAATGTGCTGTGATAAAGAGAAGCTGGAAGCAGCCGGCTATTCCATCCCCCCCACCAATTTAGAACATGCACGAACTTCTCCCAGCTCATGCCTTGATTGAGTATCTGGGAGTGAAGTGGAGTTTTAGAGTGGAAATAATAGATCGTTATTTGGAACACACGCATTTCATGTCTGTTCCATTTCTACAGTAATCTGTGTAAACACATTGTTAAAACAGAAAAGTTTGTTATATTCTAGTAGTAGATGACAAAATGTAGGCATAAACTATATAATGCATGAAGACTGAAGTCCAAATATCAAAGAAATATTTTCACACAATGTACAAATATAACACAACAATTGCGCTTTAATTCAAAAATATAACTGCAGAAACAAAAAGCCGCCTTAACATGCATTCTAACGCCCCCCCCGCCCCCCAAAGGGTTCTGACACACATTCTGACACACAAACGCTGACGAAGCTGCCTTCTTCGTATCTCACCGTCACTTGATTTTCTTTTTATTCAGTTTTATTGAGTGTTCCTACCAGTCCCCGCATGTTGCTGTATACTGTTTCTTTTGTACTCCAGGACAAGCAGAGGAGAGAATGGTAAAGAGCAGTAACTTCGGCGCTATATGCAATCATCAGACACTCCCCATCTGTCCGTTGTTTTGTTATACTTTTACACCAACATATGTTCCTGTGTTTGAGCATGCTCAAACGGGCATGCTCAAAAAATACACGTGTAATGCCACGAAAAGTGCACGCAGACACTTCATTTCGCAAACAAAACAAGTGCACTTTTATTCAAGACTACCTGTATAACCGAAGAAAACAGAAAGCAAGTTACAGCAGGCAATTGATACGACAGCTTGCATGGTGCAATGCTAAGAAGTGCTGATTTCCATTCCGTGCTATATAAAATCATCACATTCAAATATTAACAGTTCCCACACCCCCAAGGACCGTCCTTCCTACATTTACGACATGTGTACTTGTTGCAGTGTACACACCTCTCTGTGCTATGGTTCCTATTACACTGAATGAGCACCTGACACTGTACTTTCTTCCCTGGGGGAAGGTCTCACATCAGAGAATTTCCAGTTCCTGCATAAATTCACACCTGATCTGACGCTGTTCGTTTTCAAATAATATTGCAGTAGTGCGATGATGTTTTCACATATATTGCCTCTTTCTTTCAGGTGTGTAATATAAACCACAGCATAGAGAGAAGTGTGTACATTGCTTCTTACAGGAAAAGGCGATGGAAAAAGTGCACTTGAATAAAAGTGCACTTTTGTTATACTTTTACACCAACATATGTTCCTGTGTTTGAGCGACACGGGCAGATGGGGAGTGTCTGATGATTGCATATAGCACCGAAGTTACTGCTCTTTACCATTCTGTCCTCTGCATGTCCTGGAGTACAAAAGAAACAGCATACAGCAACATGTGGGGACTAGCAGGAACACTCAATAAAACTGAATAAAAAGAAAAGCAAGTGACGGTGAGATACGAAGAAGGCAGTTTTGCCAGCGTTTGTGTGTCAGAACCCTTTGGGCGTTAGTATGCATTGTGGTACACTGCAGAGCTATAGCGCGTCTGTATGTGAAAACAGCCGTGTCAGATGGGGTTGTATGGATTGATTCTGAATGCGACTGAGAGAATAAAAAGTGAATTAAAAAAAAAAAAACAAAGCTAACCTTTACAAGGATCATAAATTGCACCGGCTATTACAGACTGAAATCAAATGTATGCTTTTATTCTAAAATTGTAAGACTAAGAGCAGTTTACTTCTCAAAATGGAGTAGTGCAGGATCGAACTCGCAACCTTTTGATTTTCAGGCAGGAACTGATTCTATTGCACCACGGAGGCAGTTACACTAATGTCAATGTCGCATGTTAAGGCGGCTTTTTGTTTCTGCAGTTATATTTTTGAATAAAAGCGCAATTGTTGTGTTATATTTGTACATTATGTGAAAATATTTCTTTGATATTTGGACTTCAGTCTTCATGCATTATATACTTTATGCCTACATTTTGTCATCTACTACTAGAATATAAAAAACGTTTCTGTTTTAACAATGTGTTGACACAGATTACTGTAGAAACGGAACAGACATGAAATGCGTGTGTTCCAAATACCGATCTATTATTTCCACTCTAAAACTCCACTTCACTCCCAGATACTCAATCAAGGCATGAGCTGGGAGAAGTTCGTGCACGTTCTAAATTGGTGGGGGGATGCAATAGCCGGCTGCTTCTAGCTTCTATTTATCAGCACATTTAGAGAACAAAGGACGCTGGCGGAGAGGTGTGAAGGGATTTAAGAAGCAATTTAAGGTGGGACGGAATTACGAGTTTTTTCGTAGGCTCTGGTAATTCTAGTGTTAATAAAGTAAATGATTTTTATGCATCTCTTTGTGGACAAAGAGTCCTTTTTTTATATAACTGTTCAAGTTGCCTGCCCTATTCTTTCAAAAGCCGAAGTTCAGGCGCAAACCAGGGTCAGAAACAGAAAAAGAAACAGATCTGGTTTTTAGCGAAACAAGAGAATTAAGAATACCATTGAGACCAGTGTTATAATATAAATTATAAAAGTCCATTTGGGAATGAATTCTAGAAAACAGTGAATTCAAGCTAATAGTCTTAATGTTACGAAAAGATATGAGATGGGCGAGCTTAGTCATAGAAATAGTAAGTTTAGCATTAAATGTAAGGAGAAAATGATCAGTTATAGTGAGTTCATTTGCTGTAAGATCGAGAGGGACAACACCAGAGCAAAAGATCAGGTCCAAGATATGTCCTTTACAATGGGTGGGAACATCAGTGTGGTGCTGGTATCCAAAACTCTCCAGGCAAGATAAAAAGTCTCTAGTGAGAGGGATATTGATATTTTCCTGATGTATATTAAAATCCCCCAACAGAATTATATTTGAAGTAATTGTAGATAAATGGGTAAGAAAGGTAGCAAGATTGTTCAAAAAATCATTGTTTGATTTGGGGGGCAGTAGATAGTTTCAATGATGGTAGGAATAGGCCCAGACAATTGATACACAGCTGATTCAAAAGAACTAACAGCAGGAGCAGGGAACAGCAGGACTTTCCATTTCTCGCAATAAATTATCACAACACCTCCTCCACAGCTAGAGGCACGGGGTTGACAAATGTAAACAGACCCCGGGGGGTGAATTCATTAACTTGAGAAAAGTCTTAAGGTTGCAGCCAAGTCTCGGTTAAACAGAGAAAGTCACAGCAGTACTATCTGCTATTTAGAGTTTTTTCTGTGAATGAATCCCGTGTTTGGCAAATGCATGTGCTTATTTTGGAACCTGAGAAGAGTATTAAGTTCTGGTAACTGCACTGAACATTACAGCTCACCTGTGGATGGATGGAAGACATCAGTTCTGCTCATACCTAGGAAACATGCCTCCTGCACTCCTCAAAGCAGAACAGAGCCAACTGTAGGGACTCCATAACTACATGCTTTTCACCAGTAGCTCTCCTTCGAAAATTGTATCATTGTGAGTGTCCAGCCAATATTAAATGAAGCTAAGTGTATTCTTTATTTAGTGTTATTTGTTCTCTCTTTATCTTAGAATCACCAGCCATGGAAGAGAATTAGACTTAGGGGTCACATAGTCATTTAGGATAAAATCGTTTGATATGCTTTCCATATTAAAATATAGCATTTATCTTAAAGAAACAGCATAAAGGGTTAATAAATGTCAGAAACCTGTTCAGGCACATCAGGAAGCCAGATAAATGTCAAGTGAACAACAAATTGTACTGAAAGATGACTAAGAAATCAGTAGATGTCCTGCGAACAGCCAGAATTAACAGCTGTTACATACACAGAAATGTCAGGGGTGGTGGCTCAACCCAAACTGTATAAGAATAATAAGAATAATTATGACTATACTTTTATTTTATATAGATTATTTGGTTGTAAACCAATGAACCAACCAGAGTAAATGCATGCATTGATTGCCATTGTTATGTAAATGAAATAGTTTATAAAATGAACCTGTATCCTTTGTTTTTCTGACCACTCTCATCATGGATGCTTCCTCCATCAGCTTGGTGCTGCAGGGGTAATAAATGACACAGATGGACAAGCTTTTCTTCTGCCTGGTTACTGACTTAAAAGGTTTAAGTTTCGTTCTTTAATTACAATGTTGATTTCTACCACATACCATATGACTGGTTAAGGGTATAATATTTTAATTTATAATGTATACATATATATCTTTAGGCTTTGGGTGTAGTAAAAGCTGCAGTCTCTAACAAACATATTGCCAGGAAGTGTTCGGCCCCTGTTGGATGCAGCCACTTAAAGAAAAACAAGAGTGGAATGCAAATCAAAAAAACTTAGTGGATTTCACAAATGGAAAAATAAAAGAAAAGGATGTCCATAATCTGCCTGTTGTGGTCCAGCTTTCTCTCTTGAGGTTCACATATAACTGAGGAAAGAAAGAGGAGCACTGACCATGCTAGGTAAATGCAAAAGGTAGTTACATCATTGCTGGATATACAATCTTTTTTGGTTGTAAAAAAGCCTTCAGCAACTAACTAAAATAAGAACCTTAGAAAATAATTACATCGGAGCTAAAACAATGATTGATCTTTTAACAGTATCTTGGTCTGTTACTTCATGGAGTCCTGCAGCACAACCCATTACAGGCAAGACTAACAAATGCAATGCCTATTGATATTCCAGAAAAGGCGACCTATCTGTCTTAATTAGACAGCAACTTGGACGGAACTAGGAAGAGTTTTGTGCTCATAAGTATGGTTTTGAGACTAATGTGGAGATAAAGAGGCCAATAAAACCAGGGACATTAACTGAATTACAATGATCTCAGGGCCTGGGAAGCAAAGACATGTGGAGAATTTGTAATAAGCTGCTGTCTGAGTAAATACTGGAGACATACTGAAAGAACACTAGAGTTTTTACTAATACTATCTGCAACTTGCCAGTCGTCTGCCTTCCTGCCTTGATCACGGGTTATGATATATTTAACATTATCACAAGGTCTTTCCTTATAAAGTGACATTGTAGAGAGTATGAGCAGAGGTAATTACAATTGCAGTTGCGGGTATACTTTCAATCGGTTTTTCATAATTCTTGCTAATTGTACTCTGAAGCAGTTTGTTAATAAAGAAGGAGATCTGCAATGTCATACCTATCATTGTGTCCTCAGTCAGCAATATTGCATGACTGTTTTTTTTTTTTTTGCAAAAATGAAAATAAGAAAAAATATATAATGTGTTTTGTAGCCATTGAAGGAAATGTTGCATGAAGCTGCTGGCTCCACAAATGATTGTTTAACCTCTCAGGCATTCTTGTAGTCTGTGATTAAAGGAAGAAATGATGATACTCTGATTAGGCTTGAAGACTGCAATGGGTGCCACATAAATTTGATTTTCAGTGGCTGGTGCTCGAGACATTGAGACCATTCTGTGCTCTTTGCTGTGGGCTCTTTTAACTCTGTGTTGTTTAATAGAATAGATAAAATATCGTGCCTATTTGTTACACCAGTTTTTTTCCTTTAAAATTAGACCCAAGCTGATATGTAACAGAGAAGTGGAGTTTGTGATGGGTGACAGACTCAGGTTCCAAACAGACACACACATTTAAGTTGCTGTCAGTCAAAAGAATGATTTGGAATATCTGGAATTGTATCCAGGGAGTGCACACCCTCCTTTGTTCCTATCAGCTTGACATTGCCAAAAGCACCAACTGGTTTTGTGATTAACTAAATTTCTCAGTTGGCTCCTCAACTGAAGTCCAATGAAGATCTAGGGGAGCACAATATTATCTGTGTATAAAAGCCTCAGATGTTATGAGGTGGTTATTCTAGTCATGCAGCAGCCGCCTGTTAGGGGATGGTTAGAAAGACTAAAATAACAGGGACACACCATAGAATATTACTTTTTGTATTTTGCTCAACAGACTGCAATTTACAAAAAAAAAAAACATATTGATCTTCTCTCTGTACAACCAGTATAGTCACTGGAGCCTACTAGAAAGATGAATCACTTCTGTCTTGGTTGTCACCACTTTGCAAGTTCAATTTCTGGATGACTGTTCTTCCATCATCACCAGCTTCAATGGACTGAAACATCATTAACAGACCAGACATTTGCCTTTCTAAGAAGACTTTAAAAAGCTAACAATCAAAATAAAGAAAAATAATTTAATGTAAACATGAAAAATGATAACATGGATCAAAATGATAAATAACCATCAGGGCTCCAAAAGGTCATTTAATTCATTGCTATGAACTGGTATCTAATTCATGACTGGCTTCATCCTTGCGCCTAACGTTTCAAGAGTAAGCTTAAGTTACTGTATCCTTGACTGAAATTAAATAAGCAGGATGGGAAAATTAAATGTACGTCTTCTTCTTTCCCTTATTTACAGTATGGAAACTGCAACAATTAGAAAAGAATTAGACACATGATGGAGGAATATGCAGTGCCTATAAAAAGTATTCATCCTCTTGGAAGTATTCGTATTTTGTATTATACATTGTAAAATAAAATTGAATCACAGTAGATTTGCTTTTTAGTTATTGATCAACAGAAACAGAATCTTTAACATCAATGTGAAAACAAATCCCTGCAAAGTGGTCTAAATTAATTACACATATAAACCACAAAATAAATGGCTATTTATTTTTCGCAATGATGGATTAAGCCAAAGTAACCTAAAAAGATCCATGAGTACATGGGAGATCCTACCAATTCTCAGCCTGGAATTTCAAACCAGCAGAGCTAAGCATTGTACGTACCAGCACCCACATCGTGCGCTCTGTTAAAGTGAAAAAGAGGACGGTAGAACATGATAGTGGGGTTAGCTCCGGTGCAGCTGACCAAAAGTGCTTGTTAGAAAGTAAAATAGTTAATACACAACAGGAAAAGTTGGTTTTGAGCAGGACTGAAACATTACCATTGAATAATCAGTAGAGAAAAACTTGGGAAGAGAGTTGAAGATAGCAGGAACCACAAACGTAATAAACATGTTTACCACAAATTACATTAGAAAAGTTACAAAAGATGCAAAGGTCAGAAGCAGAAAACATTAAATATCTGACAGGCTGATGCTGAGCAAGAGATTGTGACATGTAACCTTTGTCACACATGCATGTTGGAGGACCACCTCACAGTCTTAGTCTCAGTATGTAATAACCCGCTGAGACCAGAGAGGGCACTGCCACTAACATTGTCTTCTCCTTCTTTCTCCACAGTGCTGAGAAGCTGCCCAGTGACAACAACTGTCCCCGCCATTTACTGGCTCGACTGACCCAACAGATGGAGCTCTGCTAGTTAAAACTTGACTTTCCAGTCATTCCATTAAACAAGTTCCTGAGTTTTCCTGCATAACGGGAAATACGCTGAAGAGCATTTTCTTTTGTTTTCGTATCCAGACAATAAAAGGGGTGCCCCAAAATTTCTTGGCCACACCTTGAATTGGTTTGATTTAAGTGTATGGGCATGTCTAGATTTTTGTACATAATATTACACTGGGTGCTCCAGCTTCCCACAGTAAAAAGACGTACAGTTTAAGAGAACTAGTGACATTAAAGTCTGTGTGCAGTGTGCGTCTGTTTGTGTACGTGTGTGTGTGTACGTTCAACCTGTGTTGGGCCTGCGTCCTGTCCAGGAATTGTTTCTGCATTGCACCCTATGCGTGCTGGGATAAAAAGCCTGCTGCAACCTTGCACAGGATTAAGTGAGCTTAGAAAATGGTATGGTATATTTGCATTTTTGAGCACGTGTGATATTTAAAATAAATGTATCATTGTTCATGAGATGTCACTATAGCTCCATTTTGCTTAGTATTTTTGATTGCAGCTTCTGCTATTTTTGAGGTTAACACTGCAACTATTTTGTTATTAGCTTTGACAACTGGTTGCTCCCACTTGACCACAGCAGGTCTGACACATGAAGTTATTATGGTGGCTGTATTTAAAATGACAGTGTAGTAACCCCGATGTTGAGGTTTGTGTTTTTGTTTATGAGTTTGGTTAGCATATTGGACTTTGCTGTTTATGTTTCAGCACAGTCTTTTGGCTTCAGACCCTTGCTAGTTAATCTTTTATTCTATTTGACTCTCTCACTCTTCCCTGGTCCTAATGTTCATCTTCTTGACTGGTGATCCTCTATGGCAAGACAGGGGATAAAGTCAGAGGCATAGTTTTGAAGAAATTTGATTTTGCAAGGGACTCCGATATGCTTGAGTCAGTTATTTTGTTCATGAAATACTGTATTTCCAAATTAGAATCCTAGTAGCAGAGTTTTGAAATTGTTTCAGTTGACTATTGTTATGAGCAGCATAGTTTTAGGTTTGTGCTGATCAGAATGATGAGTCCTTTTGGACATTTTAAAATGAAAGCAACAGAGATGTGAAAATGTTTCCCCTAGGAGGTTTGTCTGGAGGAATGGAAAGTCTTCAGTACATGGAGGATCATTTTTATCTTTTTCCAAAGAACAAATCACTGACCACAATCATAAATCAATTCTAACACAAGTCAAAAACAGGATTGGTGTCCTAAATTCAAACTTTTGAGTTACTTTTGTACTGCCTCTTTTTTCTTTAAGGGTCTTTAGGTTTTATCACCTCTCAATGTACATAACCATTTTTAATGTTAGAAATGTCATGGTATCTCTCATGAAGCTAAATGTTTTTATAGCCAGGAAATTATTTTTCCAGTTTTGACATGTGAAATGTATATTTTTTGATAAATAGATCATCTCTGCCATTATCTTTGTGATAACTTTTTGTTTTTTTTTCTTAGATATGGTTGCCGTCATTTTGTGTTAATCCTGGCATGCCCATGGGTGTATTATTATCATTAGTATGTTAAAATCAAATTACTCAATTTTTTGTCACATTACACCTATATAAGATGGTGGTAACTCTGTAGCATGCTCTTTGGTTTTGGTCTCTCTTTCTTTTTTCCTATCTTTAGTGTTAGAGGAATCAAAAAGGAGAATCTGAGAAGGTTTTGTGTTAAGATCATTGCTTTGTTTCATTGACTCTTCCCCTTACCGTAGCATTTTAATTTTGTGACTGATCCCACAAAAGGGTGGCCCCCATACAAAAATAAACAACTCTAATGTGATAGCAATGAAATATTTTAAGAGTGAAAATAAGAATTATACATTTTCATAAAACGCAATAAAATATAGACAAATATCTAATGTGTTTCTACCCCATATTAATACCCCTTAGTCTAATAAAACATGTTTGAAATAAAAATTGAAGGATAGACCCATATAAGAAACACCAAGGAGTAGAATTTGATCAGCTTTCTGAACCTTGGCACCAGGAGAATATTATAATGGCTAACACTGTAGAAGCTTGAGATGTATTTTTAATAAAGAATGATAGACTGTTGGACTAAAAATAAAACAAAAATGGTCAGAATGTTACTCAATTGAAAGACATTGAAATGTGTATCTGTCAGGTAGACTGCACTTTGTGAGACTCAAAGACTGTGTCTCTGATACGGATGTGAGCAAAACTGTAGCACCACAAGGAACAGTCCTGACTCCTTCACTGTTCACTCTTTACACTTCAGACTATAAACATAACACCAGGTCATGTCACTAGCACTTGCACTTGTACTTATGGGGTGTATTGATAAGGGGGATGATTCAAGAGGAGGTGGGTCAGGTGGAGAACTCTGTTACTTGGTGCATAAAGAATTGTCTCCAACTTAACATCATCAGAAATTAAGCAACTATTTAGGGCTGCCTTTGAAAATTTGTCAAACTCCCTGCCCTCCACTAGTCACCAGAAGAATAAGATGAAGATACTGTACATACAGTATCTATCCAGGTAAAGCAAACCTTAATAAAAAAAGTAACAGAGAGAAGAATTATAAGAAAAACAGAAATTACCAAGGACACATTAATATTAATAGTTTGACTATGTATTAACTGTATGTATGCACTGTACATTTAGATAAGGTGAACAGGTATTTTTTATCCATAATTCATAAAGGTACCTATTCAGTTTTTTCACTATTGTTATTTTGTGATTAATTTCTCTATAAACCGTTGAAGTATTTGTGTATTACTTTGATTCCATCCTTTTTTAATCCTGTCATAACATACACATAAAGAGACTATTTCATATTTATTTAGATCTTATTAAGAATTGTAATTTTTTGGTTTGATTTTGTGTTTCAGTTATAGCACATTTATTTTTATTTTATGAAAGACATTCTGATACATACAAAACATATTCATTTTTACTCCATTTGTCAATAAAACACAAAAATGTAAAAGTATGCAGTGTGAAAATGAATAGAGATGCATTTCTTTAGCAGAATACGTTTCGATCACTTTACTGATTTCCATTTATGATAAGAGAAAATTGTTGTGCCAGTGCACTGTTTCATTGAGAAAATGTCAAGGAAGACACTGCAGATAATTTCAATTCAAACTACTTTTTTACAGTCATCTTTTTTGCAAAATTATAAACTGTTTAAAACAAACTAATAACCATTGTTACAATTAACCTAAAGAGATTTTTTTCTGGATGATGGAAAGTATCATTGTATTATTGCATTCATATTTAATTTGCTGCCAACATCACCACTCTGGATTTACTTTCAGTTCTGTAGCTTGTCATGCATACACAGCTTTTGGTTCATTTGCACCAGGTCCATCTTTGGTATGAAGATGACATGAGCACCTTCACTACCAACACCCTCTCTGCCTCATGTCAGTGACCATCAAATGGGTCCAATTACAGAGACCAATCTTTGAACTGAGATTTCTTAGCGGCATCATAACACATCTTTTTTGACATATAACCAATGTTGCAACAGCCCAGCTGAATTCAATGAGTTAAGAAACTCTGTTGGTTAAGTTCACCCATGTTCATCACTTCTCTCCCCAAAGGAATCCACACTGATACACATCTTCATAGCTCCACTAAGTAGCCCTAGCACATCATCATTTATGGCCACCACATCTGTATTTTTCAGACACAGAACTCCCTTTTCTGAGATATTGGTTTCTTCTTGTATTCTAAGAAGTTCACCGGATATCTCCTTCACTACTTTCTTGAGAATATCATGCTCTAGTAGGTGAAGACTTGTGTGGATTAGGAGGTTAAAAGAATAGGAGAGAGGCAGCAGTGTGGAGCCCATGCTATTTTGTGTTGACCAACAATATGGCAGCAGCCCCTTGAACCCAAGTTTAAAAGGTTGACTGCATCTGTTCGGTGGGCTTATTGCATGGCCCTAATGTGATAAGCAGAGGAGACGCTAAGTTTCAGAATATAGTATTGTGGCTCTTGAGGTTTAAGGAAGGAGGACCTGCTAGTGTTTTAATGTTTTTATGGAACACATATTTATTGATTTTTTTTTTACTTTCTCTGAAGAACACTTCAGTTTTATGAGTTATTTATTTATGGACTTGCACTGCACTTTTGCATCTTTGAGATTTTAAATCCATGACTGTTTTGTTTGAATGAAGAACTAATGCACTTACACAACCTCCTGCTGGTTGTGTGTGTCATCATTTATTTGGCTCATCCCAGTTATGTGATTGATAGTTCCTGGGTCAAGTGGTGCCAGCAAGCAGGAAGCTATTCCCGATTGTCACACAGCTGTCATGCACCTTGATAAAGCAGCTCTCTGCTGACAATTCATAGTTTTTATTACCTGACTTGTATGATCACGCACTATTAGGGCATCGAAATAGAGTGTAAAATTGGCATGTACCTCACCCCAATGGTGCCATTAGCTGCAAGTCAGCTAAATATTTACCATGTTGGTGCAGGAACCTCTGTAATTCTAGCAATGCTAGATTCTGACAGTGTGTGCATCACTGCTCGTGGTCCATGAGTCACCATGTATAATTGTCTCTTATATGGTGACAATATTTATCAAACAGCGCAGCCCCATTTGGTGGTACAGCAAAGACACATGTGGGGCTACAGGGGCATGTTAAATGCTACTGCATTCTCCATAGACATATCCCACATGTGATTATTAATGAGGCCCCCTGCTCTTCCTGATTCTATGAATAACTGACAGATGACACAATCAACCCTCTTGATGTTTATAGTAACCATAGGTAGCACCTCTCTGGATCTGAGATGAAATTGACAGAATACATCCTGAAAATCATCTTACTCGCCTCGCTTTGACGACTTCTCCACTCACACTTGTCACATACATAGTGCTTGGGAATTGCACACTACTCACAGCTATTGGCATCTTCATTGCTTTTGTTCAGCTTGAACCAAGTAGTGAGGGTAGTATCCCAACTTTCCTCTCTCCTCACCACAACATAATGCTCTCCTGGCAAATGTACCTACAGTCCCATTATAGTATTCAACTGTGCATACACCTCAAATCCAAATAACCTCCTGCTCCTGTTTCTGGAACACTCCCATACCAGGAGTTCATAAGCTGTGCTGTTTCATCATGACTTGACCCTCTATCCTCACATATGGCTACAGCAGCATGGTCATGTTCTGCACAAGAGATCTTCGTTAAGTTCTTACATTTTTGATCTGGTTCAGGATGTGTTCAGTTATGGGATCAAAAACAAATCTTCCTGGTGTCTGCTCTTCGCTGATGATGTTATGCTGCATAGTACCATTTAAGAGAAAGTGGAGAGGAAGTTGGAAGAATGGAAAAGGGCTTTGGAAAACAGAGGGTTGAAGATAAATAGAAAGAAGACAGAATAGATAAGTTTTAATGATGATCAGGATTCAGAAGTTATCTTGCAGGGAGAGCTATTGAAAAGATTGAATAAATTTAAATATCTAGGATCAGAGGTAGCCCAAGATGGAAAACTAGAAACAGATAAAACCCATAGAGTGCAGTGTAGATGGAACAATTGGAAGAAGATATCAGGAGTATTGTATTTATCAAAGAATTAAGGAGAAGGTTAAAGGTAAGGTTAAATACAAATTAGACTATTTTCATTTATGTTAGGTAGAATGCCCAGAGGGGGCTGGGCGGTCTCATGGTCTGGAAACCCTGCAGATTTTTTTTTTCTCTCCAGCTGTCTGGAGTTATTTTTTTGTTTTTTTCTGTCCTCCCTGGCCACCGGACCTTACTCTTATTCTCTTTTAATTAGTGTTGTCTTATTTTAATTCTTACTTTGTCTTTTTTTCTTTTTTCTTCGTCATGTAAAGCACTTTGAGCTACATTATTTGTATGAAAATGTGCTATATAAATAAATGTTGTTGTTGTTAAGACAGAAGTAAGGTCAGCAATGATGAATGGAGCAGAGTCATGGGCAGTAAATGAGCACAGGAGAAGAAGTTAGATGTAGCAGAAACAAGAATATTGAGATGGATGTGTGGAGTTACAAAAAAGGACAGAATAAGAAATGAGACAATCAGAAGCACAACAAAAGTAGGAGAGATATCTAAGAAAGTACAGGATAGTAGGCTGAAGTGGTATGGTCATGTGATAAGGAGATACAATGAACAGGCAAAAGAGTGATGGGAATGAAAGTACAGGGGAAAAGAAAGCGAGGGAGGCCAAAACAGAGGTGGATGGATTAAATAAAGGAAGATCGGAAGGAAAAGGGGTCTGACTGGAGAAAACGTACAGGACTGACCTGTATGGAGAAGACGAATCAAGCAAATCGATCCCACATAGAAGAGGGAAAAGATGAAGAGGAAAAAAAATTGCTGTTGGTATTAAGGAGCCACAGTGGTGTTTCTTGACACACTTCATTGGCCGAAAGTGCTCAATGTTTTTGCGTCAGAGAGAGGATGTGCAGCATTGTTCATAATTGAACTCAGTTTTGTTTTAATTTTCTTGTTTTAATATTAATTCCAGATGGTTCAGAGTGTGTCCCATAACTGAGCCTGCCCTTGTTGATTTGGTTGATCCCCACTTGAAGTGATGTTACCAGCCCAGTACTACTGAACAGAAAATCGCACTGGCCATCACATAGTTGTAGAAGATGTGAAAGCTGTCACTACCCACATTAAAGGAACACAGTTTCCTGAGAATATATATCTTATTGTGTTCCTCTGTGTTAACAGGCCAGTCCACCAGTCATTGCTCTGGAACACCAAGTAGCAATACAACACTTTCACATTCACTCATTGAATAGTGACCAGGCACAGACACTCTTTAGTGTGGCAAAAGTCAATAACCAGTTCCTTGGTTTTGCTGATGTCAAGTTGCAAATAATTCTTTATGTATTAATCCTATACTCTGTTTCATCCCCCTCATCAATACACCCCATAAGTGCAGAATCATCTGAGAATTTCTGCAAGTGACATGACCTGGTGTTATAATTATAGTCTGAGGTGTACAGAGTGAAAGAGGCAGGACTGGTCCTTGTGCTGCTCACATTCTAATCAGAAACAAAATCCTTGACCTTAAAAAGTGCAGTCTGGACAGGTGATAGTCTATTAACCAGGACAAAATTGTCTCTTCCAGCTACATATCTCTGAGGTTACCCCTTCACAGGGATGACAGGATGGTATTGAAAGCACTGAATAAATCTAAAAACAAAATCCTCACAGTGCTTCCAGCATTGATAATTTAATTCTCCAATCCAATCTTTGTCTAAAAGGCAAGCTGCAGAGGGTAGGTGGTCTACTATGAGGGTACTCATATAGTCCAAAACCAGCCTCTCAAAGGTCTCCATGAAGTAAGACATAAGTGCCACTGGTCTTTAGTCATTAAGAAAAAAGGCACCTGCTTTCTTTGCAACAGGAACACTGCAGGATATTTTATACAGCAGCAACACTTTCTGGACCCTTAGGGACATCACAAAGTTGGTCAGCAAAGGCCTTAAGAACTTCTGGACTGACTCCATCTGGTCATGCAGCTTGTCCTGTGTGTAGAAGTTAATATAGTCTGTGATACAGTGACAGAGTCCCTCAGTATCATCCCCATGTGACTTGCACATAATTTTTCAGTCTGTCATTTAAAAGCAGTTATTCAGAACCATTTCAGCATCCAGGCTTCTCTTCCTCACTATTCTGGTGGTAACAGGTTGCAGTTTAATAACAGGTTTGCGGCTGGGAATAAGATGATTCAGGTTGTGGTTAGATCTGCCCAAAGGTGTCAGTAGTTTACACTTAAAGTTTGTCAGAGTTTTCACTCCTGCTCAGTATCTTGGTGTGCCACAACATGCCTCCCTATGTGTACCAGGAGTGTTCTTTGTGGATCCTCTACTATCTCAACTTCTCTTGCCCGGCACTTCTTTGTCTAACTTGTTTGTGTAAAACCTGCCCCCTTTTTGACTACTGACTGTAGATGGGTCCCTATTACCCACGGTCAAAACAGCTGTCCTATTCTTGCGAATACTTCCCATCTTTGAAGGTGACTTGAGTTGCGCATCATTAATATTTAGCAGCGTGACATCGCTGGGTAAGTTATTTGATTTGTTGTCGTTGAAATTCTCTGTTTAATTGACAGAAAATGGAATTGAACTCCATACTCCTAAACAGTTGTTTCTTCATCCCTACCGCTGAGCAAACAAATCCAAACTGACCAATCAGATTGATTGAAGAACCAAAGCAGATGTGACCAATCAGATCAAATCTAAGCTGACCAATCAGACTGCTTAGAGACTATAGTGATTTAATACAGCAGATGAAATGTTTTTAAATTTGAATTTGGTGACAATATGAATTGTCTTGCATGAAAACGTAATTTATGTTCAAGTCAAGTTCTTATTTGTCACATACATCAAGTTCATTATTTTTGCTTGTTAAGTCGATATACTGTATAATTTGTGTTTAATGGAAAAAAAATCTTTCGATTCAACTGTAATTAATAGCATTTAATTTAATTCCAGGCATTATGAAACCAATTTATTTCACTTTAGCAGAAGCCTGCTACATTAGCTACAGAATAGGAACTGACCCTCAATATTGTGCAATGATGGAAGCATACATGAGCTTCTAGATTTGCTTGCTGGGAATTTCAAGTTTGTCCATCCCTGGGTGGATGGATATGGTAACCTAATGCAGAAATAAAAAAAAAAAAAAAATCAAAGAACCTTCCTCACTGGTATAATTTAACACCTGCAGAGCTGTCAAGTCAATCTTCTTATAAGAAAACCAAAGATTTATGAAATCAAAGAATGAAGAAGTAAGGATGGAAAGATGAACTAAAAGAATTCAAAGGTTTTTAATCCCTACTGAAAACTTCAAACAGTTCTTTAAATCTACAAAATTAAAAAGAAAACACTTTGGTTGTCTATAGGTTTTGTACTATTTGAAGGTATTGAAATTAACATGGAAATTAGCCTCCATACATTTCTTCAAGGTGGATTTTGATGATACAGTGTAATATAAATTGACCCTATGTGTAAAAAGTCATTATTCCTGTATCAACATTTCATGACCTTGAACAAGCTATTGAAAAGTTCTATATTTCTTTTTCTATATTAAAACTTTGGGTAGCAGTATACTTTCTGTTCTTTAAACTGCTCATGGAAGTAATGATTTTTGGTGTACAAAGACTTCGATATCCATCCGTTTTCCAAGCCTGCTTTGTCCTGAGTAGGGCCTTAGGGAAGCTGGAGCCCAACCTTGTATGGACAGGGCATTTTATTACAAATAATACATTTTAAAAATAAAATGAAGCAGAAAAACTTTCACCCAATACTGTATATAGCGCAGTTGGTGAATATTACATTATATACAAGTAAAAAGTAAAAATGTAGTTGATAATCTATAATGGGCATTATAATCAGGGTTGGCACCTGTCTCATGAGGCTCTCCAGTAATCATAATATTTCATCCATCCATCCATCCATTTTCCAACCTGCTGAATCCGAACACAGGGTCACGGGGGTCTGCTGGAGCCAATCCCAGCCAACGCAGGGCACAAGGCAGGAATCCAATCCTGGGCAGGGTGCCAACCCACCGCAGATAATATTTCATATATTTTGAATATTAAGATTTTTCATTTGTCTTTAATTTATAAAAAACCATTACTGTTATAATCTCAATACTGTAATTATGCTGACTTTAACATATGCTCAGATCAAAAGTAGGTTCATAAACATTGGCATGGCAAATGGCATATGTAGCGATAGCAGAAAATAAAGCATCTGTTTTATACCTACCTACCTCTCCCCTGAAGTCAGAATCCATTGAAATAAACTGCTTTTTAGTAACCTTGCTAATTTGCTACAATTCATGGACAAAACTGCTGTAGCATTAAAATAATAATAAGACATTTTAGGATTCCATTGTTTTTATGTAGTTATTTTTATTCAAAGCACAGCTTTAATTAGCTTGTGGTCTGCGTGCAGAATATCCCGTGGTAATTGGGGGAATGTCATTGCCTTAACACTGCAATTTTATTTTGGTACTATGTAATATGCAATAAATTAAAATACGGAAAATGTTAGCGGTTAAGGTATGCATAACTTGGGCATACAAACTGAATTATATAGAGATGCACAGTCTCACAACAAAAAACAGAAAAGCTGCTTTGTATGACATATGACTGAATCTCTATCTGTCAAAGACTGCTGAACCTTTAGCTGGACTGCTTTGTTTCCCATTGAAGTCTGAAGTGTAACACCAACTTTGTTTAAACTGAGTGTCAACCTCCATTGGCCCTTACACACTTCTGCTGAATGCTGGGAAATTGAAGTCCTCTTGGTAGGCCCATTCCAGTGACAGCCCTGTTTATTGAACCACTAAACACAACAGCACTGTAAGACTGTTTCTTGAGCCCTCCTAATTTAAATGATGCAGACTGCTGCCATTCAAACATTTAGCTCAGCCCATCCTGCCCCCAAGCACTCATCTTGCCTTACCCAGGCTGTGACGCAGTCACAGACCTCCATTTTTCAGTCTTGCCTGTAAAGAGCTCCCTGCATCTTGTGACAGCATTTTTCCCAAACTCAGCAATGTATGATGTCACACAAGTTTTTGATGGTTTTGTTAAACCTAAAGATGTACTAAATACTTGTAGCTGGCTTTGGGTTTTGTGTAGATGTCCCCTACTTCAGTGCTTGCAAGTCCTTTATCTGCTCTCAACCAATGTCCCCCACAATCATTTTAAGCTTGCTTATAATTCTAATTATATTTCCCAAACTGTCAGAGGCCTCATTTATAAAACTTTGTGCAGATTTGCCCATGAATGTATAGGTACGGTAAAAAACAGAAAAAATGTGTAGGCCAAAAAAAAAAAAAAAACGGACTTCTAAAACCTGTTATATGCAAATTTCTATGCAATTTACCCTTTATAAACCACTGTCATCTTGTCAATGAACATACGTGAATGTGCGTCAAACCCTGCCTGGTCTTTACCATGAAACAACCGCATATGGAGCATCCAGACACCTCCACCTGTATTTCAGGAGTCTTCTGATACACTCCACAGCTGAGTGCACAAGATCATGATGGCTGAGGTCTCCAGGACTCTAAACAAATCCAAATCATATTATGTGATATCATCTACTGTTAAATTCTGGTCTGTACTTGTAAAATTTTTATTTTTATACTGTATTGAGGATTTGTTTTGTTCTGTGTATTGTATTGTATTGACCCCCTTATTTTTGACACCCACTGCATGCCCAACCTATCTGGAAAAGGGTCTCTTTTTGAACTGCCTTTCCAAGGTTTCTTCCATTTTTTTCTCTACAAGGGTTTTTTTTTTTGGAATTTTTTCTTTGTCTTCTTAGAGAGTCAAGGCTGGGGAGCTGTCAAGAGGCAGAGCCTGTTAAAGCCCATTGTGGCACTTCTTGTGTGATTTTGGGCTTTACAAAAATAAATTGTGTTGGATTGCATTGTATCGCGCATAGCAGTATGGCGCCTCTCCCATTCTGCATTCTAGAGAGAAAGGCATAAGGTGTCAGTGTCTGGGCAGGTGGCCACTATCACATGGCACTTGTAGTGACATGACTGCTGTTACAATTAATACTATATCCCATGTGGAACATTGAGGGTTCGGCCAGTTACCAGCAAGCCAGATATCATGCACCGCACCATCAGGAAGTTGTCTGCCACAGCTATTTTGCCTAAAAATAAAGGAATCATGGATTGATCCAAGCCACTGAGCCACAACATTTCTCATTCTCATCTTGGCATCACAGAAGACTTGTCCATTAATTAAATATAAGTGTTAACAAAACTAACTTCATTTGCATGGCTACATTACTGTAGTATGAGTGCATTCAATCGCTGCGATTATGTTAGGAAAGCCAGACACATTTTTGGCAGTTTTTTATATTAGGAAAAATATGTTATATTTAATGTATTTATACGGTGGAAAAAGCACAGGTTAAGTATTGGGGTATCAGCCAAGTCAGCCATGTTAATCTTATTGGCAGGGTTTACACAAAAACAAGAGCACAATGGTGCAAAACACAAAACAAAACACAAGAGGACATTTTGGTGTCTCATACTGTTAACTCATAAGAGCGACTCCTAATCATGGAGCTCCATCTTCTACCAAGTCAGTGTCCAAATAAGACGCTGGGATTTGGGGGTGTCAGGTTTTTATAGGTCACTGACCAGAAGGAGCAGAGTCAGATACCCTTAAGGCACACTGATGATGTGCGGGTCAGCTCCACACTACTGGGTCCTTGAGGAGAGCCTCTTTAACCCAATACCGCCAATAACACACCTTAGGGATGAGCCTAGCAAATGAGGATATGACACAGAAAGGCTCCTGTAGACGTCTCTTGCTCCCAGCAGGGCACCATCCCCATGCCTCTGATTCCTACTGCCAGACTCGCACTACAGAGGTCCATGGCTCCCTCACAGGACACCTTGTTGAGTCTTCCGATTCCTCTGCAGCTGCTCTGCCTTTTTCCCGTCCTTACATGGAGTCACTCCAATTGAGTAGCACCTCCCTTGGTGCTCAGCTGGAGTGGCCTCCTTCAGCCCCCGAGCATCCACTGCAAGCTCCCTTGAGGGACTTCCACCTGGTTGCCTGCCTTCTGTCTATCACTCATTTTCACTGCATCAACTATTTCAGCCTCCTGCCTTCTCACTATATCCTTTAACCTCCTTTCTTTGATCTTTCCTTCTCCTTTCGTTTTCTGATCTTTTTCCCCATGATCAGTCTTCTTTTCATTTTTCTTTTTGTTTCTTTTCTCACTGATTTCTCCTCTCTTGCTTTCAATTCTCCAATTGTTTTTATCTGCTTCTGTGGGCTCAGTGTCTCAATTGAGCACCACAGGTAGCTGATGAAGCAATTGAAACAGATTGCACCCTCACGTGAAGGTGCTTCTCACCCCAGTTACTCCACAAACCCCACAGCTACATGAGCACGCACATCCATAGTGATCAAGCCGGCCAATTAATTACTTATTTATTAAAACAGTCCCTAATTGTTATGCCATGGACCTGCTATACAACAGGCATGTCATCTCAGTGCTAAGGGGAAGAAAAAAGACAATACAGTTAGTGACAGTGCTCTCTCTCATCCAGGCAGGGTATTACTTATCTTGGATGAACCCAAAAGGTGCTCCTCTGACATGTGTACATGACAACATCCACATCATATGGAAACCATATGTAGCCAGTTATTGGGTTCCAGCACAGCAGGCTGGCTGGAGTGAAACTTGATGGAAATATTCCTGACCTGTTGGCCAGTTCCCTGAGAAGTGACAACAGGTAATTGTCAAAAAAACAAAAAAGGTCGTCAGTGCAAATAAGTAGCATTGGCCTTTTAAAATTGTTTTGGTGTTTTATTATTGCTGTGCCTTGAAGCTGGTTGTTTTTCTTTTATCTAATATATTAACGGTTTATTTTTAGTCATTTTGTAATTGTCTTTTTCTTCCCTTATTTCCTGAGATCTCGCAGCAGAACAGTGTGACTTAATCTAAAATGGTTTGATTGTGGCCTAGTCTGGAACATTTCACTCATTTTATTTTGAGACTAGGAATGTAACGCCTCATTTACTGCAGTAAGATGAGTTGCGACAACTCACTTGATTAAAATGAGATCACCTCAGTCTTCAACACCAAGACCCGTTGCCTCTGACTCACTATGTCAGACAATATTTAAGGGTAAGCTTGCACAATGTCATTTATTCAGCTCTTGTTGACAGTTTGTAATGGGAAAATTTCAGCAATTAAACTCGTAAAGTTTTTTTCTAACCTTCACTTTTACAGATTTGTTTTTCATGTTGAAACCTATCTTTTTAAGAATTGAATTGTAATTTATGCTTTTTCTTTTTCCTGCTCATTTGGAGGAACGGTTGCCGGTCTGAATCCTGCAAAACCCCAGAAATTGACTCTACTCTATCGGGGCCTTGAGCAAGGACCTTGACCTGCATTTGTACCATTTTGGGTATGATGTCAACCTGCATTCAACCCTGCAAGCAGGTCCTCCAAATTGTAGGGAAAACTTGGGGGTTGGCGGCAGGATTGGCACTCAAACCACCGTAAAAAGATCTCACACTGTTCCATTTGAACTAGTGTAGTGCTGAGGTGTCACCCATTGCATGGCTACACTCAGGTCCTAGTCTGGAATCCTAAAGTGGATCGTCATGTGATGGGCACAGCAACGCACTCCTCCTCCTCTTCCTTCTTAGTTGGTGTCTAGAATTACAAAAATAAATTCTGATATTTATCTAAGGTTATTAGCATTTGCAAGCACCATTTTCTCTCCAGTAATTCCTAAACATCCATCCATACATTTTCTAACCCGCTGAATCCGAATACAGGGTCACGGGGGTCTGCTGGAGCCAATCCCAGCCAACACAGGGCACAAGGCAGGAACCAATCCTGGGCAGGGTGCCAACCCACCGCAGGACACACACAAACACACCAAGCCCAAGTTAGAATCGCCAATCCACCTAACCTGCATGTCTTTGGATTGTGGGAGGAAACCCACGCAGACACAGGGAGAACATGCAAACTCCACGCAGGGAGGACTGCGCCACCGTGCCGCCCAATTCCTAAACAGTTACGTTCTTTTAACTTGTCAAGGTATCAGGGGCAGGAATGGTTATTGGCATGTAGCTGTCGTGGTGCTGCTAAGATTCACACCATAATATGGACAGAGATTTTTTTTTTCATTGGGAATCCTAGGAACGCACCCAATTTTGCCACAAATCACACAGCCTCACTCATTTAGAAACCATTCCACAGCAGATTAAATCCATAATAAAATAGTATATTAAATGAAAAATATAAGGTAAAATATAACTAAACAACATACCTAAAAATCCCTACAATTCCCAGCCAGCAGTCACACATATAACAAAACCTGTAAATGACAACATGCACGATAAATACTCACAACAAAGTTCAAAGCACAGTCCAAAAGTATCATCAGCAGATGATGATTGGAGAGTGGAAAATCCTGTGCACAGTTTGCTAAAAGGAATGTCTGTCCTACTGATTTCCTGTAGCAGTGTGGGAAGAGGTGATTGAGGAGTGTTCCCTCAGATCTAAATGCAAACAATAATACCACCCCTGACCCTTTCGGTGATATTACATTTAACATATAACACAATAAACACACATGAAAGTCCATGAAAAAACCAAACCGGATGAAATGAGAAGTGACAAGATTGAGTCCAGCAATCTGTATGTAGAAAGGGAATGGAAAACACATTCCTACTGGTAGTTGCTGAAAGGATGACGTGGTTCAGGAGCGCTCCACTCTTCCGGGAAAGCCAATGAATCCAAACACAGTTCTCAGTATACAGTATACAGGTAGACAGACAATCCAGACCCATCACTCCAACAAACAAATACAATCCAGGACACGATGATATATGACTGAATTAACGGCAGGCAGTCCAACAGATAAATGCAACACACAACATACAACAACAAAAACAACCTTTTTTTTCTTTCCTGACACCTGCCCTTCTTTTAAACCCCTCCGGCCATCTTTTAACCCAACAGCCCAAGGACTGCTGGAAAATGCAGTTCTAACTACTAGTAGCATTGCTACAATATATCTAAACAGGAACAGTAATCCATGATGAACCATGGGTAATTCGAACAGGTGAGAACAGCAGCAGAAGAGATAGATAAACAACAGTTCACTGCATATTGCCAGTTCCTCAATTTATTTCCTAGCAGCCCTAAGGTCTTTAGCTATCATCCAATAGAGTAACACGCTCCGGGTAGCTGAGATATGCAGTCCTTTATTCCACAGCGCAGTTGTCTTCTTCTTATGGGAACCAACATGCAATTATACAGTAGCGTCTACAGCAGGGGTGCCCAATACGTCGATCGCGATCAACCGGTAGATTGGAAAGGTAGTGCAAACAGATCGCGTTGCATTTAGAAAATTATTTTTAGATGTTAGTCTAAAGTTAGTGCCACTTGATTAATATACAGGGCGGCCAGTATGAGATCTCTTTTTTTCTAACACACGGGTTATTCCGCATGCACGATCAAACGCGCAAGCTACTGCAAAACTGCGGCTATCTAGTCAGCCTTCCAATTTATATCGACTAAAGAAGGCATATGAAAAAAAATTGGTAGGGGGGGATAGACATGTTGAATTGGAATTTGAATTTTTTTTCTCACAATGTCACAATCGAAGTGCTTTTGTCTGATCTTTCAATCTATTGCTCTTCCAAAGAAGGAAAATGTGAAAGGCACTTTTGAACTGTTCATGAAAGCTACAAAACTGAATTACTTCCGAAAAGCGATCTGAGAAAGAAAAAGGTGAGGGAACTAAAATTGAAGTTAACTGGACAGCCTTCATTTTTCACTCGGCTAAATTCAAAAGCAAAGGCAGACACCGAAGCATCGTTCCAGGTGAGTCACTCGATCATTAAGCATAAGAAGTGCTTCCAAGATGGAGAGATGATAAAAGAGGTCTTCGTAGAGGCAGATGGCTATGGCTAAATTCCTGCTGAGATTTCAAGACCCCTGGCTGGAGATGAAGGAGTTCCTCCTTGTCATTAAACATGCAGAATACAAGCAACTTAATGACAATCAATTGCTGCTAGACTTGGCATTTTTTACCAATCTGACCAACATGTTTAATGAGCTTAATTTACAGCTGCAAGGAAAAGACAAAACTATGGTGAATATAAATTGCTCAGTTAATGCTTTCAAACGAAAAATGCAACATCTGTCCTCAAAGCTGCAGTGCCATGATTTGGGGAACATCCAAAACTTCAGATCAGAGCTGGAGACTCAATGGAAGGCTTGTGCGCAACTTGACAGCATATGCTACACAGAGCAGATTGAAAATTGTCTGTCAGACTTTGACAGACAGTTTCAAGACTTTGCTTTACTTGAGACAATCACTACATTTATGTGCTATCCATTTAGAGAAGATGTTGAGGGTGATCCACTCACATCAAAAATTGCAACACTGTTTCACCTAAAACTCCTCTACAGATGAGATTTTGACACTACAGGATGACATTCAGCTGAGGTCTGTGGCTCATGGACAATTTTGGAACTTACTCACAGAGGAAAAGTACCCAAACATGAGGAAATGTGCTACCTCCTTGACTGCATTATTCGGCTCTACTTATTTATGCAAATCCGCCTTTTCCCACATGAAGATGTGATCCAAATACCATAGTGATCATAAGTGTATTGAATTGTTATTGTGCCATAAGGGTTATTCAATGAGGAAATGGTTAAAGGAGACACAGGAAGGGGCTGATTTTTATCACAGACAGTTAACTTGTGTAACTGGTCTCATAGCCACAGCATCCTGGATAGGGAAGAATGACATCACATAATTCATCACTCACTGGGGCACAAATAAAGATCTTGGTATACCATCATTAATCTGATAATTCCAGAGGATGCAAGAACAGTCTTAGAGAGTGGTGGCATGCTTGAACATTCCAGAAATCATGTTTTTGTCACAGTAGATTTATTCTACACATGATAGATTTGCAAATCTGACAGCAGTTCATGAAAGGAATGAAGAGCAAGGAAAAGATGTTGCCATGCTGGTAAAACAAGCAGAAGAAAGTAATCCTTTGCAGCAGCAATCCGACTTTACTGACTGAACAAAATGGCAGCAGAGTGAAATAAAAGGAATTAGAAGAAGGGAAGAAGTCATATAAACTAGCCAAAACTGGGAGATCAATAATCGGGGAACACAAGCGCATTATGTGAAGCTAAAAATTGCTGTCAGGATTGACAGGGGAAGAAATTCAAAAAACAGAAAATACATACAAAGTGGGAAAAAACACAAGCAAAAAGACAAGGTTATTAAGGGTAGAGGAAACCAGAGATCCATTGCAATGCACAGAAGTGACCACTGCAGTATTTAAATTGTATCTGCAAACTTAGATGGCCACTACGCGTATAATACTAACCTGTATACCATCACTCATCACACGTTACCAGCAATTGTGTATCACTGATTAAAACAACTGTCTGAAAATTGCAGCGCCCAATGGAAAACATTATGGTGTTCTGGAGGAACGTGATTTAATTTTAGTGATAGCAAAAACACATCTAATCGTAACACCAATGTAACCACCAAGTTCTATTTTCTCCAAAATGCCCAAATTGTGTTTCAAATAATTTTTGAGATCAAGATTTAGTTTAAAAAAATTAATAAACCTCATATAATACTGAAACAGTGAAGGAAGAAATAGCAGAGGAACATCTGAAGAAGTGAGATGAATTAGAATTTTTTTCTGTGTTCATAAAAATTACTTTAAAATGCTTTGAAATCACTTCAGGTTTTTATGTTTGACACTGAGCCAGTGCAAGAAAACTCTCACATATGGCATACTGTTCGACTCATCTTGATGTCTGGTTATGCAAGATCTCAAGCTCTTTGGGGTTCTCCCCTATTTTTGGATTTCTAAACCCGGAAAGCTCTTATTTATAGGCTATTTTTTGAGCATATTTTGTGCAGGAAATGACACCCTTATGATAAAGAGTGAGCTAATAGGTGACTGCAGCAAAAATTATCTGAAGAATTTGTTGTTGTGCCTAGCATACGAACCTGAGGGGTTCACCCCTAATGTGAAACAAAGAGTGAAAGTTACTCCTTTGACAAATGACACATTTCTATTACAATTGACAATATTTAGACTTGAAATATTTTAACTAAAGCACACATTTTAACTTTTCAAGTATCTAACACAATTACTCTTGTTTATTTTGTACTTCTGTCTCATGCTGTAAATCGTTATATTTCTTATGAACACCCTAAACTACACAAGCTTATGCTAATTTTGAGCTTTTATTTTTTCAAGAACAATGCAGCATTCTGTCTTGTGCTGATGCTGTCAAATTAAATTAAACAATTAAATAGATAAAAGAATGATTTTGCATCCTCTTCATGTTATTACTAACAAATAGGATTTATAATAGAGCTGATTTTAAGTATGGTTATATTTATAAATGTCATGCCAATAAATGTAAATAAAAATAATATGGATCGATGCCTGTGACTGATTATTTAGCAATTACTTGCGCTTCTTGCTTCTTTTTAGTGGATTTCCAATTTCTGATGCCACAACATAACATACATAGCTGCAATTTAGCTACCAGAAGACAATAACCTAGTCAAACTTTTGTGAATGTAGACCACCTGCAGTGTGATGTCAGGTGGGAAATCATTCAATGTGAAACACAATCAAGTCTTCTAACATTGGCCTTTGGAGACGTTGGGCCTTTTTTATACGCAGATAAAGATGTTCAACTGAAATAACTCATTTAGACAAAGACAACTTTCAGTTTTATAGAAACTTCTTAAAAACAGAGCACACACACAGCACCTTCATTATGTTTCCTTTTCATTTCTGGTTTGTGTAATGCTAATTAAACTGCTCATCCAGCTTAAGCAAAAATGGAAGACAAGGTAGCAACACTAATTAAATGCCACTTATTAATGACTTTGTTGTAATGGCCAAGTAAATTACTTCACACTGGCTACAGTCTTTTTTTTCTGTCTTTTTCAGTTAATTAACCAATGTCACAAGACATATTCAATGTTGGGAAAACAAGGGAGACTACCAAAAACAAACAAAAAAAAAAAAAACCGAAGTGAATGTCAGGCTGCAGTTGAAAAGCTCTTTTATGGTGAGGTGTGTATATTCAAGTTTACAGCCAGCATAATTAGATTTCAGTGAAGATAATCAATTAGAACTGCCACTCAGCCTCAGTCAGGAATAGAAAGAACAATGTTGAGATTGTTTCCTCTCTGGCACTCTCATTTAGTATTTTTAAGACAGACATAAAAGATATGTATAATTCATATTATACATACAAAAATAGATTACTTATTGGAGTTAGTGAAAGTCTGTACCAGCATGCATCTGCAAAAGGAAAAAATACATAAGCGCATTCTTGGAAGAGAAGGTTAGAGATGCAGTGGTCTGGCTGCATTCACTGAAGCAACAACTTATTCATACAGATGGTGTTATTAAGGATGCCTAAAATGTTCTGTTTTGCATTGATCCACAGACCTTTTCCTTATATTCACTAGTAGAAAGTGAAAAGAGAATGTCCAGAAGGAATACTCTAATGCCATATGGTAAACACGGAGAAAGAAGGTATTGTTTTCAAAGTCCCAATATCAGTGGAGATCTGTGAAGGTCATGTCACAGCTCTGTGGTGCTCACAGCATTACAGAAATAGTCATTTGTATTACCACGTGCCCAATGTTATTCTTTGAATTGTTTCTGATGCTTGGTAGATGCCATCAGTCATAGAGTGGACCATGGAAAGAATTGGACAGGAGATGTCCACAGTGCATTGGCATTGGCAACCATGTGAAATGGAGGGTACCCACAGCCGGAGATGTGTTTCTAGATATCCAGGATGTACAGATTCTTATGAAGATTGGTGTGACAGAAGGGGAGCTGTAGCATACTGAACAGCCTCAGCAACACAAATTGGATCAATGGTTGTACCATAAGTGTCCACTCTGACCACATGCAATTGTCTTCTCAAAGCAGGACTATGGTCATAATTGCCACTCATACCTGCAGTGGCACCTAATTTTAAGGAGAAATAACAGTGTGTTGTTTTAAGTGATGAAAGCAGATTTTGCCTGTGAATGAGGGTTAGTCGAGCATTTGTCTAATGGAGACCTGGTTAGCAGATACAGATGTCTATTGTATATACTGTGACACACAGGGCCCACACTGAGATGAATAGTGGGGGTTGATATCAGCTACAGAGCTTATTAATATTTTAATTTTGTGGAGGGAACATTGACTAGCACTACTTACTTCAGGGTTACCAATCATCCAGTTCTGATCTCATTCCTGATGAAATGTTGAAAAGAGGGGTCTGATGGAGCAACAGGAGATCTGTGTTTTTAGATAGATAGATAGATAGATAGATAGATAGATAGATAGATAGATAGATAGATAGATAGATAGATAGATAGATAGATAGATAGATAGATAGATAGATACTTTATTAATCCCAAGGGGAAATTCACATAATCCAGCAGCAGTATACTGATACAAAGAAACAATATTAAATTAAATAGTAATAAAAATGAAAAAAATTAAAATAAAATTAATGTTAGCATTTACTCCCCCGGGTGGAATTGAAGAGTCGCATAGTGTGGGGGAGGAACGATCTCCTCAGTCTGTCAGTGGAGCAGGACAGTGACAAAAGTCTGTCACTGAAGCTACTCCTCTGCCTGGAGATGACACTGTTCAGTGGATGCAGTGGATTATTCATGATTGACAGGAGTTTGCTTAATGCCCGTCACTCTGCCACAGATGTTAAACTGTCCAACTTTAATCCTACAATAGAGCCTGCCTTCTTAACAAGTTTGTCCAGGCGTGAGGCGTCTTTCATCTTTATGCTGCCACCCCAGCACACCACCGCGTAGAAGAGGGCACTCGCCAGAACCGTCTGGTAGAACATCTGCAGCATCTTACTGCAGATGTTGAAGGATGACAACCTTCTCAGAAAGTATAGTCTGCTCTGACCTTTCTTACATAGAGCATCAGTATTGGCAGTCCAGTCCAATTTGTCATCCAGCTGTACTCCCAGATATTTAAAGGTCTGCACCCTCTGCACACAGTCACCTCTGATGATCACAGGGTCCATGAGGGGCCTGGGCCTCCTAAAATCCACCACCAGCTCCTTGGTCTTGCTGGTGTTAAGGTGTAAGTGGTTTGAGTCGCACCATTTAACAAAGTCTTTGATTAACTTTCTGTACTCCTCCTCCTGTCCCCTGCGGCGCCCCTGTATTGCTGAACACAATGTCAGACCTGCAGTTCCCAAGACGCACATATTGAGGTCTGTCTGTAAGATAGTCCACAATCCATGCCACCAGGTGTGAGTCTACTCCCATCTCAGTCAGCTTGTCTCTAAGGAGCAGAGGTTGGATGGTGTTGAAGGCGCTAGAGAAGTACAAAAACATAATTCTTACAGCACCACTGCCTCTGTCCAGGTGGGAGAGGGATCGGTGAAGCATATAGATGATGGCATCCTCCGCTCCCACCTTCTCCTGGTATGCGAACTGCAGAGGGTCGAGGGCGTGGCGGACCTGTGGCCTCAGGTGGTGAAGCAGCAGCCGCTCCATGGTCTTCATCAGATGTGACGTCAGAGCAACAGGCCAGAAGTCATTCAGCTCACTAGGACGTGATACCTTTGGGACAGGGGTGATACAAGATGTTTTCCAAAGCCTTGGGACTCTCCCCTGTTCCAGGCTCAGGTTGAAGATGCGCTGTAGAGGACTCCCCAGTTCCAACGCACAGGCCTTCAGCAATAGTGGTGATACACCATCTGGACTCGCTGCTTTGCTGGCACAAAGTCTTTTCAGCTCTCTGCTCACCTGGGCTGCTGTAATTGATAAGTTTTAGTGTATCATGTCCAACGTGTCAACTGAAAAGTCAATTGTGCCTTGTCTACTGCGTGCCTGTCGTGTGTATAGTGGTGGATTAATCATCGTGCTTCTTCAGAAGGAGCGCTCCTGCAAATCTCACAACTCGCCTCTCAGGACTACTGGTAGGACTGTTTCACTCATTTTCTATGAAAGCTGTTCTCGGGATTTTCATGTTCACATCATACCATTTCACCAGCTTTTGCTGCATTGGACTGTATTAGGACATTGTGATGAGTCTTTATTGTTTCGGTTAATTGTTATTTTGCAACTTTATCGCCGTAGGGGAAAAAGGAGGTTTGTCTGATTGTTGTTGTTGTGTATTGGGTTTTCATGTAATATGTTATTTTTTCATTCATTGGTTTTGTGTTTCTGCTTGTGAGTGAGTGCGGGGAGGGTCAAGGCTGGGTGCATCCCTGGAATCTCCACTATAAAAATAAATAAATCTTCGATGGTGTATATCTTAGCAGCACTGGACCACTAAGATATATAAATGACACATATATATTCTGCATAATGTGCCTGGCTAATAAAATTGACCAAAAAGGTGGCACTCTTAAATGCATTATTTGTTAGTGATAAAATTGCTTCATTTAATCTGGCACTGTTTGCATTTAAATTCATTTTGGTGGGAATTAAACAGCTACTGGGTCACATGCTATGGTTGTTGTGGAAAATGTGTATGTTCTGACTATACTGAGTTTACATACTTTATAAACTTTATACATTACTTGCATTTGTTACTACAGTGGAAGAAACACTTTTTAGAAACCTCCTAATAGGATATTTACTATGGAATTGCCAGTCTGAATCTATACTAATAAAAGGCAAAGCCCTCACTCACTCACTCACTCACTCACTCACTCACTCACTCACTCACTCATCACTAATTCTCTAACTTCCCGTGTAGGTGGAAGGCTGAAATTTGGCAGGCTCATTCGTTACAGCTTACTTACAAAAGTTAAGCAGGTTTCATTTCAAAATTCTACACATAACGGTCATAATGGTCGACAATGTCCGCCATGTTGAACTTTCTTATTTATGGCCCCATCTTCACGAAATTTGGTAGGCGGCTTCTGTGCGCTAACCGAAACCAATGTACGTATTTATTTTAGTGGTATGACGCTGCTGTCGGCCGCCATATTGAAGTTTCCAACGGTCTTTGTTAATTATGGGCCCATCTTCAAGAAATTTGGTACGCGGGTTCCCAACGCTAACAGAATCCTACTTACGTACATATATACGTCCATAGCCTGCAGCTCGGTCATCGTGTGAGGCGGTGTTGGGTCCCCCATTCCAACGCCTCCCGCGTTGTTGGCTGCCTGCCTATATAAGGCCGTCCGTCGTTCCGGTCTCTACATTCCCTTCCTTGCTTCGCCACGGGATTCATGTCTCCCTGCTGATAACTACAGCTTTTTTATTTAATCCACGGCTTCTCTGCTGTTTTATTGTTCGTTTATTACGATTATAGTTATTGTGTAGGTATTTTAGACTTAGTTTACATTGTTCAGGTACCCATTTCCTTTATCGTTCCAACCGTACCCCCATTAACATGTCTATTGAGGTGATCACCATCCATCAAAGAACTGTCACTTACCGTGTGGTTTCCATGCCCGGAGATGCCACCTGCCTTTTCCATTCTCTGTGTTACATATTGCATGGCCATATCAGGCTCAATCTTGATATCCGGAGGAACATTGTGTCTTTTGTATTGAATGACTGGGACAGGTTCAAGGTGTGGACTGATGACGGTACAGGAGATAATTACACTACACCGGAGCACTAGAAGAGTGAAATGCTTAAGCCCTTCACCTATGGTTCTGCATGTGAGTTGATGGCTGCCATTGAATTGTTCGGTTGTCGCTTTCAAGTGTACCGAAATGGCCAAATATTTTACACCTTTGAACAACCGCCAATGCCTTTTAAACATCTTAGATTCACAGGTGACGATTTCAGTAGTGGACACTTTGATGTTTATGAATGTTTAAACTCTCAAAAGCTTGATGTGAAGTTATCTTTGACACCGGTTGTATGCTTACAACGCTTGACAGATGCCGAATGTCACTTCAACACAACAAGTCCTGAAAATACTAACTTAATTGAAACAAACCATGAAACTCAAACCGATTATGCAGCAGCAATCCAAGCTGTGAGATTTGAGACAAGATTACTTTTCACATGGCCAACTGTACGTTGCATGCTCAAGAGTAAGCTCAGCGCATAGCTTGGTCACATTACAACCAGTGGGCCGAACTGACAACGTGGTATACAAAGAGATCCTTAACAAATAATTATTGGTATATTTTCCCTCAGTTTAAAAAAGTTTAATTTTCTTTTTAATAACAATTTTAAGGCAGTACTTCGCTGCTGCGAAGCGCGGGTATTTTGCTAGTAAATGAATATATATAAGGATCTACAATATTATATATGTGCACAGTGTTGGTACTAAACATATTACTATAATCTAATTCCTTTTTTTCTAATTTCTAAACAGAAGGTCCTATAATTAACTGCACACATGTTTCTGCTATCTGTTACGCTATCCAGAGGTAATATCTTTGCAAAATAACTTAATATCACAAAATAATGCAATTTTTTTTGAGGCACATGATAAAGCTTAGGTTTATAATTGTCTTGAAACAAATAATGAAACTGTGTAGTTATTATAAGTATTTTAATTTTTTACTACCAAAAGTTTTTTTCGCCATGTGGAGAAACAACGTAATGTTCACAAACTACAGAATAACTCTTTAAAACCAATAAAAATATAAACAGTGTATAAATTAATCTTTATAGGTGGAAAAAAACTTGCATGATAATCAAACCTTTTTTTTCTTCTAACACTAACCAAATTCTCTACACGCCACTTCAAGTTTTCAGTACTCCTCCTGGTGGTAGTGCAATCACATTACTTAAAAGTTTCTGAAGTGGTGCAATCACGTAAAATAACACAGTATTTCTGAATGGCTGCTTCTGTATATGTACTATAGATAATTATATCAAATAACAGCCTTATATAAAAGTAATAGCAAAATACCCGCGCTTCGCAGCGGAGAAGTAGTGTGAAACAATGAAAAAGAAAAGGAAACATTTTGAAAATAACGTAACATGATTGTCAATGTTATTGTTTTGTCACTGTTGTGAGTGATGAGTGTTGTTGTCATATATATATATACTGTATATATATAAATAAATAAATATAAATATATATATATATTTACACACACACACAAACATATATATATATACATATCTATACATATACACATACATATACATACACACATACATACACACACATATATACACACAAATATATATATATATATATATATATATATATATACACACATACATACATAAACACACATATATATATACATACATATCTACATATATACACACACAGCTATTTCAGATCAGTGCAATACGCTGTTTGTTAAAACGGATGACACCCGCTCTTACGTGCAAGTCTGCGTGGATATTATGAACTATCGTATTTGTTCAAGTTCTATTTAAATTTTAAATAGAAGGAATTTTTATTTAGTCGACAGAAATATCTTTGGTAGGAATGGTAAAAACAGACAGGAATATTATTCCTGAATAAATCAACTCAAACCTTAAACAACTTATAATATTTTGCTCTCCATAAAAATATATCCTGTCTAAATTATACAAGTTAGAAATAAAGTAAACATTAAAAGAACAAACATTCAAATTTCTTTACTCTTATGTAATTTTATATTTATAAAAATAAACTTAGATTTTAAATATCCCAAAAGATTTTGCTCTCCATAAAAATATATCCTGTCAAAATTATACAAATTCAAATATGAACATGCTGCATAACAAAACCTAGAAATATAAATAAAATGTGTTCCTTTCAGCAATAACAAATCAAATCATTCAGTTGTCTTTGCTCATATGTCATTTTAGAGCTGGACGCCTGGCATCTTTTTGGCAACAGGTTCGTTTCTGTTTGGTGTGAGGTTCTGTGTTGTGGAGATTCTCAGGATGGATTGCAGGTGCTCATCAGTGAGGCAACTCCTGTGTGCTGTTTTGTTAGTCTTTATCACTGAGAAGAGCTTTCACACAGATATGTGCTACCAAACATGCACAAGGTTCGAGCCGCATGTAGACGGACTTTTTTTGTTCTTCAAAGTCACCAAAGCGCCGTGCAAACTCAGTGCGCTCAGTTTATCAGCAAAGTGCGTATTTGGGAACACCGTAGTGACGACTTGGTTTAACATTACTTGGCAACAGGGAAAGTGGGGCAAGTGGTTGTGTCTCCCATAAAAGCAGCCCAATTGAAATCACTTTGTGATTGTGCACGGTAAAACGTCCGCTGAAGTGTCAGATTCTTATTTAATTCTTCTGCTTTCTGTATCTTCTGCATTGCATTCAGGTCTTTCAGGTTACCCTGATGTTTTGTTTTATAGTGCCGTCTTAGATTAAATTCTGTAATTACAGCCACATTAGCTCCACAAATGAGACACACGGGTTCAGTAAACATATACTCAGCCTCCCATCGGTTTTAAAGGCTCTATTTTCAGAATCAACTTTTCTCTTCAGCATCGTGTGAGCTAGCTTCGCAATAACTTGCAGCATCTTAAGGTAGACTTGATTAACGCGGTAACTGTTCGGCAAGGCAGCTGAAGCGCTGCATTATGGGATCTGTAGTTTATTGTGTTACCAGCGCTTCATATACCCGGCTTTAATAACAATAATACAGTATATAAAATGATCTCGGGCCGGATATAATTACACGCCGGGCCGGATGTGGCCCGTGGCCCTTGAGTTTGACACATATGGACTAAATAGAACTTGAAAAGATATATTTTTCAAATGTGATCGCGCAATTCAGATAGAGTTGACGCGCACTACAGCCTGCATGCCTCAATAAGTCATCCTCCCTTGCCCTTACTTTTTACCGCTCATCTAATGAATACACTGAGTATGGCTTTACCAAAACAATCACTGATGGCGAATAAAGTATCCATTATTCGAGTATGTAGATCGGGTTATATATATATACATATATATATATACCCGCGTATCGCAGCGGAGAAGTAGTGTGTTAAAAAGCTAGAAAAGAAAAGGGAACATTTTAAAAATAACGTAACATGACTGTCAATATACAGTATTTGTTTTGTGAGTGTTACTGAGTGTTGCTGTCATCAAGGATTTGATTATCATTATTTCTTTCAATCAGGTTCGTATTTGTAGGATGTGTTGTGTTCAAGTTACATTCCGTGTTTGTCAATCGCTGTAAAGATGACAGGTTTCATTCATCGATTCGTTTCTTACTGCATCAATAAACAGCTCGTCTTCTTCTTTATCTGAGACCTGACACACTGCATGCACGGGTTTTTTACACTGTCTTCCTTTAGCGGACATTGACTTTTTCCAACGTGTGCTTTGTTTCCGCAGTAGTTGGATTTATGAATATGCTTGTATGTATGAGACGCTTCATATTTTTTGCTGCCTTTTCAATTGTGTAATTCGGTTTTCAGCGCTCTTTGGAACTGTTGCCTTTTATCTGTGCACTGCGTCAGTTCACGTGAGCCACTCGTGTACATGCATCGAAGGTTCCCAGCTGTGCTGGTGCCATCTCGTGCTATGTCCATGGCTGTATTTAATGTTACCTTAGTCCTGGCACTTAAAACTTTCTCTCGCAGTTTCGCTGAGTTTGTGTCAAACACCACCCTGACCATCTCATCTTCCTCTCCATAAGCACAGTCCTTCACCCGTGAATATTTACCCGTGGCAGTTTGCTATTGGATTGCCGCTGACGGACGGCCTTATATGGGCAGGCACTAAATTACAAACGCCAGCGGCAGCCTGTCTATGAACTTAATTTAAAGTGCAGGTTTACATCGTGCTTTGTTTCCGAAGTAGCAGAACTCATGAATATGGTTGTATATGTCACTCGCTCGCTTCTTATTGTTTCGCTGCCTTCTCAATTATATAATGCATGTTTTCTTCAGCGCTTTTTGAGGTCTTCCTGGTTTTCTATGTACTGCATGATTACGTGGGAGGCGTGATGATGTCACACGAAACTCCCCACGGCGTTGAAGCTCATCTCCATTACAGTAAATGGAGAAAAACTGCTTCCAGTTATGACCATTACGCGTAGAATTTCGATATAAAACCTGCCCAACTTTTGTAAGGAAGCTGTAAGGAATGAACCTGCCAAATTTCAGCCTTCCACCCACACGGGAAGTTGGAGAATTAGTGATGAGTCAGTGAGTGAGTGAGTCAGTGAGTGAGTGAGTGAGTGAGTGAGTGAGTGAGGGCTTTGCCTTTTATTAGTATAGATATGTAATTTAATGAAGAAGCTAGAGAAAGGATAAAATAACTATTACTTAATGTTGCATGTTTCTGGTAGTTGATGTTTCTCTCACATTACACTGTACATGGCAATTCTTCATGGATTCTTTGAAAGTGAGTATGCACTGTGATTAACTGGTGTGTCATCCAGAGTTGCTTCCTGTCTTGTATCTGATGCTCTCTGACCTTGCAAAGGACTAAGTGGGTAAAGAACATTAATGAATAGCTGTATCAATCCAGAATAGTTGATGTTAATATGTACTGTAAGTACCTGGCTAAGTATAGTCTTTCGCTTTCAAAGTTACAGCACTGAATTAGCATAATTCAACAGAATTTTCACTTATAACATACCTTTCCCAGAAATCATGACCCCAACAAATGTCACAATTTTTACTAAAATGAGGATAAATGATAAGCTCAAGGAAACACAAAAAATGAGCCAGGAAATGTAAATTTGCTGGCAGGTTTAAATTCAATTGTGCAACTGAAGGGTGAGGCAGAGCAAGCTGGTCAGGGCAAACATCCACCACTATCTAATTTGCAAGGAGCATGTAGTGGACATGAATGAGCATCACTGTGTCACACTTTTAACTTCTGCCAATTCGGTTTGTTCTATGGGTAAGTGAAAAACGAATTTGCTATTAGCTAAGTGCACATAATAATGAGCCCATGCTGTGTCCTCCCTTGTAAGTGTGGATCAAAGTGCAGAACAGATGGCCCGTTGTCATCATTCAATACATCAAATGTTGTCTTAAGGTCATCCAGGATCAATGAAAATGGATTTGGTTTGATACGGTTTCATAATATCAGAATCTCTTTATAAACTCACTTTGTGTGAAGAAATCTTACTTTTAAAAGTAAAAATATGCGCATATCTTTCATTTGCATCTCTAATTTGCATTAAGGGCTTAATGGAAAGAAGTTTAGGTGCTCTTCAAAGGTATCTTCTGTTGACAAAGTTATCCAGATTCAATGACAAATTACAATTATGTAAGAAATTTAATGGATTGTTCATAACAAACACCATATCTGAACACAATGAGGCCCATGAGTGTACCTTGTACCAGAACACCTTGAGCTGTAAGTCGATGATAGACTTTGTAGTTGTGTTGTCTGACATGAGACTTTGGCACTTGGATGAACAGAGGGACACAGCTGTCCACTGATCACCACATGGTAATGAGCTGTATTCAAAGTGAGGGGCTTAGGCTGGGTAGAGTACGAAAGCCTTAACTAGTAGTAAAGGTGTCCTGGGAAAACCTGGCTGAAGCTTCTCTTTATGATGAGTTCAACTCCTACCTCTGAGAGAACATCTCCCATGTACATTGTGAGGTTGGGGACACTGTGTCCAAATGGACCCTTTTAAGGACCTATATTGTGGAAGCAGCTGCTAAAAGCTGTGGTCTTAGGGCAGTCGTGGCATCTCATTATGTTAAACCTAAGACCCAGTGGTGGACATCAGAAGTGAAAGAATCTGTCAGACTGAAGAAGGTGGCCTACAGGGAAATGCTCTCTGTGGTATCTCCAGACAGAATTGAGAGGTATCGGCAAAAGAAAAGTACTGCTGCAAAAATGATTGTTTAACCAAAAGCTTGACTATGGGAGGAGTCTGGAGAGGCCATGGAGGAAGACCATCAGATGGCTTTGAGGCTTTTCTGCCAAACTTTTCGGCCCCTTAGAAGGTGTGACCTTACCCAGAATGTGTGTTAAGCAGGGATGTAGAGGTGCTGAACTTCTTTGAATCCTGGTTTCCTCACTGCGAGGCAGTAGTGTTAACACTGGGCCACCATGCAACACTAACATATTCATAGAAATTATTGTGTGACAAATTTATACACAAACTTGGTTGATATATCATGTAGAATGTAAGCTGTAACATATTTTTCAAAGTTTTAATGCTATGTTACATAAATGACACACATTTTAAACTTTTTTGGTCCCTGTGAACCAAAACTGTGTTAAAACTGTGTATTCACTAATGAATTCATGAATGATGGGTTTCATCAGTTTGCTTCAGTCTGATTGTCCATTCTCATAATAGAATGCATTACATTTTATTAACAATGTTGAATAAAAATGTAAAATAAAGTGAAAATGTATATTTTTCACAATGATTTTTTCTTGTTTATTAAGAATTCAGTATGTATATTAAGCAATCTCAACAAGGTAAAAATGTTACTCTGAGTTAGTTGTATCCATCAAAACATTTTAGAGCAATAGTAAACAGTTCTTATTAAATGGGATAAAAAGAGTATACTATCCTGTGGAAAACCATAAGAATGTCAGTTTGTGAGATATGCTGTATATAATGCAGGAGAGAGCCAGATTGAATTTGCACAGCCTTCAGTTGGATTGTCTGTCTGAGCTGGATGAGGGCAGAGGCAGAAAGTCTTCCACGATGGCATGCTGCAATGCAAGTCTTTTTGTATGCCAAAAAATTGCAAACAATGATGGTATTTGTATAGTCAGAAGTCTCTTTGTTAATCATTAGAATCCTCACATGGGGGGTGGTAATGAGAAAATTCACATAAGATAAGTATGTTTTCATGGAAATGCTTACCGTCTCTCTGTGCTGTTTTTACTTTTGACTCACTTAAAGCAGTCAGCATCTCTTTTTTGCTTGATAGCTTTCCCCAAATTATTATGCCATGCTACTTTACAAGGCAAAAATGTAATTTAAATAATAACACAAGGCAATTCAACCTTCCATTCATTTTCTGAACATTCTTGGTCAATTATGGGGTCAGCAGTAGGCGGCACACCAGCAATCAGCCCTCTGTGAGATGCCAGTCTATTTCTGGTCACACTCAAGCACCGGCTTTCTCTAAGACCCATAGCTTTGGGATGTGAGAGGAAAAGCGAGCCCTCAAAAAGACCACCTAGACACATGAAGAAAAAGAAAATTCCACATCAACAATTACCAAGCCTAGGAGATGGACTCAGTGCTGAATATTGCATTAGTTTTATTTCAAATTTCCCATTTAAGTGAGATGAAATGGTATTGAAACTGATTATTAATTAAGGAATAACACATTCCTGAGCAAAAAAAAATGATGGTGCCAAATCTCAAAGCAAGCAAACTTGGAAGGATAAATGATTTGATGTTATTTATATTGATCTCTTGTTGTTGCTTTTTGCTTGTAACATTTATTTGAATATTTTAATATGCAAAACAGCTTCTGTTAAGGCTTTTCAATAACAAGTCAAATTTAAAGATGGGAATCCTGTGCCATTCTTTTCTCTCAGACAATAAAACAACATACAACATATGTTGAAAAGTCTGCTATTATTGTATTTTTCTTTTTTATCCCATGGTCTAAACCATGCTATTTATTGCAGCAGAATAGAATGTTGAATTATTAGCTTTGGAAGAAAGCCCTCCTGCCTGAATTGAAAAGGCCAAGGCTATTAGGCCTTCTCCAAGGGGTTTCTGCTGCAGGTTCATTGAGGGACCATTAGGAGGTGCTAGAATGGATGCAAAGAGCTGTGAAAGGGGGTTTGAGGTGATTCAGTAGTCAAGGATTTATTCATTTTTGTTTTCAATGCTTTTTTAGGAAGGTTCCCTTTCCTGTTTGCCTCTGTTGTATTTATCAAGGTAAGACTACTTATTGAAACTTTGCACATGTGTAGCGAGTAAGGTCAAAAAAATGTGTAGGGACATCTTAAAAAACCTCAGCAAACAAGAAGAGCAACGGATTGATTTTTGTAACCAGAGGATGAGCTCTTGAGTGTGTCAGTAAACGGTTGATGTTTTAAGTACTTTACTCTCTATGTGGTAACATTGGAGATTTTATTGCATACAATAAGAAATTACCCCATGCAATATTAACGAAATATAGCACCATTTTTAAATAAATACACTCAAAGAAGGAATGATCCCAGCACAAACATGAAGGAAATAAAAAAAATAAAGACACCAGGATGGAAAACTGCTCCCTACTGGGTCTTCCACAATTGATTTCACCTCTTGCTCAATGAATGGTCTTCTCTGTATTAATAAATAACTGTGTGCTCTTTCCCAACAACTTGGAGGAGATGGTTTCTTTCAATTAATGTTATTTAGGACACCAAACATATACTGCCACAAAGCATTTCAGAGAAAACACGATTCCATGGCATCATTAGAACAGTAGAAATTCTGAAGAGAAAAAGGACATTCAGCTCAACAGGCTCCTCAATCCTATCCACTTTATATCTCCATAATACCAAGTTGAGTTCTGAAGGACCCTTAAGTTCTACTCTCTACCAGACTACTTGGTAATGTATTCCATGTGTCTGTGGTCCTCTGTGTAAAGAAAAACTACAATGTCTGTGTGAAATGAACTCATAACAAGCCCCCATACATGTCTGTGTATTTTTGGTTAAGAATTTATTTTAAAACTTTTAATACAACCCCCAGTTGCAGCCAGAATACAACAACAACAAGAACATTTATTTATATAGCACATTTTCATACAAACAGTAGCTCAAATTGCTTTACATAATAAAGAATAGAAAAATAAAAGACACAATTAGAAAACAAAATAAATCAACATTGATTAACATCGAATAAAAGTAAGGTTCAATGGCCAGGGGGGACAGAAAAAACAAAAAAACTCCAGACGGCTGGAGAAAAAATAAAATCTATAGGGATTCCAGACCATGAGACCGCCCAGTCCCCTCTGGGCATTCTACCTAACATAAATGAAACAGTCCTCTTTGGATTTAGGGTTCTCACGGAAGGGCTTGATGAAAATGGTCACGTAGAATTCTGCCTTTTAATCCATCCATCATTGTTGGAGCATCATGAAGCTTTGAGTAGGTGGAGGTGGCGCAGGCCACCACTACAAAGAAACCGGAAAAAGAAACAGAAAAGAGAGTAGGGGTCAGTACGGATTTTAGAGCCACCTTGAATAGTTATTATGAGGAAACTGAACATATAGAGTATCAGGATTAAGTTAAATTAAGTTAAATTGAAGTTATAGAAAGGCCATGTTAAAGTAATATGTTTTCAGCAGTGTTTTAAATTGCTCTACTGTATCAGCCTGGCGAATTCCTATTGGCAGGCTATTCCAGATTTTAGGTGCATAGCAGCAGAAGGCCGCCTCACCACTTCTTTTAAGTTTTGTTCTTGGAATTCTAAGGAGACACTCATTTGAGGATCTGAGGTTACGATTTGGAATATAAGGTGTCAGACATTCCGATATATAAGATGGGGCGAGATTATTTAAGGCTTTATAAACCATAAGCAGAATTTTAAAGTCAATCCTGAATGACACAGGTAACCAGTGTAGTGACATTAAAACTGGAGAAATGTGTTCAGATTTTCTTTTCCTAGTTAGGATTCTAGCAGCTGCATTCTGCACTCGTTGCAAACGATTTATGTCTTTTTTGGGTAGTCCTGAGAGGAGTGCGTTACAGTAATCTAGTCGACTGAAAACAAATGCGTGAACTAATTTCTCAGCATCTTTCAATGATATAAGAGATCTAACTTTACTTATGTTTCTTAAGTGAAAAAATGCTGTCCTAGTGATCTGATTAATATGCGATTTAAAATTCAGATTACAGTCAACAATTACCCTTAAGCTTTTTACCTCCGTTTTGACTTTTAATCCTAATGTATCCAGTTTATTTCTAATAGCCTCATTGTATCCATTATTGCCAATCACTAAGATTTCAGTTTTCTCTTTATTTAACTTGAGAAATTTACTATTCATCCATTCTGAGATACAAGTCAGACATTGTGTTAGTGAATCAATAGAATCGGGGTCATCAGGTGCGATTGATAAGTACAGCTGTGTGTCATCAGCATAGCTGTGGTAGCTCACGTTGTGCCCTGAGATAATCTGACCTAACGGAAGCATGTAGATTGAGAATAACAGCGGACCCAGGATAGAGCCTTGTGGAACACCATATTGGATATCATGTGTCTTCGAGTTGTAATTCCCACAACTAACAAAAAATGTTCTCCCTGCCAGGTAGGATTCAAACCAATTTAAGACCGTGCCAGAGAGGCCCACCCATTGACTAAGGCGATTTCTAAGAATGTTGTGATCAATGGTGTCAAATGCAGCACTCAGATCTAAGAGGATAAGAACAGATAAATGGCCTCTGTCTGCATTCACTCGCAAATCATTTACTACTTTAACAAGTGCAGTTTCTGTGCTGTGATTTGTTCTAAAACCCGACTGAAATTTATCAAGAATAGCATGTTTATTGAGGTGGTCATTTAACTGCATAATGACTGCCTTCTCTAGAACTTTACTTAAGAAAGGCAGGTTAGAGATGAGTCTAAAATTTTCAAGAGCCGAGGGGTCAAGATTATGTTTCTTAAGAAGGGGTTTAACTACAGCAGTCTTAAGACAGTCTGGGAAGACCCCCGTATCTAATGACGAATTTACTATGTCCAGAACATTATCAATTAGCACGCCTGATACTTCTTTGAAAAACCTAGTTGGTATTGGATCAAGGGACGCAGGTGGAGGATTTTAATTGAGAGATTATTTTTTGTAAATCAGGTAAATCTATCCTAGTGAAAGAGTTTAATTTGTTTATAACAGAATGCTGGGGTTTAGGAGGATCCTTAGTGTTGGAGGGATATACTATGTTATTTCTAATATCATTAATTTTTTGATTGAAAAATACAGCGATAGCCTCACAGGTTTTACTGGAAGAACTTTGGAGGCATTCCTTTGAGTTACCTGGGTTTAGTAGGCGATCAATTGTAGAAAAAAAAAAAAGAATATTACTAAAATCTCTAAATGTACAAAAGAAAAATGATTATTTATAGGGAGTTCGCACCCTGCTTGTTTCACTTGACAATCCCCTGGCCTGCGCTATGCGCCAACCACTTCACGTCTCTGCCGCTCGCATTGTGAAGAGGGGGCTGAACGCACCCCAAAGAGATGCGGTCACTCCTCTGAAACCCTCTCTTAAACAGTGATACAATGAGAAACAAATACAGAATTTTTTTATACCTCCTCTTTGCTCGATCAGCTGTTGGCTTGCTGCTGTGCTGCGTGATCTGCATCTCACATGGCGCTTTGAACATTTGTACAGCAGCTGCCCTACTCTTTGTCTTTTATTTCCGGCCTCGGGCATGGTTAAATCTCTTGGCATAAAGTTTAGAATTTAAAAATAGGAATAAGAATCTGAAAATCTAACATCACATTAAATTCTGAAAAGAATGACACCAAACATATACAGTATATGTAGGTTTTAAAACAAGCCCGATTTAAAGTGTGAAAAAAAGTGACATGAAAAGGTCACATAAAATTGTTGCACTTTTAGGCTTAGGATTTTATATATATAGAGTAGATAATGGCCTCGGTCCACTCTATTAACTCCCTTCATAATTTTAAACACTTCAGTCGTGTCACTCCTTAATTTCAACTAAACATTCAACTAATTCAATCTTTTTCTCACAACTTATATTATGCAGTGCTCTTTTTTTGTAATATGGAGACTAAAACTGCATGCGGTACTCCAGGTGAAGCTTTACTTGTGACTTACAGTACAGTATATAGCTTAAGTCCAACTCCTTTGCTACAATATTTAACTTAACATCCCATTTGCCTTACTATTGGCTTCTGTGCACTTTCTGGATGGAGAAAGTGAAGAGTTAATGAAGTTTCCTGGGCCTTTCTCCTTAGATTTATTTTGCAGCTACACACCCATTACTGTCTTTTATTCTACCATTACGTGAAATACTTGACTTTAACTTACTTTCAGTTTTATCTGCCACAAGTCTGAATTCTGTCCAGGTCCCTGCATGGTAATTTGTCTGATATAGATTATGTGCTGTCCCACCTACAGTAGTTCAGTATGATCTCCAAACTTATCCAGTTTGTTATTTACATTCTTATCCAGGTCATTTATGTATATTAAAATGAGTAGCAGCCCCAGCACTAATCCCCGAGGGTCACTACATACACTAGCTGAATCGCTCAAGTCAAAATGAGTACCTCACACCTTCTGTGCATAAGCCAATTTTGTATCCGTTGTCACCCATGTGTGCCTCTGGATCACCTTCAGGGCTCCACAAAGGTAAGCAAAACCCAACCGAACTGACAAGAGACACTGTTGCTAACTTCTCTTCCACCTGCATCTCCAAGAAGACACCCAGTGAGGGTTTTTCACCCCATCCATGGTGCCCAGAGATAATTTTTTTTTTATTTCATATACTTTATTAATCCCTGAGGAGAAATTGTCTTTTCACATGAACATTTGGAGGTCAAAGCACAGGGTCAGCTATTGTACAGCGCCCTGGAGCAATTTTCAGGGGCCCAAGGAGTAGGCACCATTTTGGCAGTAATGAGATTTGAATTACCAACCTTCCAGATACCAGTGCAGAGCCACCACTCCTCTCCATCTAGTCAGGTGCCCAAAAAAAGCCATATCATTTCAGACCCAAGCCTGGCATTGAAAGGAGTTCCAGCAGGACCTAACCTACTGATAACTAATAACAGAATCAGGTCCTGCATCACTCATTGTTCTTTATCGTCCACCAAAATACAATGCATCCTTCTTATCTGATCTGCTTTTACTTTTGATCCACCTAAGCTCTTACTCTCAAAGAATTATCCTTCTTGGTGATTTCAACATCCATATTGACATTACTACATCTAAACTGAGAAATGAATTTCTATCCTTACTAGACTTTTTTGACTTGACACAACATGTTGATTTTTCCAGCCACTCTGGTGATCATATATTGGATCTGATCTGCACTTCTGGACTATCTGTTGCCAACATTTACAGCACTGATTTGTGACTCTCTGACCATAAAGCAGTATTTTTCACCGTCTCACTGCCTTTCCCTCCTCTTACTTGTAAATGACAAATTTCTTACAGAAACCTTAAAAATATCTGTCCCTCTATCCTTTCTGGATCCATTTCTGATTTTTTACTGTCTGCACCTATTCCATCAACACTAGATAGTCTTGTTGACCACTAACTCAGCCCTTCATTCAGCATTAGATAAAACAGCTCCTTTAAAATATAAGGAGTTTTCCTTTAAACGTTCAGCTCCTTGGTATAACTCAGAATTTCGATCTATGAAAGCAGCTGGCCGACACCTTGAGAGAATGTCACGTAAGACTGGCCTCACTGTGCACATCCAGGCTTTCTTTGACCACTGTGGCGGACGGCAACCTCCCTGGTTGTGTTGGGAGCCACGGGTAGAGGGCTTGGGAGCCCAACCCTGTAGGGGCCTGTGGTCACCGCCAGGGGGCGCCCAAATGTCTTGGGAGCCCTGGACCTCAGCACTTCTGCCACACCAGAAAGTGCTGGGGGGAAGAGGAGCAGGGACATCCGGAGGACTTCCGGCTACACAGCTGGGGGTGTGTCGGCGGGGACTCCTCAGGAAGCACCTGAAGTCCATCCGGGGGTGCATGAAAGGGACCACCTCCCTCCATTTGAGGGCGAGAGTCGGGTGGAAGTGGACAGAGCTTGGAGGAGAGGAGTGGAGGCGGTCTGAAGACAGAAAAGGCATTGTGTTGGCCAGGACCTGAAGGGGTGATTGGTGCTGTGGCACTGGGTTGTGTACTTTACTAACTTGTAAATAGTATTGTAAATAAACGTGTGTGGTGAACCAACATGTCTGCCTGTTTGTGTCCGGGCTGTACCCCACACCACCAAAGAGCTTACAGAGAGGCACTAACTGCTGCTAAGAAAACCCACTATTTAGAATAACAGAAAGTGGCCACCATAACCCAAGGGTTTTGTTCTCTGTAGTTAATAAACTACTCAAACCTCTTTTACTGAAGTCTGTGAGCAATTCCTCCACTTTTTCCGTAAAAAAATTAAAGATCTAAATAATTCAACTAACATAATACATCATCTGTTTATATCTCTCCCCGTTTTCCTACTCCATCCAGCTCCTTCTCTTAATTCTCACTAGTCACATCTGTGTCTGTTACTAACCTGCTTCATATAATGAGGCTGACTACTTGTGTACTGGACCTTATCCCCAGCAAACTACTTAAATACTGCCTTCATGCCATAATCCCGACTGTTACAACAATAATAAACTCATCCCTTGACACTGGGTTTGTACTTTTGCTTCTGTAACCCCAATGTTAAAAAAGTCTGGTCTTGATGCTGACAGTCTTAAGAATTTCCGGCCTATTTCCAACTTACCTTTCCTGTCAAAAGTTCTTGAGCATGTTGTAGCTTACCAACTCACCAATTACTTAACCTCAAATAATCTGATGGAACTCTTTCAGTCTGGTTTATGGGTGCAGCACAGCTGTGAAACTGCTCTGCTATGGATAACCAATGATTTGCTTATGGCAGCAGACTCTTGACAAATCAACATATTAATTCTATTAGACCTCAGTGCAGCATTTGACACTGTCAGACATGACAGTCTACTGTCCAGAATGGAGAACATGCTGGGTATCTCTAGCACTGCCCACCAGTGGTTCAAGTCCTATCTGACTGATAGGCAAGAGTTTGTCCGTCTTGGCAACAGCAGGTCCAGCACAGTGCCAGTCATACAAGGAGTTCCTCAGGGCTCTGTCCTCGGCCCTCTTCTTTTCTATATTTATATGCTTCTACTTGGCCATATTATTCGTAGCTATGGACTGGGTTATCATTTTTATGCTTCAATGTTAAAAGTGGAACTTAATCAGAGCTTTCTCAGCTCACAACCTGCCTTAGTGAAATTAAAACCTGGATGGAGCAGAACTCTTTAACATTAAATTGCAACAAAACTGAACTCCTGCAAATTGGGACTAAAATGCAACTTAATAAAATGAGCCTTTTCCCAGTCCATCTTGGCGGTGATCTCGTCAGACCTGCCTCTACTGTAAAGAATCTTGGTGTCATTTTTGATTGCTCCCTCTCTTATTCTGCCCACATAAATCACATTAAGAAACTTTCTTACTTCTCTAATGCTGAGAAACTTGTCAATGCTTTTATCACATCTCACATAAATTATTATAATTCCCTACTGGCAAGTGCCCCTTTTAATACTATATCACATATTTTAAAGGCTTTCTGAAAATCAAGATAAATAATATCATATGTAATTATCTGATAATATGCTTTTGTCGTTGCCTCATAGAATTCAAATATATTAGCGCAACACCATCTACCCCATTTGAACTCATGTTAATGTCTGTTGCTCAATCTTTTTCTTAAACTTTTCTTCTGTTAATTTACTTGTGATGCAACTTAAGTTTACGGGACTATAACTGCTTGCATCAGCTTGATCACCTTTTTATAGACAATGTAACGATGTTTTCCAACTTTCATTCTTTAGGATCTTCCTCAACATGCAGCAATTTTATAAAAATATGGATGTATATGTCTACTGTAACAAAATAAATGTAAAAGACTTGGTGTCATAGCCAGGATAAAGCCCATTTACAGTAATTCATCTTGCAACAAAAAGGTATTTAAGATTGGCCAAACAAAAAACTAACAACAACTGAATTGCACGATGTTGTGGTGCAGGGTCCCAGAGAGAGATCAGCTGCCAATGAGGTAGGGCTTGACGTGAAGTCAGTCTTTCTCATGCACATTCTCTTCCCTTGTAAGGACTGGAATGGGAATCACATTAGTTATTGTGTAACCTCCTGTAAAGCACTCACCAAGCCCATGTGTCTGACTGTACTCACTAACTTCTTTAAGCACTCTATGATATGTACATTAATGCTGATTAGTTCCATAAAATCAATCATGTAAATGAAAAAAATAGAAAGCATAGAGGAGCAATGTTTGCATCAAAGGTGCTAGACAAAACAGATATAATATAAAAACACAAAGAAGGTGTCATAAGTGTGGCCATTCAACTGGGACTGAAATAAAGGAGACACAGAAAGAGGTGTTATCAAAGTCAAGAGCCATAAAGTATCTGTTTATTTAAACTCTCAGAAGTTGCTTACCCTGAAGAAAGACAACCCTGAACTTACTTCAGTCACTGGTAAGTCGAGAAAATGGGAAATTAACACTTATAAGATGGCCCAGAAGTAGGGCTGATCGACAAAATCCGCCAGTGAATTATTTGCTGTTTTTGCCATTAACCTTGTTTGGCGAATATTTTCCTGGAAATTCCCTGTGCAGCTGGCTCAGACAAACATTGTTTTCAGAGCACCAAATGGCACTTTGTGAGGCCATTGTGACATCACATAGCTGTATTAGCCATGTGCTGAATTTCCATGCCTTTGTACCGAAAGGTTGCTGCCACTCTGCTGCGAACCTGCACGATGTTATGACCCACTCGGTACTTAAGCCTTCCACACAGCATGCATCAAAAAAAAACTTGCGGTATTTTCATTTGACAAGTACATTAGCCAACCATAATGTGAATACTATGAGTGCAGGTATCCATCAACTTGCATGCAGGTTCCATTCTGGCACTGGAGGCACCAGTCAATATGGGCAGTAATAATACAAGAGAGGTCCAATATGCCATACATGTGCATAAGAAAGAATAATATCACACTCATATTTAAATAAACTTTCTTGTTTTGCAAAATTGTCATTCACATAAAGTGGGACTAGTCAAAGTCACATGCCATAACATTTACTGCTTTGCCACTTTAATGTTGTTTGATAACTTGCAACTCTGTGTGGCGACTCAACCTGTGGCAGGTGTGAGTCTCTGCAGGGTAAGCTGTGTGATGTCAAAACTCCTGAGGACAGCAGACTGACACACCAGCATAAGCAGCATCTGTTTAATGGTTCCTGTTATTGTATCATTAAGAAAGGAGACTGATCCACCCAAAACCACCTTAGTTCACATATACTGTAGGCATTAAAATGAGTTAAGTGGGTTTTTTCTCTCTTTCTTATCCTCTCTGATTATTTTACAGTAGTGACAGACTATATTAACAGCACAAAATAATGAAAGACATTTTGGATAGAGCTCTTAAAGCTATTATATCAAGTTAATAAAGAAGAAGAGTCTCAATGAGTAGCAGTGATTACTGAAACTTGTAAGTAAAAGGAGGGAGAGCTCAAAAGAACAGATGGCTCTTCAGTGTTTATCTAATGGCCAAGACCAAGAATCGGATTTAAATTAGAACCTGACATGAACAGCCCCATCTACCAAGATTTGAGTGCAGAGGTGAGCCCAGATTGCCACTGTACGTATTCATTTGAAACTGTTCTTTCCCCTAACATTTCCATTTCCAGCTAGACAATCTGTTGCCAATTTAAAAAAGTAATACTGCATTATTACACACTTATAGGTCAACTGTCAGCATTCTTAGAAAAGAAATTACCAATTTTAATTTCTACACATTTAATTAGTGCATTGTTCACTGTAAATAAATCACTTTCTATTAGAACCCAGGCTGTTTGCCCAGATTCATTCTTTCATGCATCCCAGTCATTCACCATGAAGACATCGTTGAAGCATTAATTTCAGATCAGATTTTTCACAGTATCAGACACTGCCGCGTGCAGCCAATTGTTTTGACTCCAGAGTCACTCACACTTTACTGGCTGTTGGTCAAGCTCTGTCTCTCCTAAACACAACTTGACATGTCAACCTCTGTAGGAAAAGGAAGAGATTTAGTTTGGTTACTTAATTGTCCATTTTGTCTTTTGCAATGCTGGCAATTAATGAGATAATTCGTTAGGGCTTCTACTTTATTTATCAAATCTCTGTTGTAGGAGGGGGCCGTTAGACTTATGTCAAGGTAACTCAGCAGACTCATTTTAAGAAACAGAATTATACAATTTATTGATAAACATGAGGATTATAGAAATACTAGCAGAATACCCATGCTTCGCAATGTAGAAGTAGTGTGTTAAAGAAGTTATGAAAAAGAAAAGGAAAAATTTTAAAAATAACGTAACATGATTGTTAATGTAATTGTTTTGTCATTGATATGAGTGTTGTTCACATATCTATCTATATATATATATATCTATATATCTATCTATATATATCTATATATCTATCTATATATAGATATCTATATCTATATATATCTATCTTGTGACAGATTAGGGCTATCTCACACCCTTGTACCCTCAGACCACACGTCAGACACCAGATAAAAGTCCAAATAATTATTTATTATAATAATAAAGTGCACAAAGCACACTCCTATCCACAATTCTCCAGTAAACCAATAACAATAATCAATAAACCAATCCTCCACTCCTAGACACTTAGCCACCCTGCCTCCCAACTCAGCTCGCAGTCTGGGAGCTCCCACAGTCTTTAATATCTCCTGACCCGAATTGTTCCTAATCCCCAGTCCATTTGGCTCTCAATCACTTCCGGGTCAGGTACAAGTTCTTTTCTTCACCCCGGAAGCACGTTGTTCCTCTTGTCCACATGTCTTTCCGGGGCGTAGGGAAAATATCCATTACTCCTCCCTGCAGCGTCCTCTAGTGGCCCCCATGGCATCCAGCAGGGCTGTGCATAAAAACTCCATTGTCCATGATGCCCTGCTGGTCTTCTGGGGACCTCCATGCTGCAAGGAGGGCTCCACCTGGCGGCTTGGGGATATTGGCCGGGATAAACGACTGGCCATTCTCCACAATATTTACCCCCCAGCGTCGAATTATAATGATTCGGAGCGGCCTGCCCCGAGAGGGAAGTCTTCCTCCAAGAGGACGTTCTGGTTGAGCCTTGTTTAATCCGAATATCTTGATCCCTGGAGAACCTAGGGGGAATATTATTCCAATTCGATATCTTGTCCCCCTCTCTCCAAGGACAGTATCGCCAAATGTGGCCCAACCTTCGGCACACGTAGCACTGCCTCCGTCCTGGTATTCTCCCTCTGCGGGACTGAAAACAATTAGGAAATGTTAGGTCCGTCCCTTGTTTTGCTGGGATTGAAACCCCTGCCACCTCTAACGGTGCCTTCTCTCTTTTTGCTTCCTTGTCAGGAGACCTCCGTTTTATTTTAGAAGTCTTCTGTTTCATCTGGGGCTTGTCCACAGTCTGGGTCTCTCTATTGGAAGAAGAGAGACCCTTTACTGTCTGCACCCCTTTTGTTTTATAAAGTACCGGTGGCAGCGTCTTTAGGGGTGCCTCGCTACGGGAGTCAGCACTGTCTAGCTGCCCCGGATCGATTAGCCCTTCCGCCGACCACTCGGTCAACGTTCCGGCCTCTCTTGTAGGGTACGCAGGGATTTGGCACCCACTATTTATTAAAAGCAGGCCCGGATCACACTGCATCCCTATTACATTATATACGGAACCGGCATTACCTGCCTGTACCGCCAAATCATATAATACGGGAGGCTCCCGACTGATCCGCCGCAGGTACTCACTCACTTTCCTTAAAGGCGATTCAGCTACTGCTCCAATCTCCCCAACAATCTTCTTAATCGCCTCCAATGTCTGCAAAATACTCCGTATGGGCTTTATTAATGTTTCGAGTTCCCGTACGTCAATAATATCAGTTAATTCGGCCGAAGGCAGGTTCACTTCTTTATTCTCCTTACCTATCGGCCGGGAGACAATGAACACATCTGCTCCTGGCACGTGCTCTGATCGGTTCCGCAAGGGAGCCTGGGACTTGGAGTTCTTTATGGAGGTCCGCAGCGATCCGTCTGTATCAATTTATCGACGGACCGATCAGTCATTTCCCAGACCTCCTTACCTTTTTGTAGGGGGAACGGTGCTTTGCCCGCCTCCCCTTTCCCCTTCAGAAAAATCAAGTCCGTCTTTTCTTGGGCGAAGCCACAAACAGCTGGACATGGAACGTCACCTTCCTGGAATCCCTTGTGGTAGGTCACGTGTCCCTCACCGGCACCCGTAATGCGGAAGACCTTCGGGTTTTTCCTGAACGAGAGCGCGCCATCGCCTTCGGGTTTGTCTTCTGCCTCCCGCAGAGCCTTCAGATGGACATCTGAGAGGTATGTACATGGGACATCATGTGTTAAATTAAAAACATTGTAAAGTACATTCCCTGCACATACCTCATCGGAGACGTCCTCCTCCGGAAATCTCTCCCGAAACGCGTAGCTGCTCCATGGCTCATCTTGAGCGCAGGCATTGTCGAGCACTAGACCTCTGCTGTTGCTGGCGCTCTGCTTTGTCTTCTTCTTCCCCATGACGGACTTGATAAAGGTGAAGTTTCTGGCGATTTTTCTGCATGTCTTGACGCTGTCTTCTTGGGGTATTCTGTCCACAATAAAAAAAATTTTTAAATTCAGGTCCCCTGCCAACTGATGGAATACGCCAATTGTGACAGATTAGGGCTTTCTCGCACCCTTGTACCCTCGGACAACATGTCAGACACCAGATAAAAGTCCAAATAATTATTTATTATAATAATAAAGTGCACAAAGCACACTCCTCTCCACAATTCTCCAATAAACCAATCCTCCACTCCCAGACGCTTAGCCACCCTGCTTCCCAACTCAACTCACAGTCTGGGAGCTGCCACAGTCATTTATATCTCCTGACCCGGAAGTGTTCCTAATCCCGTCCATTTGGCTCTCAATCACTTCCGGGTCAGGTACAAGTTCTTTTCTTCACCTCGGAAGCACGTCGTTCCTCTTGTCCACGTGTCTTTCCGGGGCGTAGGGAAAATATCCATTACTCCTCCCTGCAGCGTCCCTTAGTGGCCCTCATGGCATCCAGCAGGGCTGTGATTAAAAACTCCATTGTCCATGATGCCCTGCTGGTCTTCTGGGGACCTCCATGCTGCAAGGAGGGCTCCACCTGGCAGCTTGGGGGTATTGGCTGGGATAAACGACTGGCCATTCTCCACAATATATATAAAGCAAAATACCCACGCTTGGCAGCGGAGAAGTAAAAAGAAAAGGAAACATTTTAATAATAACGTAACATGATTGACAATGTAATTGTTTTGTCATTGTCATGAGTGTTGCTGGCATATATATATATACTAGCAAAATACCCGCGCTTCGCAGCGGAGAAGTAGTGTGTTAAAGAAGCAATGAAAAAGAAAAGGAAACATTTTGAAAATAACGTAACATGATTGTCAATGTAATTGTTTTGTCATTGTTGTGAGTGAGGAGTGTTGCTGTCATATATATATATATATATATATATATATATATATATATATATTTACACACACATATATACACACAAATACATATATATATATATATACATACACACACACATATATAAACATATATACATACATATATATATCTACATATATACACATACATATGCATACACACATACATACATACACACACATATATATATACACACAAATACATGTATATATATATACATACACAGACATATATAAACATATATATATACATATACATACATATCTACATATATACACACACTTGTTAAAACTCCAGCTCTTACGTGCAAGTCTGCGTGGATATTATGAACTATCGTATTTGTTCAAGTTCTATTTAAATTTTAAATAGAAGGAATTTTTATTTAGTCGACAGAAATATCTTTGGTAGGAATGGTAAAAACAGACAGGAATATTATTCCTGAATAAATCACTGTCCGTCTTGAGAGGCGCTGCTATTTCTCTAATATTATAAATAACAATGCTAGTAATCCCAGAGTCTTATTTTCAACAATTGACCGTCTGTTAAACCCAGGGAACACAAAGGAATGCCCCCAGAATACTTCCAGTGAAACCTGTGAGAACATTGCTGTATTTTTCACTCAAAAAATTAATGATATTAGAGATAACATAGTATATCTCCCGAACACTGCAGAACCTCCAAAGCCCCGGTACTCCGTTATAAACAAATTAAATGCTTTCACCAGGATAGATTTACCTGAATTACATAGTATAATCTCTCAACTGAAATCCTCCACCTGCGTCCTTGACCCAATACCAACCAGGTTTTTCAAAGAAATAGCAGGCGTTCTAATTGACAATATTCTGGACATAGTAAATTCGTCATTAGATACGGGGTCTTTCCAGACTGTCTTAAGACTGCTGTAGTTAAACCCCTTCTTAAGAAACATAATCTTGACCCCTCTGCCTTTGAAAATTTTAGACCCATTTCTAACCTGCCCTTCTTAAGTAAAATTTTAGAGAAGGCAGTCATTATGCAGTTAAATGACCACCTAAATAAACATGCTATTCTTGATACTTTTCAGTCAGGCTTCAGAACAAATCACAGTACAGAAACTGCACTTGTTAAAGTAGTAAATGACTTGCGGGTAAATGCAGACAGAGGCCATTTACAGTGGTGTGAAAAACTATTTGCCCCTTCCTGATTTCTTATTCTTTTGCATGTTTGTCACAAAAAATGTTTCTGATCATCAAACACATTTAACCATTAGTCAAATATAACACAAGTAAACACAAAATGCAGTTTTTAAATGATGGTTTTTATTATTTAGGGAGAAAAAAAAATCCAAACCTACATGGCATGTGAGAAAAAGTAATTGCCCCCTGAACATAATAACTGGTTGGGCCACCCTTAGCAGCAATAACTGCAATCAAGCGTTTGTGATAACTTGCAATGAGTCTTTTACAGCGCTCTGGAGGAATTTTGGCCCACTCATCTTTGCAGAATTGTTGTAATTCAGCTTTATGTGAGGGTTCTCTAGCATGAACCACCTTTTTAAGGTCATGCCATAGCATCTCAATTGGATTCAGGTCAGGACTTTGACTAGGCCACTCCAAAGTCTTCATTTTGGTTTTCTTCAGCCATTCAGAGGTGGATTTGCTGGTGTGTTTTGGGTCATTGTCCTGTTGCAGCACCCAAGATCGCTTCAGCTTGAGTTGACAAACAGATGGCCGGACATTCTCCTTCAGGATTTTTTGATAGACAGTAGAATTCATGGTTCCATCTATCACAGCAAGCCTTCCAGGTCCTGAAGCAGCAAAACAACCCCAGACCATCACACTACCACCACCATATTTTACTGTTGGTATGATGTTCTTTTCTGAAATGCTGTGTTCCTTTTACGCCAGATGTAACGGGACATTTGCCTTCCAAAAAGTTCAACTTTTGTCTCATCAGTCCACAAGGTATTTTCCCAAAAGTCTTGGCAATCATTGAGATGTTTCTTAGCAAAATTGAGACGAGCCCTAATGTTCTTTTTGCTTAACAGTGGTTTGCGTCTTGGAAATCTGCCATGCAGGCCGTTTTGCCCAGTCTCTTTCTTATGGTGGAGTCATGAACACTGACCTTAATTGAGGCAAGTGAGGCCTGCAGTTCTTTAGACGTTGTCCTGGGGTCTTTTGTGACCTCTCGGATGAGTCGTCTCTGCGCTCTTGGGGTAATTTTGGTCGGCCGGCCACTCCTGGGAAGGTTCACCACTGTTCCATGTTTTTGCCATTTGTGGATAATGGCTCTCACTGTGGTTCGCTGGAGTCCCAAAGCTTTAGAAATGGCTTTATAACCTTTACCAGACTGATAGATCTCAATTACTTCAGTTCTCATTTGTTCCTGAATTTCTTTGGATCTTGGCATGATGTCTAGCTTTTGAGGTGCTTTTGGTCTACTTCTCTGTGTCAGGCAGTTCCTATTTAAGTGATTTCTTGATTGAAACAGGTGTGGCAGTAATCAGGCCTGGGGGTGGCTACAGAAATTGAACTCAGGTGTGATACACCACAGTTAGGTTATTTTTAACAAGGGGGCAATTACTTTTTCACACAAGGCCATGTAGGTTTGGATTTTTTTTCTCCCTAAATAATAAAAACTATGGCGTTATTTCAGTGCCACTATTCTGAGCACACGTAAAAAAATATTGAGCGCACGTAAAAAGATTGCAAGTGCAAGTGTTGCATTTTGAAGAGAAATTTATTTTGAGCGTACAAAAGCTGAATTTGAGTGAACAAAATTCATTGCTGCGTGCAAAAAATGTATTTCAGTGTTTGCGCTTATCCATATACACACACACAATAGCACCCCTCTCGCTCAGTTTTTCATTTGCGCTTGCTCGCAATGTGTTGCTTAGCGCTCACAACATTCTCTGCTGCGGCGCTCAACTCTCTGTACACCGTTATAAGTGTGCCACAAAACCAACCAATCACAGACTTGGTTTCAAAAATTCTGATTGGCTCTTACGGTCTCCAATCAGCTCGCTAGCTGCTGCATTCCGGACACCGGAAACACTGTCCACTCAGCCTCGCTTCTTGCAGATAGAGGGAGTTTTGATTTACTTTGCAGCCAAAGAAGAGAAAATAATTAAAGATATTATCCGCAAATTGGGGTTTAATTGAGTTTAGCTGGATTTAGCTACATTTCGGACTGTTTCCGGAATGCAGCAGCTAGCGAGCTGATTGGAGACCGTAAGAGCCAATCAGAATTTTTGAAACCAAGTCTGTGATTGGTTGGTTTTGTGGCACACTTATAACGGTGTACAGAGAGTTGAGCGCTTGCAGCAGAGAATGTTGTGAGCGCAAGCAACACATTGCGAGCAAGCGCTAAATGAAAAAACTGAGCGAGAGGGGTGCTATTGTGTGTGTGTATATGGATAAGTGCAAACACTGAAATACATTTTTTGCACGCAGCAATGAATTTTGTTCACTCAAATTCAGCTTTTGTACGCTCAAAATAAATTTCTCCTCAAAATGCAACACTTGCACTTGCAATATTTTTTTACGTGCGCTCAGAATAGTGGCACTGAAATAACGCCATAAAAAACCATCATTTAAAAACTGCATTTTGTGTTTACTTGTGTTATATTTGACTAATGCTTAAATGTGTTTGATGATCAGAAACATTTTGTGTGACAAACATGCAAAAGAATAAGAAATCAGGAAGGGGGCAAATAGTTTTTCACACCACTGTATCTGTTCTCATCCTCTTAGATCTGAGTGCTGCATTTGACACCATTGATCATAATATTCTTAGAAATCGCCTTAGTCAATGGGTGGGCCTCTCTGGCAGTGTCTTAAATTGGTTTGAATCCTACCTGGCAGGGAGAAAATTCTTTGTGAGTTGTGGTAATCAAATCTCAAAGACACATGATATCCGATATGGTGTTCCACAAGGCTCTATCCTGGGTCCGCTGTTATTCTCAATCTATATGCTTCCGTTAGGTCAGATTATCTCAGGTTACAATATGAGCTACCACAGCTATGCTGATGACACACAGCTGTACTTATCTATAGCACCTGATGACTCCGACTCTTTTGATACACTAACACAATGTCTTACTGGTATTTCTGAATGGATGAATAGTAATTTTCTCAAACTAAATAAAGAGAAAACTGAAATTTTGGTAATTGGCAATAATGGATTCAGCGAGGTTATCAGAAATAAACTTAATGCACTAGAGATTAAAAGTTAAGACGGAAGTAAAAAATTTAGGGGTAACCGTTGACTGTAATCTGAATTTTAAATCGCATATTCATCAGACCACTAGGACAGCATTTTTTCATTTAAGAAACATAGCTAAAGTTAGACCTCTTATATCATTGAAAGATGCTGAGAAATTAATTCACGCTTTTGTTTTCAGTAGACTAGATTACTGTAACGCACTCCTCTCAGGACTACCCAAAAAAGACATAAATCATTTGCAACGAGTGCAGAATGCAGCTGCTAGAATCCTAACTGGGAAAAGAAAATCCAACACATTTCTCCAGTTTTGATGTCACTACACTGGTTGCCTGTGTCATTCAGGATTGACTTTAAAATACTGCTTATGGTTTATAAAGCCTTAAATAATCTCGCTCCATCTTATATATCGGAATGCCTGACACGTTATATTCCAAATCGTAACCTCAGATCTTCAAATGAGTGTCTCCTTATAATTCCAAAAGCTAAACTTAAAAGAAGTGGTGAGGCGGCCTTCTGCTGCTATGCACCTAAAATCTGGAATAGCCTGCCAATAGGAATTCGCCAGGCAAATACAGTGGAGCACTTTAAAACACTGCTGAAAACACATTACTTTAACATGGCCTTTTATAACTTCACTTTAACATAATCCTGATACTCTGTATGTTCAATTCTTCATAATAACTATTCATGGTGGCTCTAAAATCCGTACTGACCCCTACTCTCTCTTCTGTTTCTTTTTCCGGTTTCTTTGTAGTGGCGGCCTGCGCCACCACCACCTACTCAAAGCATCATGATGTTCCAACAATGATGGACTGAAAGCCAGAAGTCTACGTGACCATCATCATCAGGTCCTTCCATGAAAATATGATGATTTATGTTAGGTAGAATGCCCAGAGGGGACTGGGCGGTCTCTTGGTCTGGAACCCCTACAGATTTTATTTTTTTCTCCAGCCTTTGGAGTTTTTTTGTTTTTTCTGTCCACCTTGGCCATCGGACCTTACTCTTATTCTATGTTAATTAATGTTGACTTATGTTTATCTTTTATTGTGTCTTCTATTTCTCTATTCATTTTGTAAAGCACTTTGAGCTACATTTTTTTTGTATGAATATGTGCTATATAAATAAATGTTGATTGATTGATTGAACTTATAATATTTTGCTCTCCATAAAAATATATTCTGTCTAAATGATACAAGTTAGAAATAAAGTAAACATTAAAAGAACAAACATTCAAATTTCTTTACTCTTATGTAATTTTATATAAAAAATAAACTTAGATTTTAAATATCCCAAAAGATTTTGCTCTCCATAAAAATATATCCTGTCAAAATTATACAAATTCAAATATGAACATGCTGCATAACAAAACCTGGAAATATAAATAAAATGTGTTCCTTTCAGCAATAACAAATCAAATCATTCAGTTGTCTTTGCTCATATGTCATTTTAGAGCTGGACACCTGGCATCTTTTTTTGGCAACAAGTTTGTTTCTGTTTGGTGTGAGGTTCTGTGTTGTGGAGATTTTCAGGATGGATTGCAGGTGCTCATCAGTGAGGCGACTCCTGTGTGCTGTTTTGTTAGTCTTTATCACTGAGAAGAGCTTATCACACAGATATGTGCTACCAAACATGCACAAGGTTCGAGCCGCATGTAGACGGACTTTTTTTGTTCTTCAAAGTCACCAAAGCGCCGTGCAAACTCAGTGCGCTCAGTTTATCAGCAAAGTGCGTATTTGGGAACACCGCAGTGACGACTTGGTTTAACATTACTTGGCAACAGGGAAAGTGGGGCAAATTGCACTGCTGCATTTGTGTCTCCCATAAAAGCAGCTTCACTTGAAATCACTTTGTGATTGTGCACAAATGAGACACACGGGTTCAGTAAACATATACTCAGCCTCCCATCGCTTTTCAAAGGCTCTACTTTCAGAATGAACTTTTCTCTCCAGCATCGTGTGAGCTAGCTTCGCAATAACTTGCAGCATCATAAGCTAGATTTGATTAACGCGGTAAGTGTTCGGCAAGGCAGCTGAAGCGCTGCATTATGGGATCTGTAGTTTATTGTGTTACCAGCGCTTCATATACCTGGGCCATTGTTAACAATAATACAGTATATAAAATGATCTCGCGGGCCGGATATAATTACACGGGCGGATGTGGCCCGTGGCCCTTGAGATTGACAAATATGGACTAAATAGAACTTGAAAAGATATATTTTTTCAAATGTGATCGCGCAATTCAGATAGAGTTGACGCGCACTACAGCCTGCATCCTCCCCTCGCTCTTACTTTTTTACCGTTCATCTAATGAATACAATGAGTATGGCTTTACCAAAACAATCATTGATGGCGAATAAAGTATCCATTATTCGAGTATGTAGATCGGGATATATATATACATATATATATACCCGCGTCGCAGCGGAGAAGTAGTGTGTTAAAAAAGCTAGAAAAAGAAAAGGGAACATTTTAAAAATAACGTAACATGACTGTCAATATACAGTATTTGTTTTGTGAGTGTTACTGAGTGTTGCTGTCATCAAGGATTTGATTATCATTATTTCTTTCAATCAGGCTCGTATTTGTAGGATGTGTTGTGTTCAAGTTACATTCCGTGTTTGTCAATCGTTGTAAAGATGACAGGTTTCTTTCATCGATTCGTTTCTTACTGCATCAATAAACAGCTCGTCTTCTTTTTATCTGAGACCTGACACACTGCATGCACAGGTTTTTTTTACACTGTCTTCCTTTAGCGGGACATTGACTTTTTCCACCGTGTGCTTTGTTTCCGCAGTAGCTGGATTTATGAATATGCTTATCAGACGCTTCATATTTTTTGCTGCCTTTTCAATTGTGTAATTCGGTTTTTGTTCAGCGCTCTTTGGAACTGTTGCCTTTTATCTGTGCACTGCGTTAGTTCACGTGAGCTTTCGGTGTACATGCATCGAAGGTTCCCAGCTGTGCTGGTGCCATCTCGTGCTATGTCCGTGGCTGTATTTAATGTTACCTTAGTCCTGGCACTTAAAACTTTCTCTCGCAGTTTCGCTGAGTTTGTGTCAAACACCACCCTGACCATCTCATCTTCCTCTCCATAAACACAGTCCTTCACCCGTGAATATGTAGTGGGAGTTTGCTATTGGATTGCCGCTGACGGACGGCCTTATATGGGCAGGCACTAAATTACAAATGCCAGCGGCAGCCTGTCTATGAACTTAATTTAAAGTGTAGGTTTACATCGTGCTTTGTTTCCGAAGTAGCAGAACTCATGAACATGGTTGTATATGTCACTTGCTCGCTTCTTATTGTTTCGCTGCCTTCTCAATTATATAATGCATGTTTTCTTCAGCGCTTTTGGAGGTCTTCCTGGTTTTCTATGTACTGCGTGATTACGTGGGCAGCGTGATGATGTCACACGAAACTCCTCCCCCACGGCGTTCAAGCTCATCTCCATTACAGTAAATGGAGAAAAACAGCTTCCAGTTTTGACCATTACGCGTAGAATTTCGATATAAAACCTGCCCAACTTTTGTAAGGAAGCTGTAAGGAATGAACCTGACAAATTTCAGCCTTCTACCCACACGGGAAGTTGGAGAATTAGTGATGAGTCAGTGAGTGAGTGAGTCAGTGATTGAGTGAGTGAGTGAATGAGGGCTTTGCCTTTTATTAGTATAGATATATATATATATATATATATATATATTGTAATTAATAAAGAGTCCTTTCAAAATAGAAATAGGTTTGGGGGTTGTCCCCATATATTGTCGTCCAGACAGAAATGAAAAGAAGATGATTCAAAATGACTTTTCAGTACAAAGTGAATAATGTATTGCAACAAAATGGCTTTTATATAACAGATGTGATGATGGGAGAGGAAATGGTTGGCAGGAAATGACGATTGGAGGCGGGACCACGGAACCAACGTCATCATGAGTAGACCGGAGTAATCAATTGTGGAACCGGAAGTGACGTCATCACGGCCATTTTAGAATTGAATCTGGAAGTGTTTATTTTTCTTCCGATTTTCTGTAGATAGAAAGAGATTCAGGTAAGCACCACATGATAAACCCTTGTCTCGCGAGATTTCACTCACCTTTAGGCTCTTTGACTGCCTCCAACTCACACGTGTGTGACATGTCCCCCGCTTCAGCCCAGACCCATCCGGTAGGGCGACCTGCACCGAGAGGTCGTGGACCCGGGAGAGAGCATCTACGTTGGCCTGCAAGGAACCCCTACAATAAGTAACGCTAAAATGGTATGGTTGAAGATCCAAAAACCACCTAGTGACGTGAGGATTTGACTCCCAATGAAGGGACATCCACTGTAAAGCGGCATGGTTCGTCACCAGAGTAAACTCTCGCCCCAATAGGTAGTGCCTTAATGATGTGATAGCCCACTTAATCACCAGGGCCTCTCGCTCCACCACAGCATACTTCATCTCACGGTCCAGCAGTTTCCGGCTCAGAAACATAATGTGGTGTTCAGCACTGTCGATACATTGGCTCAACACGGCACCCAGTCCTGTGGCTGATGCATCGGTCTGGAGAACAAAAGGAAGAGAAAAGTCAGGAGATTTTCATACAGGTGCTGACGTAAGGGCCAATTTTAAGTCACTAAATGCTTTATCTACTGTATCATCCCATACTACTTTTATAGGTGCCCATTTCTTTGTCAAATTAGATAAGGGCATAGCAATTTCTGAGAAATGTGGCACAAAGCGACGATAGTAACCAGCTAATCCCAAAAATGCTTGTACTTGCCGCTTATTTATCGGACGGGGCCAATTTATGATGGCATCAATTTTAAGACATTGTGGTTTCACGACACCTCCCCCCACTAGATAGCCCAAATATTTGGCTTCTCTCAATCCAAAGAAACATTTCTTTGGAGTAATACGAAGCCCTGCTGCTGCCAGTGTGGAAAGTACCATTTTCACCTGCCGTACATGATCCTTCCATGTGCTGGAATAGATGACGACGTCATCTAGGTAGGCAGCACAATAGGAATTGTGGGGCTGTAGCAGTGTGTCTACCAGACGTTGGAAAGTAGCTGGCGCCCCGTGCAAACCAAATGGAAGGACCCTGTACTGCCAATGTCCACTGGGAGTGCTAAATGCGTTTTTTTCTTTTGCAGAATCCGTTAAGGGAATTTGCCAATACCCTTTTGTCATGTCAAGGGTAGTTAGGAATTGAGCACTTCCTAGTCGATCGAGTAGGTCATCCACTCGCGGCATCGGATACACATCAAATTTAGAGACCTGATTGAGTCGTCGGAAGTCATTACAAAACCTTCAAGACCCATCGGATTTAGAAACTAGAACAGTTGGACTAGACCAAGGGCTATAGCTTTCTTCGATAACCCCTAAATCTAGCATTCGTCTAATTTCCAGCTCCACTTCCACTTTCTTTGCCTCCGGGAGTCTGTAAGGTCTCTCCCTGACAATCACTCCAGGGTCCGTAATAATATCATGCGCAATCAACGCAGTACATCCAGGTAATTCATCCACCACCTCAGGTACAGACAAGATAGCCATTTCGAGATCTTGCCTCTGTTCTGGTGTCAAATTGGAACCAAAATTAAGTTTGGCACAGGACATAAAAAGTGAACTAGGCTGTCCGGAGGAGGGATCGGGTTTCCTTTCCTTCCACGGTTTCAGCAAGTTGATATGATACACTCTTTCACTCGGTCGACAATTAGGTTGTTTAACTAAATAATCGACGAGTCCTTTTCTTTCTTTAATTTCATAAGGTCCTTGCCAATGAGCTAACAATTTATAATGTGAGGTTGGGACTAATACCATAACACGATCACCCGGGTCAAATTCCCGAATGGTGGTGTTTCTATTATAATAACGTGACTGTGCTGCTTGCGCTTTTTCTAAATTCTCTTTTAGGATAGGTCTGATTTTCTCTACTCTATTGCGTAACTGCGCGATATATTCAAGAATATTTGAGGTAGGGAGTACCTCCTCCTCCCAACCTTCTTTTAACATGTCCAAAATCCCCCTGGGTTGTCTTCCATACAATAATTCAAAAGGAGAAAACCCTGATGAGGTTTGAGGGACTTCCTGGTAGGCAAACAAAATGAGAGGAAGCAACTGATCCCAGTTTCTTCCGTCCTCGTTAACTACCTTGCATAACATCTGTTTTAATGTCTGGTTAAAACGTTCAACCAATCCATCAGCTAGCTGAGCGCAACGGAACAGCCTCTGGAAAGCGAGTGGCATACTCTACTAGAATCAAAATATATTTAAAGCCTTTTAACGAGGGTTCTAATGGACCAACGAGATCTATACCCACTCGTTCAAACGGGATGTCAATAAGGGGAAGGGGAATAAGAGGAGCTGACATGAAGCGCAAAATCGCCCGGCCAAAAAAATCTGAGTTTTATCCTCGCCAAAGTCTTTTCGGAGCCTAGATGGGCTCCTAGAAGGTGGGCATGTGCTAATTCACATACGTTTCGCCGAAACGTACATGGGATTAACAACAAAGCCCGCACTTCACCCTCGTGTTCTGCCACTCTATATAATAATTCATTTTTAATTACAAAGAACGGCATCTGTGGCATGGGATCTAGGTTTGTATAACCATCTGTAGATACTACCGCATTTCTAGCATTTTTTAATGAATCATCATTCCATTGTTCTCTTTTGAATGATGATGGGGTTATTCGGAATTGTGTCGTTAAGTTTTGAATAGGATCTCTTTCGAGTTCAATGGGAGGGGCTATTGTCTCTATGTCTTCTGCGTCGACTGTACCAGCTCCCGCAGAGGACGATGGGACATCAAAACTTTCGCACTGGGTACCCGTATGTATCCGTGCTACTGAGGAACACGGCGTGGAGGCAGTCGGAGCATTATTCTCCATCACTAAGCCCAAATTCTTATTTGATGCAGTTATGTTCTTACCGCTGTTAATTTTATTCCAATCTCTTCCTAATATGACTGGAAAAGGGGATTGGGTAATACTGCCATAGCCATACTGGTTATTTTATGCTCTACCGATATTACACACCTGGCTGTTTTGTAATATTTAATATCCCCATGTATACACTTTAGACTAGTTTTCCCTTTAGTCCACTGTTGCGGTAATACGTAACGGGCAGCAACAATGGAAATGTTACTCCCGGAGTCAAACATTGCCCTTACCTTTTTGCCATTTATAATAACTGCACCTGTATATGGAAGAGACAGAGGGTTATTCACTGCGGCACATTACCTTTCTCCCCTTACTATCGAACAATCCATAGGCCCGTAGGCACAGTTCGGGGACAGATGTCCGATCTCCCCGCACTTGAAACAGCGAGGGGGACCGGCTAGTCTGTCCCTTCTACGAACGGCAGGTTCGGGAGTCTGTCGGGGGGGCTCAGGGATTGCCCCACGTATCTGTTGGGTTCGGCGAGAAGACCGTTCCGACCACCCCGATTTATAGGCTGCCCAATGACGCTCTGCTGTTTGGATCAAGGTGTCCATATCCTCGAACGTATGCTTTCGTACTTGTTGGGAGATGTGGTCAGGGAGGGCATGTACGAATGTCTCGCACGCAAGGAGCTCAGCTATTTTGTGGGAGGAGTTAATGTCGGGCCGTAGCCAGTGACACACCTTACCCCAAGCTTCAAAGCCCTGAGTTCTTAACGGCCTTTCCGGATCAAATTGCCACTCCCTCCACTCTCTCGCCTGTTGTTCTGGTGAAAAGCCGTAGCACTTGAACACCTCAGTTTTCAGAGCATCATAATTGGCTGCCTGCTCCTCGGTTAAGTCGTAATAGGCCCTCTGCGCCGTTCCCTTCAAATAGGGAGCCAGTATGTACGCCCACTCCGACCTCGGCCAAGCGTTCCGCTTAGCGGTACGTTTGAAGATCAAAAGTAGGACTCGATGTCATCTGCTTCCGTCAAAGGAGTTAACTGAATTGGCTGTGATCGAGCCACCTCCGTCCGTGCACCAGCACAGGCACGAGCCTCCGTTTCTGCTAATTGGGTCCTGGTTTCCCCCATCCGGATCTTCAGAGTTTGGAGATCACCCATGATAGTATGTAGCACCATATTGAGGTCCTGTTCTTCGCTCATGACGAACAAATATCCTTGCCAACTACGCCAATTGTAATAAATAAAGAGTCCTTTCAAAATAGAAAAAGGTTTGGGGGTTGTCCCCATATATTGTCGTCCAGACAGAAATGAAAAGAAGATTATTCAAAATGACTTTTCAGTACAAAGTGAATAATGTATTGCAACAAAATGGCGTTTATATAACAGATGGGATGATGGGAGAGGAAATGGTTGGCAGGAAATTATACATACATGTGTACATATATACACACACACATATACTATGGGGTGCCAAACGGGCAAATACACTGATTTTATGAATATATAAAGTCGGCGTCAGAATATATGAAGTCAAAACTTGAATATATAAAGTCACTGTCGGAATATATAAAGTCAAAACTTGAATATATAAAGTCAGCGTCGGTATACATAAAGTCATTCCTGATTATATAAAGTCAACATTGGAGTATATAAACTCACTCCTGAATATATAAAGTGAAAGTCAAAATCTATTGATTGAAACGACTCTGAACTGAACTAAGTTAACAAAAACGTATTCAGAAAAATAAATTAAAAAAACACTGTTCGGTTAATGTTTTGAAAATGATGCATGTGCCCTGCCCAGGATTGGTTCCTGCCTTGCGCCCAGTGTTGGCTGGGATTGGCTCCAGCAGATCCCGGTGACCCTGTGGTCGGATTCAACGGGTTGGGAAATGGATGGCTATTCCAGCGCTGACTTTGTGTATTCCGACGTTGACTTTATATATTGAAGTTTTGACTTTATATATTCCAGCGCTGACTTTATATATTCAGAAATATTCTAACGCCGTCTTTATATACTCAGGTTTTGACTTTATATATTTGGGAATGACTTTATATATTTAAATTTTGACTTTATATACTGTATTCCAGCGCTGACTTTATATATTCAAGTTTTGACTTTATTTATTCTGACAGTGACTTTATATAATCAAGTTTTGACTTTATATATTTGGGAATGACTTTATATATAAAACTTTTGACTTGACGCCCAGGAGGACCGGAGGAGGGCTTGTGCCTCCTCTAGACCGCGAAGGGGCGTCCGCCCTGGTTATGTTGGGGGCCTCGGGTAAAGAGCTTGGAAGCCCAGCCCTGTAGAGACTCGTGGCCACCGCCAGACGGCGCCCCGGTGCCTGAATATCCCTGGAGCCCAGCACTTCCGCCACTCCAGGAAGTGCTGGGGGGAAGACGACAGGGGACACCCAGATGGCTTCCAGGTGCGCAGCCGGCACTTCCGCCACCCTGGGGCGTGGCTACAGAGGAGTACCGGGAAGCAGCTGGAGCCTATCCGGGTTCCTATTTAAGGGGCCGCCTCCCTTCAGTCGATGGCGGAAGTCGGGTGGAAGAGGACGGAGCTAGAGAGAGGACGGGAGGCGGCCAGGAGAGAGGCATTGTGACTGTGTGGCCTGGACATTTGGGGGAATGGTGCTGGAGGCACTGGGAAGTACACTAACTTCATTATCTATAATAATAAAAGGCAAAGCCCTCACTGACTCACTGACTCACTGACTGACTGACTGACTGACTGACCCATCACTAATTCTCCAACTTCCCATGTAGGTAGAAAGCTGAAATTTGGCAGGCTTATTCCTTACAGCTTACTTACAAAAGTTAAACAGGTTTCATTTCGAAATTCTACGCGTAACGGTCATAACGGTCAACAACGTCCACCATGTTGAACTTTCTTATTCATGGCCCCATCTTCACGAAATTTGGTAGGTGGCTTCCCTGCGCTAACCAAAACCGATGTACATACTTATTTCGGTGGTATGATGCTACTGTCGGCCACCATATTCAATTTAACAAACGTCACTAATTCTCCAACTTCCCGTGTAGGTAGAAGGCTGAAATTTGGCAGGCTCATTCCTTACAGCTTACTTACAAAAGTTAAACAGGTTTCATTTCGAAATTTTACGCGTAACGGTCATAACGGTCAACAATGTCCGCCATATTGAACTTTCTTATTCATGGCCCCACCTTCACGAAATTTGGTAGGCAGCTTCCCTGCGCTATCCGAAACCAATGTACATACTTATTTCGTTGGTGTGACGCCACTGTCAGCCGCCATATTGAACTTTCCAACGTCACTAATTCTCCAACTTCCCATGTAGGTAGAAGGCTGAAATTTGGTACGTATTTCGGTGGTATGATGCCACTGTCTGCCACCATATTGAACTTTTAATGGAAACTGATGTCCGTACTTATTTCGTTGGTATGACACCACTGTCGGCCGCCATATTGAACTTTCTAACGTCACTAATTCACCAACTTCCCGTGTAGGTAGAAGGCTGAAATTTGGCAGGCTCATTCCTTACAGCTTACTTACAGCAGTTAAGCAGGTTTCATTTCGAAATTCTACGCGTAACCGTCATAATGGTCAACAACGTCCGCCATGTTGAACTTTCTTATTTACGGCCCCATCTTCACGAAATTTGGTAGGTGGCTTCCCTGAGCTAACCAAAACCAATGTACGTACTTATTTCGGTGGTATGACGCCACTGTCAGCCACCATATTGAATTTTCCAACATCATTAATTCTCCAACTTCCCATGTAGGTAGAAGACTGAAATTTGGCAGGCTCATTCCTTACAGCTTACTTACAAAAGTTAAGCAGGTTTCATATTGAAATTCTACGCGTAATGGTCATAACGGTCAACAACGTTCGCCCTGTTGAACTTTCTTATTTATGGCCCCATCTTCTCGAAATTTGGTAGGCGGCTTCCCTGCACTAACCAAAACCAATGTACGTACTTATTTCGGTGGTATGATGCCACTGTTGGCCGCCATATTGAACTTTTCAACAGTCTTTATTACTTATGGGCCCATCTTCAAGAAATTTGGTACACGGGTTCCCAACGCTAACTGAATCCTACTTACATACATATATATACGTCCATAGCCTGCACCTCGGTCACCGTGTGAGGTGCCGTTGGGTCCCCCATCCCAATGCCTCCCACGTTGTTGGCTGCCTTGCTTTATGAGACCGTCCGTTGCTCCGGTCTCTACATTCCCTTCCTTGCTTCGCCACGGGATTCACGTCTCCCTACTGATAACTACAGCCTTTTTGTTTAATCCACGGCTTCTTTGCTGTTTTATTGTTTGTTTATTACAATTATAGTTATTATATAGGTAATTTAGACTTACTTTACATTTCTCAGGTACCCATTTCCTTTATCATTCCAACCTCCATTACCATGTCTATTGAGGTGATTACTATTGATCAAAGAACTGTCACTTACCGAGTGGTTTCCATGCCCGGAGATACCACCTACCTTTTCCATTCTCTTTGTTACATATTGCACGGCCATATCAGGCTCACTCTTGATATCCGGAGGAACATTGTGTCTTATGTATTGAATGACTGGGACAGGTTCAAGGTGTGGACTGATGACGGTACAGGAGATAATTATACTACACAGGAGCACTAGAAGAGTTAAATGCTTAAGCTCTTCACCTATGGTTCTGCATGTGAGTTGATGGCTGCCGCTGAATTGTTCGGTTGTCGCTTTCAAGTGTACCGAAATAGCCAAATATTTTACACCTTTCGACAACCGCCAATGCCTCTTAAACATCTTAGATTCACAGCTGACGATTTCAGTAGTGGACACTTTGATGTTTATGAATGTTTAAACTCTCAAAAGCTGGATGTGATTTTATCGATGAAACTGGTTGTGTGCTTACAATGCTTGACAGATGCCGAATGTCACTTCAACACAACAAATCCTGCAAATACTGTCGTAATTGAAACAAACCATGAAACTCAAACCAATTATGACAGCAGCAATCCAAGCTATGAGATTTGAAACAAGATTACTGTTCACATGGCCAACTGTAAGTTGCATGCTCAAGAGTAAGCTCAGCGTACAGCTTGGTCATGTTACAACCGGAGGGCCGAACTGACAACGTGGCACTCAAAGAGATCCTTAACAAATAATTATTGGTATATTTTCCCTCAGTTTAAAAAGGTTTAGTTTTTTTCTTAATAAAAATTTTAATGCAGTACTTACGCTGCTGGCCGGGTATTTTGCTAGTTGTAAATATATTGTGAATAAATGTGTGTTGAGTGAAATTAAGATGTCCACCTGTCTGTGTCCGGGTTCAAGTCCACAATAGTTAAATTTAGTCATCATTGCATAACTTTTTCTTTACCATAGAAATTTAAAGACTAAATTCAACTTCCATTCCTAACAAAGATATTTCTGGCGACTAAATAGAACCCACTTATATCCAAATTCGAGCTATTGAGCTGTCGGCTGCCTGCCTGAATAAGTCACCCTCACTTCGCTCTTACTTTTTTACCGTTCATTTAATCATGGCTAGTGGCGGAAAAATTATAAAATGGAAGAAAGATTACACTGAGTATGGCTTTACCAAAACAATTATTGATGGCGAATCGATTATTCATAAAGCTTCAATTGGTTATCTATTTTTCTGTGTTAACCTCAGATTTTTTCATACTTCTTCTCAAACCAAGGGGGTGCAAGGGTAAAATGAATCGGGAAGCGCTGATCAATGTAATCGGTGTACCAGGAAATTATGCACTTACAGAAGCTCCGCTTTGCTTGTATTGCAAAGTGTGATTAAATGTGTGATTTTTTAACGCGTTATGGAGCACATGCATCGAAGCTTCTCAGCTGTGCTTGTGCTAAGAAAAGGAAACATTTTAAAAATAACGTAACACGATTGTCAATGTAACCTTTTGTAAGTAGTGCCTGGAGGATTCAGTGTGGAGAAACTGTAGAGACAGCGTGTGTATTAACTTGTGGATTTTTCTGTGAGTATTTGGTGGCAGAGTGACAAACTCGCTTCCATATTACACTGCGTTAGCTGTGGAGCTCAGCTCAGTGCGAAATGAGGTGAATGGGAGGGGAGATGATGACGTGACTCCCCCACCCGCCTTAACTGTCAATCCCCCACAAACACAGTCTCTCGGAATTTGCATAAGCACAGCCCCTCACCTGCAATTTTAACTTAGTTACAAAGTGATCAAAACTCTTGTTTATATCCTGCGTCCTCTCATTAAACTTATATCCCGCATTACCCGTGGGCATGACAAACGCCAGCCGCAGCCTGTCAATGAACTTAATTTAAACTTTAGGTTTACACCATGCTTTGTTTCCGAAGTAGCAGCACTCATGAATATGGTTGTATATGTCACTCGCTCGTTTTTATTGTTTCGCTGCCTTCTAAATTATATAATGCATGTTTTCTTCAGCGCTTTTTGGAGCTCTTCCTGGTTTTCGACGTACTGCGTTGACAGTCAGTTCACGTGATTACGTAGGAGGCGTGATGATGTCACACAAAACTCCGCCCCCCACGGATTTTGAGCTCAACTCCATTACAGTAAATGGAGAAAAATAGCAACCAGTTATGACCATTATGCGTAGAATTTCGAAATGAAACCTGCCCAGCTTTTTTAAGGAAGCTGTAAGGAATGAGCCTGCCAAATTTCAGCCTTCTACCTACACGGGAACTTAGTGATGAGTCAGTGAGTGAGTCAGTGAGTCAGTCAGTCAGTCAGTCAGTGAGGGCTTTGCCTTTTATTAGTATAGATGATACCTGCATATATGTTGCTATGTGAGACATGAAGCAGACAGATTAAACAGACAAACAAATAACACAAAGAGGCTGTCTATTTAATTGAGAGTTCTAATTCATCTTTACACAGATAAATAGCTTTACAAAACCAATTCTTTAAAAAATCATGTCTAATGTTGTCTAATGTTGTTGTGGAGTTGTTGCTTTGGGTTGCATTGAAATGGAGTCTTTCTCTTTACTGAATTATCTTTTGTCTATGGCGTGCAGTGCTTTCCTCAGTTAGGCCCTTTGCTGTGTCATCTGCAGCTTCATAGGGTAAAGCATTATTCTTTCTGGGTCAAGAGATTAACATGATGAAGTTCCCTTCCTGAAGTAATGGCTGCTTCATAGCCTTCAGACTGGCTCAGGGCTTGGTTTGGCAAACATTCAGCTTTCAACTCCCTAAAGAGGTAAGATCTCCACCAGTTTTCTGGTTTCAGAGATTTTCAGTCATTTTGGAGAGTGTGCTCAGGAGTGATTCCAGGAGTTCTCTCAGAATTACCTTGAGAATCTCCAGATTGGCTGAGTGCAACTGGTTTATGAAGGAAGGCAGAACCTCACCTGATTGGATTAAAGTCACTTCCAGTTACAAAATCAGTGTCTCATCATAGGTGAGTTCTTCTATCCATCAGAGTTATCCTTTATTGACAGTTCTGAGTTCCATCTGTCCGTTTCACACCTTCTGTCTCAGGATGTCTGTAGAGATGCCTCTGCAAAGATGACAATTTAACTCTGATTCACACTTTTGTTATCAAATGAACTGGAGTTCATTCATTTAGTTTGGAATGTAAGTGGGGGTTTGGCGCAGCTGAATGTCTGATAAATCAACTGCCTTAACAAGCCTGGAGTACTACTAAAGCATAGCAGAAGTGACAATGCCCAGTTATATTACTTATATTACCCTTCTTCCCTACCAAAGTTTTTTGCTCACCACTGGGCCTTATCCATTCTCTTTCATCCTGGCTCACTCTCTTCATTGATTTTTTTGTATTTTGCTGCATCTGTTTTTTATAGCACTTTTCACCTTGATTATAGTTTGGCTTACATGGACTCAAAAAAAGAAAAATAAATGCTTGTGGGGCATCCTTACATATAGACAACAGCCATCTTATGTGAAAATCAAAATCAGATACCCCATATTTTCATTTTGGTTGGGTACTATGATGGACTGGTGTAGTGTGTTTGTATAGGTTTCTTCAGGGTGCTCCATTTATTTTCTGCTCCCATGCTGTTTGTTTTATCTGACTGACAGATTCAAGGTAGCCAAGCATGAGTAAGTGTGGATATGCCCTCTAATTGTTCTCTGTTTTAGTAATATATAAGCTGTTTATCAATCCTAAATAAGTGCATAGTAGAATCTTACTGTGAAATATGAATTAATTTGTAATACTGTTGGTAAATAATGGATATGTGATAATTAAATGCATCGTGAGGTGGGGATATGGGGATTTGTAAAAGAAATACAATAAAAAAGGAGGACATTCAGATGTATGAGCTGTGATTAACACACTGATATCAGATTTTACAGCAAGATGGCAACAAATCCATCAAAATAATAATGACAAATGTTTTTGTCATAGGCAAACTGCAATAAAACTATACTGCTTGTAGTTGCATTCTTTTGTATTTTCCAATAAAAGTGAATGTGTTGCTTCACACTATCAGCAAAAAAACAGAATATTCATTTTAGTTTAATTTCATGGAACCGTTAACATAATAAAGCAGTCTGTTATAAGTCATTACAACTTTGCATAAACTACATAAGGAATATTTTTTTATTTTTCTAAATGATTAATTCCTTTTTGTTTATAATATTAGTTTAAATTGCAGTAGATTTTCATCTTTTCTATTTAAAATCTGGGCAGCTAGAGCTAAGCTCAGTTAAATCTTCGGTTTGTTCTTGTATTCTGGTGTGCTGGTTGAATAAAACAATGCAGGAAGCGCCACAGTGCCTATGAACAATATTCACCTTCATTCAAACGTTTCAGATTGTTATTGTTATACAACATTGAATCACAGTGGATTGAATTTGGCTTTTATGACAAGGATCAATAGACATGAACAAATATAAAGCATAAAATAATTGATTTGAGTCAGTATTTAGTAGTTGAACCTTTAGCTGCCATGACAGACAGCCTTGAAACTGTGTGCACAGGCCTCTATCAGCTTTGAACAAGTGGATGCTGCAGTTTCCCCATTCTTTTTTTTACAAAACTGCTGAAGCGCTGTCAGATTGTATGAGGATTGTGAGTGAACAGCCTTTATCAAGTCCTACCACCAATTCTTCAGAGGATTTATAAACATGGTCTGTTTCAAGTCTGCTTTAAGACAGACAGAGGGTTTTTAAGTAATCAACAGAAGTGCAAATTGTTTGTAAGGCTTAATTTATTTTAATTGCTACAGAACATCTGTAGGTTGTAACTTATTAGTTGTTCCCTGAATGGTCCATTTGTAATATTCTGATATTTCCTTTTTTTGCTAACCTAAACTTTACATTTAAAGTCTGGCAGTTTACTGCTTACCTTTTCAACATTTTCAACATTCATTGCATTTCAGCTGTTAAAATTCAAAGGAAAAACTGGAAAAACAGAAGTGTTTTAGAACTTTTGATTGGTACTGTATATACTGTAGTCTTCTCCTTATTACATTGTTTGCCTTTCTTTCACGTTTTGATTTTCACAAAATATTATTTTCTTTTTATATTATTAATACTTTTGCTATGTGGAAAGGCTACTCTACTCTACCCAGACAAAATACATCTTTATTTTGCCTAATGTCATTTTTTTCAACAGTATTTTCTGTTCCAATGGTGTCCTCCTTTATTTGCAGAATCTAGATTCTTCTGTTACTTTTTTGTCACATTCTGCTAGTTTTTTTTTTATCTTTCAAGCTGTAATGAATAATGAATCCTTAATATATTTGTAGTTTCTTTAATCCTTATTTTATTTTGAAGGAATAATTTCCATCTGGCCAACAATACATATTCAGCCTTACAATTTGAAGGTTTAGGTTTGACCCTGATGCATCATAAAATTTCCTTGCATCTGTTATTATTCTATTTTTATTAACGAAATCTACGTATCTATATTAAAGCTCTTTTACTATCTGACCTTGGCTTCCTGATATTGCCATTCCTTCTATTTTTCTGTCGCTTTTTAAATGTGAAACACACAGTCAAATGTATCCTTATCTGACAACATTCTTAACTGAGATAAACATACATTATAAACTGTTATTTTTGCTCTTTATATTTTTGTTCAAATTCAAGTTCATTGTCCACTCTATGAAGAGATTCTAACTTGCATGTCTCAAGAAGACTAATAATGGTACTGTAATGCAGAGTATAATAAAGGCATTGCATGCAACATGAGATAATGGACACATATAAAAACGCACATCAGGCACACTCATGCAGGTATCAGTATGAACAGCTATTGAGTAGCCTTATGACCTGAAAGTACAAACATTCCTTCATCTCTTCTCTCATAGCTTTCCAAATCATATGCACATAAGTGTCGGTTTTTCAGTTGATTCTCATTTATAGTTGCAAGTGATGACTAAATCAGCAATGTTAAAATTCAAGTATAGTTTGGCAAAACTCAGTATAAAATTCATTAAACATTCAATTTCATAATCAAGAAATACACAACTCACCTCAAACAGTTGTTTGGGGCATTTTAAAGGTTTTTGAGGTATAAAACAAGGAATATTGATCCCTAAAGCTTTGTTCACACTTACGGATTATTTTTGGCAGCTTTGTAAAAATGGTAACTTGTAGAACACCAGTGAAATCAATCCTATTTTATGATTTTATTCACATCATCATGGAAATGCACAGCGGGTTTTTTACAAATGTGACATGCTGCGTATTTTAACATGAAGATACGTCCCATGATGCACATTACTACAAATGAGAATGTGGATATCCACGCTTGAGGTGCTGTTCAGCTTCTGTCTTCAACACATCTCTAGGATTGCCATTGCCATTGTCATCTGTCTGCTACTTCAGTCACAGCTTTAAAATCTAGTAGGAAGACTCACTACTTCAGTTTAGCACACCCCAACAAGAGCTACTGGTTAACTTTGCATGCTACATCTCTATTGTTAGTCATTAGTCCTAAAACATAAGTAATACGATATTTGTAAAAGATCAGTGATGCAGTCAGTGAGTGTGCTGGGAGGTGAATCTGTAGGGAAGTCTGTACTAAGATATAACTGTATATACAGTGGAAGTTAAGGCCATGTCTGTGAATAATCTGACCCAAAGGAAGGATATAAAGTAGAAAAAGTCATGGCCCAAGGATTGAACCCTGAGGGACACCATGTGACACAGGTGAGATGGAGGATTTATATCGGCCGAGTGTGACAAACTGTTGCCTATTAGAGAGATATGATGTGAGCCATTGAAGGGCTAAGCCAGAGATGCCTACAGCAGAGAGATGTGACAGGAGGATTTCATGATTAACACTGTCAAATGCTGCACATAAGTCAAGAAGGAGGAGAATATTAAGTGAACCATAGTCTGATGACTGGAGAAGATCATTAACTACACAGAGAAGAGGTGTCTCAGTGCTGTGCTGTGTACGAAAGGCTCATAGAATGTATTGTCTAGAAGAAAAGCATGGAGTTGTGTAGCAACCATGCGTTCCATCACCTTAGCCAAAAACGGGAGATTAGAGATAGGCCTGTAACTGGAGAGAAAAGAAGGATCCAGGTTAGGTTATTTAAGGATTGGTGTAACTGCAGCAGTTTTGAGGGTAGCAGGGACAGAACCTGAAATGAAACATGCATTTACCAATGAGGCAGCAGGAATACTAATTATGGATGAGCGTGACATAAGCAGAGAAGTGGGGGCAGGATCAAGCAGACAGGAGGAGGAATTAGACTTATTAATAAGTTCAGAGATGGCAAGAGAGTTATTAGGCGAGAAACAAGTGAGTTTTGATGATGGAGATGGCAGTTCAGAATGAGTGAGTGATTGAGGTGTGGTGGGGAAATTGTGATAGATTTGATCAATTTTGGCATTAAAGAAATGTAAGAAAGCCTGACACTGTTCAGCTGTATTGGTGCATGCTAGAGGAGAGGGTTGGAGGAGTTTATTAACAGTTCTAAAAAGAGTTCTAGAGAAGAATAATAGTTGGAGCGAACAGTATTAAGGGCATCCCTATATTTAAGTATGTGCTCAGTATTAAGCTGTGAATGAACTATGAGGCCCGTTTTCTTATAAATCCGTTCAAGATGCCGGCTAGTGGCTTTCATAGCTCTGAGCTCATTGGTGTACCAGGAACAGGAGCAGGAGGCTGGAACATGCCTAGTCCTTAAGGGAGCAAAGTTATCTAACAGTTGGGAAACACAGCTGTTATAAAGGGAAACCATGTTTTCAGGAGAGGGAAGACTATGCAATTCAGAAAGAGACGAAGACAGAAGGGAAGCAGCAAACAAATCAGAATTAACAGACCTAATGTTGCGATAGGAAACAGACTTTTTCTTGACACATGTAGTGGTAATAATACTAAAGTTACATTCAATAAGCTTATGATCAGGAATACCAGAGAGTGAACCTGAGACAGAGACATTATTCAAGCCATTTGAACAAAGCAAGTCAAGAATATGACCCTTAGTATGAGTGGGAAAATCCACATGCTGTGTCAAGTCAAAACAATCCAAAGTTGAGATAAATTCTGTTGAAAGAGAGCAGTTGATATCAACATGAATATTAAAATCACCAGGTAAAATTACAGCAGGGCAAAGAGATGAGATTACAGTGAGAAGTTCACTAAGTTCAGACAGAAAGTTCACCACAGATTTGGGAGGGCGATAAACTAACAACAGCAGTACCGGAGGGGAGGAAACCATTTTAATAGAAATATATTCAAAAAAGAAGACTTCTTTCATTGTCAAGGTAGATCTATAAACCACAGCCAGGCCACCCCCTTTTCCTGTTAACCTGGGTTTAGACATGTGGCTATAGCCTGGGGGAGACAGCAAGTTTAAATGTAAATAGTCACCAAGTTGTTGCCAAGTTTCTGTAAGGAGAACTGGCTTCTGGGAGATGAGGTCTTTAATCAGCGAAGTCTTGTTAGTGATGGAGCGAGTGTTCAAAAGGGCAAGCCTAAAGTTGGAATAGCCGAACAGCTGAAGAGGACAAAGATGGCCCATGACTTATTCCTCAGACAGCACTAGCTTTACGCCAGTGAACACGGTGACATGTCAATATACTTGTAATCGACAAGTCAAAGCCATAGATCCGTGAGGGGCCTCATTTAGACCAGTGAATATAGTGAAGATGCTGAGTAATTCCAAGCGAATGACAAAAACTATAAGTCAGGGAGACCAATCGTGGATGACAGTCAAGATTTTTAAGTTCATATGGAGAATATATGAGCTGCATTGCCACAACACACAGCACAACTCCAAACCAGAGACAGAACAGGACAGACATAAGAATATCCAGACACTGGTGGACACCGCCAAGAGGGAACAGAATGCCACACAACACCATGCCAACTCCAGCTACACACGTTAGCCAACCCAAATTTCACTGCATAACCAGCTAGAAAAGGAAAAGCACAGCAGGCAGGCTGCACATTCGCAGTTCAGACTGGCGACTGCAAACGAAGCAAGAGTAGATTCATACTCACTTACTAACAGGAGAAAAGGAAGAGAGCTCACACAGGACTGAAGCAGGCGTGATCAAGGCAAAGGCAAAGCGTTTTGCTCACATGTCCCCTGTTCTCTCCCAGCTTCACTGGTTAGCGGTTCCATCAAGGATTAAATTCAAGATTCTGCTTCTTACCTTCTAAGGCCTACATAACCTTGCCCCCCTCTACCTCACCCAACTACTAGCTCCTTACACTCCTTGTCACTCTCTCAGGTCCTCGAGCAGGAATCTCCTTACTATCCCACGCACCAGACTCTCCACCTTGGGAGGCAGGTCCTTCAGTGCTATAGCCCCTCAACTCTGGAACTCTCTTCCTGAGTCTCTCTGAGATTGCTCCTCTTTCTGCACTTTTAAATCTCAACTGAAAATTTTCCTCTTCTACGAACTTTTGTCATCTGTGTAATTTTTTTTTTTAATCTGTAAGTAAAGTGACCTTGGTTTTGCGAAAGGCGCTCAATAAATGTAACTTATTATTTTACTGTATTATGCAGGTTAGGTGCATTGGCGATCCTAAATTGTCCCTAGTGTGTGCTTGGTGTGTGTGTGTGTGCCCTGCAGTGGGCTGGCGTCCTGCCCAGGGTTTATTTCTGCATTGCGCCCTGTGTTGGCTGGGATTGGCTCCAGCAGACCCCCGTGACCCTGCATTAGGATATAGCGGGTTGGATAATAGATTTATGGATGGATGGATTATTAAAACTGTTACTAACACTCACAGACTCTGTTTATCTTCTCAGTACACACATGCGGCACTTGGTGCCACTGCTCTACTATCAAGTTGTTTTCCTGCCTATGCATTTGGCTTTGCAGTTTGTGCTATTGCTTATTGTACTATTACTATTGTACTTCTGAGGTGCCATTGATAGGTGGCCATCTAGATCCGTGAAGAGGATTACTTGTGTTTTGTTTTGTGTATTGTATTAAACCGACTTTTTGACACCCTACACACCCAACCTTCCTTGAAAGAGGTTTCTCTCTGAATTGCCTTTCCCAAGATTTCTTCCATTTTTTTCCCTACAAGGGTTTTTTTGGGGAGTTTTTTCTTGTCTTCTTAGTGACTCAAGGTTGGGGGTGGGGAGGTTGTTGTAAGGAACAGGGACTGTTGAAGCTCTTTGAAACACTCCTTGTGTGATTTTGGGCTATACAAAAAACAAATTGTTGGTTGTTGTGAATCCCTAAATCGTGGCTGAGGGGAGCTAGGTTGTGAAGTCATTCTTTTTTTTCTAATCACGTTAATTGATTTTCTTATAATTTTTTACATTTGCACATGTCTAGTGTGAAAATATAATACATATTTGACAACTAAAATATGTAGGATTGATATTCCTGTTATTGACAGTCTGCTTTGCTGATGTTGACAATGGGAAGGAGTCCAACAGGGAAGTACTTCAAACTCTTTTGTTACATTTTAAACATTTATTTTTCAATACAAAAATCAAACAACATGTTACGAGATGGTCTAACCTCCATCTCACCATAGCAAAAAGAATTAATACTATTAAAGCTGCTATATCTATTCCTGAGTATCCCTACGTATATCAAGAAAACAGACCCATTTGAAATGGCCACATATCCAAAAAGCAACTCTATAAAGATTTAAGCCAAAGGCATGGTACTACCAAACATTTAATTTTTCTATTGGACAGCAAATATAAGCGTGATAATTGGCAGAAATTAATGAATGAATTTACACTGGGCCTGGCTTACTCTGTTCTAAATCTTGTCTGTATGCCCTGCTCTCTGCTCTAATCAACATTAGCTATCGTGAATTTACCAGCAATCCAGTCATCTACCAATTACTTAAAATACGTAACCAATGCAGCATGCACGTCAAGCTAGAGAAAGTCTTATCTGCACAGTAATCACCTTTCCCAACCTTCTTGAACCTACCTAGTATTGAGCCTATAGGAAACATTAGGGATTAAATAGTTTGAGATCTTTATATTGATGACATATTAGGATCTTATGATTAATTATAGTCCAAATTTAACTTTACCTATGCAACTTTTCATATCTCACAACCATATCTATCCCAGAGGGCATATGGGTTAGTGTTGATGAAAACACAGACAGCATTTCAACAATATTAAACATATTTCATAGATTCTACCCCTCAAAGATCCTAAGGAATGGTGGGAAAGGGACCTTTCTATTGATAACTTGGAAAAGGATTGGAAGTCAGCCTTAGAACAGAATGCATTCTAGATATATACTGTAAGTGCCAAGTGTTCCATTGATCACATTTACCTTGTTTAAAAATTGTTCAAAATGTGCCCAGGACAAGATTCAATTATCATTTGTTTTACTGAGTAGTATGCCATTGTATTGTGCTTTTCATAAACATATCTTGAGAACTCATCCCTTTTGCTCCACTTCCTTCACTGTAGTTTTAAATGTAATCTTCTCTCCACCATCACTTCAACTCCTCATTGGCATTCTTTATTTCTAAGCAAAATGTTTGTTTTATTTTTTATGCAGTTTATTAACCTCTTTTCTTTATGCCCATGCTTTTGTTCTGCCACCTTTTAAAAAGAAAGCCACCATTTCCACTTTTTTACTATTCCCACCACCCTGTCTTCTTTTCATTCTTCTAGTTCTTTTGTACAAGTTTACCACCTTTTCATCTTCTAACACACACACGCTGTATTTACTTTCCATACACCCCTCTCCCCTTTCAGCTTCCATGATCACAATGCAGTGATCTATAGGGAAGACTGACATTATCTTGAGTATGTACAGTATTTTCTACAAACACATTATCTATTCTTTGGCTTTCCACCACTTGCTCCTTTGCATTTTAAGCATTTTCCTTTTATTTCTACACTTCTTTAAACATCATAAAGCTCTGCATCTTTAAAAAGTTTCTGTGACTTCTTTCATGTTTGGTCTTTCTCTGTTCTTTTGTTTTCCTTTCCAATGGATAATTGAAGTCACCAGCCACTATTTTATACTTTCCCTTTGCTATCACCTGTTTTAATTTTTAAACAATTCTGATCATTCATCTTGTTTCTAGTCCATGTATGTTTATTTAGGATGCACACTTCTCTTTTCCTACTTTTAAATTTTCTGTTACAAATCTGTCTGGAATCATTTCTTCTACTCCATTTGCTGCAGTGTTTAAGTTAACAACTAACACCCATGTTCCTGTATTCAATAGTCCATGACAATTTATTTCACTTTTTTTTTTTCAAAAACGGGCCCAACCAGTGAGACTCCATCTCCTCTTCTGTTCCTCTGTCCTTAAGTTTAAGCTCATGTCATGTGTAGATATGTAGAGCAATGAAATTCTTACTTGGATTACCACAAATTAGTGACAGCAGTAGTGACGGTAAACAACAGACTATGAATATAATGTCAAACATATATATATATATATATATATATATATATATAGTGGCAGACAGCCAGGGGCTTTGCTGAGTCGGGACATCCTTCTGAGGAGAGGACTGAGGGAGAGGACATGTCAACAGCCGTACCTCTACCGGGACACAAGAGAGTAGCCCCACTGGTTTGCATCAGGACCATGGGCTTGGACCTTGGAAGCTCAACCTTACTGTGGCCCATGGCCTCTGACAGGGGCCACCTGGACAGCTGCGGAGCCTTGGTCTGCAGCACTTCCGCCACACCTGAAGTGCTGCCAGAAGAGGATCTGGGTTCCCATGCAGCACTTCTGGGTGTGAAGATAATCAGGGAGCACCTGGAGCCATTCCAGGTGAAGTATAAAAGAGGCCACCTCACTCCATTCAAGGAGACGGTGTCGAGAGGCAGAGGACAGAGCTTGCAGGAGATGAGCGGAGGCAGCAGAAGAGAAAACAATGAACTGAGCTCTATTGTAGGTGTTCTGTGCACTGTATGCAGTGCTGCATTGTAAAGGAAGAGAAGAAAATAAAACTACATGTGTCTTGGGACTTGTGTGTCCTGTTGTCTGTCTGTGATCTGGGCTGATCTTTCCACAATATACATATATACAGTATATATTTATATATATACTAGGGGGCTTTGCCCCCTACTTGCTTCGCTCGCCCACCCCCCAACCCCTCTCTCCGAGGATGTGCTTCATGCTCACCACTTCGCGTCTCTGCTGCTTGTATTGTGAAGGGGTTGGGGCTGAACGCACACTAAGGAGATGCGGATGAATCAGCTGTTGGCTGTCTGCTAGCTTCTATCGAGCTGCGTGGTCTGAATGTTGTGCTGTGCGACGATCATTTAAAAGCCTATACAGCAGCTGTATTTTTGTCTCACTTCCTTGACTCCCGGGATGTTAAAGTGTCTCAGAGAAATTGTATGTAATTAGGGCATGACGTGCAAGTAGTCTCACGGGACTTCAAAGTGTCTCCCCAAGATGATCATGTCTCGACTCAAAATTTTTTTATATAATAGATAAATATATAGTAGGGACCATGGAGGAAGGACCCACATCCTGGCTGGAATGCAGGATAAATTCTTGCCCAGACAAGAAGTCATAATGGATGGACTTGACGAACAGGCATATTAGGAGCAGTTAATTCCCCTAAATGACAGGTCGCAGTGTTCCTGTAGGGTGAACCCAATTAAGACACCAGTAGGGAGCTATGCGATTCGGAGTCTGGAAACACGGACCTGTTGGGGTCTTTGAGTACCGCCAGAGGGCTGTTCTGGACGAGGACTGCCCCAATTTTCACATGACCTCTCCCAGCAGACCTACTCCATGAGACGGCACTTAGGATAACTGGGAATTTCAAGCAGCCGTTTCTGCGGCCTCAGGTAAACAGCCAGCTACTAATAAAACTGCTTGCCAGCGCATGCTGTCATTGACGTTTGGTGACACATGCTATTTTTACTGATCGATTGCTGAATGTCACCTTCCTTTACCAGCAGGTACACTCCTCGAGACATCATGACAGTGATGTGTACTTTAGGCGACTATTACAAGAGGTTCGTACCACTCTGCTAAACAGCAAGCTGCCAATCAGTCTGCATACTTGTGACTGAAACTATTGTGTAGATGTGTGTGCTGCAGGTTACATTCAGTGACCCATATACATGAAAGCACAAAATAATTTAAAATGATGAAAAAGTCTAGTGCGCACTGCTATTCTTCTCCATTACTGACAGCTTCTATGTCTTCATCCATGTCAAAACTACTTTGCTTCATTCCTAAGTAAAAAAGCACAAGTGAGCAAGGTGACCTGTGCTGCATTTTAAAATTAGAATTATTAGTAGTAGTTTTTACCTCCTGTTCTATTTGCTTATGCTATCATGTTTGTAACTGTTAAGGTTGTTCTTCAATGGTGAGAGAATTGAGGAAGTTTTGACTTCACCTTTTGAGGAAGAAAAGCTGTAGTGTCTTCCAGGATCTGTAAGACTCTAGTAAATAGGAACAGCAGGAGCAAATTCATTTGGAGAGAAGCCCAAGTTGGAACATAAAGGAAAGGGGAAAACACACTCAATCCTACATATAGGAAAGAAGCAAAGCCAAGTTAACAAAGCCCTCTGGACTGCTTCGGCTAACTCCTCTACGACTCATGTCTCTCTCATTCTAAGAACAGAAAGTGAAACCACCTTCACCAGCTGACAAGACGACTGAAAGACACTTAGTTAATTTGTTTACTAATAAGGATACTCTGAGGAGCAGGTCACCAGTTCTGAAAGATATCTTCTTTGACTTGTGCAAAAAATCCAAGATGAACAGGGGCTCTCAGATTTTACCATCTCATATTCCTTCCTTAAAGCCAACCTGAAAAGCATTCATCAATGTGAAAGTCTTAATCAATAGGTCCTTTTATATGAGATCTTGGGCTTCATCAGACATTTAAGTTCGTACACATGATTCAAAAAAAGTGTTACATTTAAAGTTAGGTTTATTTCACAGAACCTCTGTTCTCCAGCTGACTAGCACAGTTTATAAACAATCAACATAAAAAACTCCTCATCATTGTTCTTCTGTCATACAGACTTTGTGTCAGTTGCTAGTAGGATGCCTGGTTTTTTATGCTTCTTTCAGTATATCCATGTGAGAGGAGTTAGTATGAGTCTACTTAACCCAAAAAATACCAACATGTAATCTCTGGATGTTACAGTAATTTATTGTACTCTTATTTGACATACACTGATCGGCCACAACATTAAAAAAAACTAACTGGTGAAGTACTTAACATTGATTATCTCGTGACAATGGCACCTTCAGGGGTGGGATTTATTACGTAGCAAATGAATAGTCAATTCTTCAAGGTGATGTGTTGGAAGCAGGAATAATGGATCTGTGTGACTTTGACAAGGGCCGAATTGTGAAGGTTAGACAACTGGGTCAAAGCATCTTCTAAACAGCAGGTTTTTTGTGGGGTGTTCCTGGTGAACTAGCGACAGGGTCACACAAATGTTCATATTACTGCTGAAAATATCTATTGTAATTAAAACAATTTAATTATACAGCAGTCTCTAGGAAATTAACTAGACCATTTTGTGAATCTTGCTGTGTATGGGTGTTTCAGTATTTGACACTATTTTGTTAACCTGTTTGTACTGTAAGCCATGTAAATCATATAAAGATTATTTGATTAAGATTTTGTCTGAATGAGCAGCGTCACACATGTGCGCATCAGAGACTGCTTATAGGCTCTAATATTTTTACTTACCCACTGAACCAGGAGTTGGAGCTGTCCACTAATCCTCTCTCTCTTTTTCACTTGGTAGACCAGTAGACTTAAGTTGTCTGACATTACTTCTGGTTCCTCTGATGTTACTTCAGGTTCTAGACCCACCCCTCCCTGCCAACTCACCATATAAGTGCCATCTTAGCTATTGTGTTTAGTTCTGTTTTCAACTCAGTCTTTAAAGAACAGTTGTTTCCAACTTGCTTGCCAAGTATATAGGGTGGCTACCCAAAACTTTATCTGTGATGTTTGTGTTTATTTCACAGAAGTGTAGTTGGCAGGATTTTGCTAGAAAATAACTAAACACCAAGGCCTTTCTACCATCATCATCAATATGACACCAGAGATCCAGTCTTTGTGGGTCCAGGTCAGCATACACAGGACGTAGCTTACCAACAGTGAGGTGCATAATCAAGCACATGTTGCCCTCGGACAGGACCAATCGCAGGCTCTGTCCAAAGTATTATGACCATTACAAAATAACAATGATATCGAATCATATTTTCTTACCTTTGAGTGTTCTGCCACCCGACTCCATTGGGAGTGAGCGGAGTAGGCGAACATACTGGCACTGTTCTTGAAGAGCGAAGTACAGCAGACTTACTACAACTTCAACAAGCAGGCCGTCTCTAATTTTGACACACTAAAAGCTGACGTGTTGAAATGTTATGGCATCTTTCAAAACTTGTTCCATTTTGACATCGTGAGACCCCTTAAACCTTCAGCTAGAGGACATAAATATATTTTAGTCTTCCTAGTTTATGCTTCCTGTTATAATGAGGCTATCCCATTACGAACAGTCAGGTCTGGGAGTGGTCCTTCCCAATGGCTTTGTGGATTAAACACTATAAAGATGTCTTTAGTGGATGGTGGAGAGGACTCAATGCTATTTCTGTTGTAGGCACTATTTGTTGTATGACCTTTCAGTCAGAGACACTGCAGTTCTCAAACCAGACAATGATGCAGCTGGTCAGAACTCTCTTGATGGTGCTACTGTACAATATGGTGAGGATGAGCAGAGGTTGGCTTGCCTTCTTCTGGTGGTGAAGGAAGTGGAAATGCTGATGCATTTTCTTGGCTAAGGTCAGCTGCCAATTGCATACCAAGGAATTTGGTACTTTTGACCGATTCCACCGTAGATGTGTAGCAAAGTTGGAACAGCATGGGCCATTCTCAAGTCAACAATCATCTCTTTTTTCTTATCCGCATTAGGCAACAGATTGTTGCACCTGCAGCAGTGCGCCAATCATCGTATCTCTTTTCTGTAAGCTGACTCATCCCAATTGCTGATGAGACCCACCACCCTTGTGTCATCTACAAACTTAATAATAGTGTTAGAAATGTGGGGGTCAGTAGTACTCAGTGTGATGGTACTGGAGATGGTGTTTCCATCACGGATTGTCTGGAGTCTCTGTCAGGAATACCAGGATCAAATTGTATAGGAAAGTTTTATAGCCTAGCAGACCTCACTACCCTATGAATTTCTGAGGGATGATAGTTTTGACAGACTGGTCACCTAGTCCTAGTGGAGTTTGCATTTGCTCATTGTGCCTGCATGGGGTTTCTCCAAACACTCCAGTTTCCTTCGTTTTTCTTTCATTTTTCCAAAATAATACCCATTAGATGAACTGGTAATTTCAAGGTAGCTGCTTCTGGTGTGGGCGGCATGGTGGCGCAGTGGTAGCGCTGCTGCCTCGTAGTTAGGAGACCCAGGTTCACTTCCCAAGTCCTCCCTGCATGGAGTTTGCAAGTTCTCCCCGTGTCTGCGTGGGTTTCCTCCGGGCGCTTCGGTTTCTGTCCAAAGACATGCAGGTTAGGTGGATTGGCGATTCTAAATTGGGCTTGGTGTGTGTGTTGCGGTCGGTTGGCACCCTGCCTGGGATTGGTTTCTGCCTTGTGCCCTGGGATTGGCTCCCATGACCCTGTGTTCAGATTTAGCTGGTTGGAAAATGGATGGATGCTTCTGGTGTTTGATGAACTGGTGTCTCATTCATTATTGTATGTTGCTTAGGTCCCAGGTGTCTTTCGATTTTTAAGGAACATCAATAGCACAATCTTTGAGAATTTCTCTTTCTTTCTTTTATATATAGTAGACTGTGAACTCATTGTCTCTGTACAGTATAGGAGGCCCACAGTTGTGAAGGAATGCACATCCATACATTCTTCCTGTCAGTTTTTGATGCAGGTTGTCTTGTACTTTAATAGCTCACACTTTTACACCACATATTTAGCAAAAATCTCCACTAAATGCAGTTTGCTACTGCAACATTTCTCAAACTTTAACTATTTGCGACCCGAGTTTTCATAACAGTTTTAATCATGCCCCCCCCCCCAACGTTTTTTTGAAAGGAGTCCACTAATACCAATTTGTTCTTTTTTAATTAATGATATATCATAGATGCATATTTTATTATAACTACTTAACTTTAATTGACAGTTATCTATACTAATAAAAGGCAAAGCCCTCACTCACTCACTCACTCACTCACTCACTGACTCACTCACTCACTGACTCATCACTAATTCTCCAACTTCCCGTGTGGGTGGAAGGCTGAAATTTGGCAGGTTCATTCCTTACAGCTTCCTTACAAAAGTTGGGCAGGTTTTATATCGAAATTCTACGCGTAATGGTCATAACTGGAAGCAGTTTTTCTCCATTTACTGTAATGGAGATGAGCTTCAACGCCGTGGGGGCGGAGTTTCGTGTGACATCATCACGCCTACCACGTAATCACGCAGAACATAGAAAACCAGGAAGACCTCAAAAAAGCGCTGAAGAAAACATGCATTATATAATTGAGAAGGCAGCGAAACAATAAGAAGCGAGCGAGTGACATATACAACCATATTCATGAGTTCTGCTACTTCGGAAACAAAGCACGATGTAAACCTACACTTTAAATTAAGTTCATAGACAGGCTGCCGCTGGCGTTTGTAATTTAGTGCCTGCCCATATAAGGCCGTCCGTCAGCGGCAATCCAATAGCAAACTGCCACGGGTAAATATTCACGGGTGAAGGACTGTGCTTATGGAGAGGAAGAAGAGATGGTCAGGGTGGTGTTTGACACAAACTCAGCGAAACTGCGAGAGAAAGTTTTAAGTGCCAGGACTAAGGTAACATTAAATACAGCTATGGACATAGCACGAGATGGCACCAGCACAGCTGGGAAACTTCGATGCATGTACACCGAGTGGCTCACGTGAACTGACGCAGTGCACAGATAAAAAGCAACAGTTCCAAAGAGCTGAACAAAACCGAATTACACAATTGAAAAGGCAGCAAAAAATATGAAGCGTCTGATACTTACAAGCATATTCATAAATCCAGCTACTGCGGAAACAAAGCACACGTTGGAAAAAGTCAATGTCCCGCTAAAGGAAGACAGTGTAAAAAAAACCCGTGCATGCAGTGTGTCAGGTCTCAGATAAAGAAGACGAGCTGTTTATTGATGCAGTAAGAAACGAATCGATGAATGAAACCTGTCATCTTTACAACGATTGACAAACACGTAATGTAACTTGAACACAACACATCCTACAAATACGAACTTGATTGAAAGAAATAATGATAATCAAATCCTTGATGACAGCATCACTCAGTAACACTCACAAAACAAATACTGTATATTGACAGTCATGTTATGTTATTTTTAAAATGTTCCCTTTTCTTTTTCTACCTTGTTTAACACACTACCTCTCCGCTGCGATACGCGGGTATATATATATGTATATATATATCCCGATCTACATACTCGAATAATGGATACTTTATTCGCCATCAATGATTGTTTTGGTAAAGCCATACTCAGTGTATTCATTAGATTAATGGTAAAAAAGTAAGAGCGAGGGGAGGATGACTCATTGAGGCATGCAGGCTGTAGTCTTGCGTCAACTCTATCTGAATTGCGCGATCACATTTGAAAAAATATATCTTTTCAAGTTCTATTTAGTCCATATGTGTCAAACTCAAGGGCCGCGGGCCACATTCGGCCCTGCGTGTAATTATATTCGGCCCGTGAGATCATTTTATATACTGTACTAGCAAAATACCCGCGCTTCGCAGCGCATACATATATATATCTACATATATACAGATCCCATAATGCAGTGCTTCAGCTGTCTTGCCGAACACTTACCGCGTTAATCAAGTCTACCTTATGATGCTGCAAGTTATTGCGAAGCTAGAGTTATTGTGCACTGAGTTTGCACGGCGCTTTGGTGACATTGAAGAACAAAAAAAGTCCGTCTACATGCGGCTCGAACCTTGTGCATGTTTGGTAGCACATATCTGTGTGAGAAGCTCTTCTCAGTGATAAAGACTAACAAAACAGCACACAGGAGTCGCCTCACTGATGAGCACCTGCAATCCATCCTGAGAATCTCCACAACACAGAACCTCACACCAAACAGAAACAAACTTGTGGCCAAAAAAAGATGCCAGGCGTCCAGCTCTAAAATGACATATGAGCAAAGACAACTGAATGATTTGATTTGTTATTGCACGTAAGAGCGGGAGTCAACCGTTTTAACAAACAGTGTATTGCACTGATACTGAAATAGCTGTGTGTGTATATATGTAGATATGTATGTATATGTATATATATGTTTATATATGTGTGTGTATGTATGTATATATATATATATGTATTTGTGTGTATATATGTGTGTGTATGTATGTATGTGTGTGTATATATGTGTGTGTATATATGTAGATATATATATGTATGTATATATGTGTATATGTATAGATATGTATATATATATATGTTTATGTGTGTGTGTGTAAATATATATATATATATATATATATATATACAGTGGTGTGAAAAACTATTTGCCCCCTTCCTGATTTCTTATTCTTTTGCATGTTTGTCACACAAAATGTTTCTGATCATCAAACACATTATATATTATATAACACAAGTAAACACAAAATGCAGTTTTTAAATGATGGTTTTTATTATTTAGGGAGAAAAAAATCCAAACCTACATGGCCCTGTGTGAAAAAGTAATTGCCCCTTGTTAAAAATAACCTAACTGTGGTGTATCACACCTGAGTTCAATTTCCATAGCCACCCCCAGGCCTGATTACTGCCACACCTGTTTCAATCGAGAAATCACTTAAATAGGAGCTGCCTGACACAGAGAATTAGACCAAAAGCACCTCAAAAGCTAGACATAATGCCAAGATCCAAAGAAATTCAGGAACAAATGAGAACAGGTGTAATTGTGATCTATCAGTCTGGTATAGGTTATAAAGCCATTTCTAAAGCTTTGGGACTCCTGCGAACCACAGTGAGAGTCATTATCCACAAATGGCAAAAACATGTAACAGTGGTGAACCTTCCCAGGAGTGGCCGGCCGACCAAAATTACCCCAAGAGCGCAGAGACAAAACATCCGAGAGGTCACAAAAGACCCCAGGACAACATCTAAAGAACTGCAGGCCTCACTTGCCTCAATTAAGGTCAGTGTTCACGACTCCAACATAAGAAAGAAACTGGGCAAAAACAGCCTGCATGGCAGATTTCCAAGACGCAAACCACTGTTAAGCAAAAAGAACATTAGGGCTCGTCTCAATTTTGCTAAGAAACATCTCAATGATTGCCAAGACTTTTGGGAAAATACCTTGTGGACTGATGAGACAAACGTTGAACTTTTTGGAAGGCAAATGTCTCGTTACATCTTGCGTAAAAGGAACACAGCATTTCAGAAAAAGAACATCATACCAATAGTAAAATATAGTGGTGGTAGTGTGATGGTCTGGGGTTGTTTTGCTGCTTCAGGACCTGGAAGGCTTGCTGTGATAGATGGAACCATGAATTCTACTGTCTACCAAATAATCCTGAAGGAGAATGTCCGGCCATCTGTTCATCAACTCAAGCTGAAGCGATCTTGGGTGCTGCAACAGGACAATGACCCAAAACACACCAGCAAATCCACCTCTGAATGGCTGAAGAAAAACTAAATGAAGACTTTGGAGTGGCCTAGTCAAAGTCCGGACCTGAATCCAATTGAGATGCTATGGCATGACCTTAAAAAGGTGGTTCATGCTAGAAAACCCTCAAATAAAGCTGAATTACAACAATTCTGCAAAGATGAGTGGGCCAAAATTCCTCCAGAGCGATGTAAAAGACTCATCGCAAGTTATCGCAAACGCTTGATTGCAGTTATTGCTGCTAAGGGTGGCCCAACCAGTTATTAGGTTCAGGAGGCAATTACTTTTTCACACAGGGCCATGTAGGTTTGGATTTTTTTTTCTCCCTAAATAATAAAAACCATCATTTAAAAACTGCATTTTGTGTTTACTTGTGTTATATTTGGCTAATGGTTAAATGTGTTTGATGATCAGAAACATTTTGTGTGACAAACATGCAAAAGAATAAGAAATCAGGAAGGGGGCTAATAGTTTTTCACACCACTGTATATATATATATATATATATGACAACAACACTCATCACTCACAACAGTGACAAAACAATTACATTGACAATCAGGTTACGTTATTTTCAAAATGTTTCCTTTTCTTTTTCATTGCTTCTTTAACACACTACTTCTCCGCTGCGAACCGCGGGTATTTTGCTAGTCTAACTCTATATTTATTTTTCAAGTATCAGAATGTAGTTTAAGTTAATTTGTTTTGGTTTCAATAGATGTATTTTTCATATTTTTAATTCTTGTTTTCTTTTTTTCATATCTTCGCGTTTTAATTCTTGTTTTCTTTTTTTCATATCTTCGCGCCTCCCTTTTTGTTACTTCACGCCCCCCTAGGGGGGCCCGCCCCACAGTTTGAGTACCACTGTGCTACTGAACGAAAGCAGCCAGAGTGTGAACAGAATACTACAGAGAATAATGTTTAAGAACATTGACTACAGTAATGGTGGCACCAAGATTCATGCTTTATACTGTACTGTTGGTCATTTTATTTTATATAACTTATGAGTGATATTTATATCCCTAGACAGTGGAGGCACATTGATCATGTGTACCTATAAAAGTTACATTTACATGTGACAATAAATCTAAATGGAACTCATTACACTGTATTGAATATTTTGTCAAATCAATACCTTACATTATTTAAAGAACCAACACCTTGGTCCCCTGCATGTACTTACTACGTTTGCAATGCCAAACAGCACTCGACATGAAGCACTTCTTTAGGATGTGTGCACTATACGCAATATATTGAGGATATGAAAAACACTACAGAGTTCTAGAGGTTAAAATAACACAGGTTGTGAAAACAGCTAAATTGCTATTACCGAGAATACAAATAAGAGGACAAGAACAATAGAGGACTATGTGTCTGGGTGAGTAGATCTCAGTAATAACTTGAACTTCTTCTTGCCAACCATAATTTTCATAATATGAAAAATCCATAATATAATCAGGCAAATTTATTTCTGCATTCTTCAGCAAGTATAATTTTTTTATTTGTAGCAAGTTTAAATTAACTTTGAGTGACTGATTAATAATTTTTAAAATATTACCAAATACTGATCATTTGCCTCATGCGGTGCCTCTTGTAGTAGTGCGTCCTGCCGCCATCTCCATGTATGGTGCTACCTGTGGCTGCCGATGCATGAATCACAATCTTATTGACTTGCTGCCAGTACCTTCTGTGCTTTTCCGTATCTGGTGTAGACTGGAAGTAAGATGTCAGATTCTGATTATTAAATGCGAAGCATGACCACTTATTTTTTTTCTGATTTTTTTCACAAAGAACTTAACTTTTCATTGAGGTTATATTCATTTTTGCCCTGAGATAAATCCATTTTTGAAAATTGTTTTTCTGTACGTATGTCTGTCAGAAGTCAGTCAGTGAATCAATCAGTAAGTCAAACTGGAACTTGTAGCTTTATATACAGACATATGCTAAAGTATCATAAAATTTACAAAAATAATATTTTCTAAATATCGAGCCCCATGGGTGTCAGGCAAAAAAAAAAATCAGTTAATAATCATTTCAAATGAGTTAATAACTCACTTGATGTCCACGGGGCTCCATATCTGAAAGATCAAATGCTTGATTGAAAGAAATTCAGTAAAAAATACATGTAATAAAAAACACACTCCTTTTATATTTGCAACAATTATCAGCATTATTAATTATCTTCAAAATGGTATATATTTTGTCTAGATTAAGTCTTCATTTTTGTTTCATTAAACTGAGAACACTCAACTTCCCTCATCATCCTTTTGCCACAGTTCTGGAATTTGCCCAGTTCCTTCTTTTTTGATTTTCTCTTGCCGCTTTATCTTTTTGCATTATGAAGACCAAACTGCACATAATATTTTAGATCTGGCCTCATAAGGATGTTGCACTGTTTAAGCTGATTTTTACTCGACGAAGCATACTACATAACCTAACACTTTTCTGTATGCTGGCTGATTGTGCATAGTGGTGAGTCCTCAATGATTCCCAAGTCCTTCTCATCAGGTATACTTTAATGCCTCAGACCTGCCAATAATGATAATATCTAATATTTTCACTTCCTGTGAATACAATCTTATTTACTTTAAATTTCATCTTCCATAAACTATTTATTATCATTGAGTTACTTAATAATAATTCTTTGCATTTACTGTACATAGCACTTTTCTCACTACTCAAAGCGCTCAGTAATTGCACGGGCACAACAGAGCAGTGTCACCTTTGGCATTTACAGGGATTCGAGCCGGCAACCTTCCAACTGCCAGTGCAGATCCCTAGCCTCAGAGCCACCACTCCACCTAATTATGAATTTCAAATACAGCAAAAGCCAACCTGATAAAATTATGTGACAGTAATGAAATTTCAGGCACCAGGAATGACTTTACTCTGTTAGGCAACCTTAATTTAAGGAGTCCATTCATCAGTTTTATTTTCTCGTATATGAAGCAAAGGGAAAGTATTGTAATTGTCCAAAAATTCGATTTTGAAGAATCTCAACATTTTAGTCCTCCCTGATAATTTTTGGAATTATGTGTATGGGGCAACATGGTAGATAGATAGATCTCCTCAGTCTATCAGTGGAGCAAGACAGTGACAAAAGTCTGTCGCTGAAGCTACTCCTCTGCCTGGAGATGACACTGTTCAGTGGATGCAGTGGATTCTCCATGATTGACAGGAGCTTGCTTAGCTCCCGTCGCTCTGCTACAGATGTTAAACTGACCAGCTTTATTCCTACAATAGAGCCTGTCTTCTTAACAAGTTTGTCCAGGCGTGAGATGTTCTTCTTCTTTATGCTGCCTCCCCAGCACACCACCGCATAGAAGAGGGCAATTGCCACAACCGTCTGGTAAAGCATCTGCAGAATCTTATTGCAGATGTTGAAGGACGCCAACCTTCTAGGAAAGTATAGTCGGCTCTAACCTTTCTTACACAGAGCATCAGTATTGCCAGTCCAGTCCAATTTGTCATCCAGCTGCACTCCCAGGTATTTATAGGTCTCTACCCTTTGCACACAGTCTCCTCTGATGATCACAGGGTCCATGAGGGGCCTGGGCCTCCTAAAATCCACCACCAGTTCCTTGGTCTTGCTGGTGTTCAGGTTTATGTTGGTTTGAGTCACACCATTTAACAAAGTCTTTGATTAGCTTCCTGTACTCCTCATCCAGCCCACTCCTGATGCAGCCCACAATAGCAGTGTCATCAGCGAACTTTTGCACGTGGCAGGACTCCGAATCGTATTGGAAGTCTGATGTATATAGGCTGAACAGGACTGGAGAAAGTACAGTCCCCTGCGGTGCTCCTGTGTTGCTGCCAACAATGTCAGACCTGCAGTTCCCAAGATGCACATATTGAGGTCTGTCTGTAAGACAGTCCACGATCCATGCCACCAGGTTTGAGTCTACTCCCATCTCAGTCAGCTTGTCCCTAAGGAGCAGAGCTTGGATGGTGTTGAAGGCCCTAGAGAAGTCCAAAAACATAATTCTTACAGCACCACTGCCTCTGTCCAGGTGGGAGAGGGATCAGTGTAGCACATAGATGACAGTATCTTCCACTCCCACCTTCTCCTGGTATGCAATCTGCAGAGGGTCAAGGGCGTGGCAGACCTGTGGCCTCAGGTGGTGAAGCAGCAGCCGTTCCATGGTCTTCATCACATGTGACGTCAGAGCAACAGGCCGGAAGTCATTCAGCTCACTAGGACATGATATGTTTGGGACTGGCGTAATACAAGAGGGTGGCAAGTTAGGAGACCTGGGTTCACTTCCTGGGTCCTCCCTGCATGAAGTTGGCATTTTCTCCGTGTCTGTGTGGGTTTCCTCCGGGTAATCTGGTTACCTCCCACAGTCCAAAGACATGCAGGTTAGGTGCACTGGCGATTCAAAATTGTCCCTAGTGTGTGTGCGTCCTGCCCAGGGTTTGTTTCCTGTCTTGCGCCCTGTGTTGGCTGGGACTGGCTCCAGCAGATCGGGTTGGATAATGGATGGATGGATTATGTGTGTGTGTGTGTGTGTGTGTGTATGTAAACACGCCTTCACTTAGGTCAACAAGTATTAGGCACAAAACAGATTTCTATCAACTTTGGAGCTATTTACGCAAAACAGAAGTGGTAATTTATTATTCATGCTGCTGCAGAGTCCAATTTATTCAACTTTACTTTTATAATAATTGTTCAATATATTATTAATTTGATTTGTTGTTGATGGTTCTTTAATGTACATAATATAAAAATATAATCATTGTCTTGCGGTTTACTCAAATATTCATCGTCTTTTCCAAGTATACGAGAAAGTCTAGGGGAGACCACTTCCGATTTTTTCTTTCCTTTACAACATTATTCAATTTAGTTTTTTTTTTTTCATTTAACATCTACCTCCCTGTGAATCAGCATTGGAATAAACAAGTTCAGAAAATGAATGAAAGAATTCATGAACATCTCCCATTACTTTTTTAAAAGACATTTCTTTATCTCATCTGATTATGGTTTTCAATGTTTTTAAACAAATGGAAAACATTTTGTATAAATGTTAAAGTTTATTAATTACCTAGTTTATCTATAAAGGCAACATCTTTAAGTGTCTTTCAGCAGAGGGTTAAATGAGTTAAGATATCATATAGTAAGTCTAACAAAGTATGGGCAGTGAATTTTTTTAAAGTTTGTCAGATATCAGCCTGAAAAGAGCCTTTATCAGTCCACATTTAAAATGCATTCAGATCTCCAATGCTGCACTGAAGCACAAAGGGCTATTCAGCTCTAGAACTATATCCTCATTCAGGTCTCTCTTTTTTTGGCTCTACAATTAAAGTGCATGCATTCTTTGGTGCTTTCCATTCATTGTCAGAAAGGCCTACTCAAAACAATTAAATAAGTCTGGCAGCCAGTTAACCCCTGCAGCCCTACAGTCACTATAGTGATGTGTTTGTATTTTATGTTCTCCACACACAACTTGCTAATAATAATACATACATATCACTTTACTTTAATGGTTAGCTTGAGGGGGAAAAGTCAAATGTCGATGTTTTGAATGTACTCGTGAATCAATGCTTCACTTTAAGACAATATTACTATTCCATCTCTTAGGTTTGGGTTGGCAGGATCAGTGACTTCATGCCCCATCTTGTTGAGACTTTGAAACTGTACTTAGAGCAGACTAAAGTCACAATTTGACACTTGCAAAAATCCAATCTACAGACCGAGAAGGACCTACAAAGTGATTTTAAAAAATCTAACAGTGTGGCTACAAAGAGCAAAGAATGGGAATCCCATCTGCCTTTCAAAAAACTTAACAGATGGCTTTTTAGGCAACAATGCATGCAAAATGTCTATTGAAAGAATATACTCCCTTGGAAATTTTTACCTTTATTTGTTATACAACATTGAATCATAGAGGATTTAACTTGACTTCTCTGACAATGATCAACAGAAAAAGACAATTTACTCTCAAAGTGAAAACAGAACTCTGTAAATTAATTACAAATATGAAACACAAAATAGTTGACCACCTAAATACTTACCTCTTTACTATGACACACCTACTGTACATCATCACTGGTGCAGACAAATGGTTTTAGAAGTCATGTAATGAACTTAATGGAGGTCATCTCTCTGTATTCAAGGGCGTATCAATTGATGGATCTGGAAAGTACAACTAGTGGTGAGTCAGTATGATGGGCTAACCTACACAATGAAGAGAAATGAACACAGGATGAACAGAAGGACATATCCAAGTCACTAAAAATCCTTTAGAGTCCAGTAAAATCGATCATTAATAAATGGAAAGAGTATGCTTCAAGAAGGCCATCCACAAGAACTCTAGTGAAGCAGGCCATCATGAGATGAGTAATAACTCTGAAGATGCTACAGGGTGCAGTGGACAGGACTGGAGACTTGTAGACAGCAAATGCTGTCCAGGTGTTTCAACCGTAGCAATGTCCTGAAGTGGCCAAATAAGAGTCCAGGTCTCAATCCATTTGAGAATTTGTGGCTGCTCACTCATAATCCCCATGGAACCTTACAGAGCTTGAGTGCTTTTGCAAAGAGGAAATGGAAAACATGGCAGTGTCTAGATGTGCAAAGCTAATAGAGACCTGAACACACAGACTCAAGGCTGCTACGGCTGCCAAAAGTGCATCAATTGAATACTGACTTGAAGGTGGTGAACACTCATGCAATCAATTATTTTGTGTTTAAATGTTTTTATTAATTTAGACCACTTTGCAGAGATCTGTTTTCACTTTGACATTAAAGTGTCTTTTTCGGATGATCAATGTCAAAAAGCCAAGTGAAATCCATTGAAAGTAAATGTAATATAAAAATAAAACTTGAAAATGTCCTGAGTGTAAACACATTTCATGGACACTGTGCTTAGGTAATCAATTTCAAATGTTAATACAAATACCAGGATTAACATAACTTATGTTTATTGTCTAATAAATCAGCTTACAAAAAATTCAAACCTGTAAATTCTCCCTGTGTTTGAATTGCTTTTTCATGGTCCTTCGATTTCTATCCACAGCTAATAAATCTATCTATCTAAATATTGTTAACGCTGGTATAGCATGAGTGTGTGTGTGTTCATTTCAACTCAGTGCTGTGTCACACAAGTTTGGTTCCTTTCTTTCTTGCACCCAATACTGCTAGGATAGGCTCTGACTATCCATTATAAAAACTACACATGTATGGATATATAATGTATTGCCCCCTAAAAGTGGTCTCATAAATAAGTGAATTTATTAATTGATAACTAAAAGAATTTTAACATGATGCAAGTGAAAACCATGTTCATCTTGGTAACTGTGCCTAAAATGAAAAATAATCAAGTTCAAATAGTAAAGTGTGGTCAGGAAAAGTTTGCATAAGTCAGATACCAAAAAAAGAGAAGTAGAAGAAAAACAAAGTGAAATACGAAAGTAATAAATGTGGTTTGCTTTCCAAATTTTATCCAAAGACTTGGACCCCAGGATATGTACCATATTGTTTACAGTTGTGTTGCAATGACATAAAAATTTCATGAACTGTGTAGTCTTGGCAAGTTAAACATATATATTATACTAGCTGTGTAAGCCCGTGCTGTAAAAAGCCCGGGCTCCTAGAAAACATGGATTCTGGAACTTCAATCAATCAATCAATCAATCGCATTGGTTGTGCATTAGCAGCTAAGCGTGGTTCTCATTCCTTGGCGGTTTTGTTTTGCTGACGTTATTGCCTCTGTTGTCTATCAGCGTCTAAGCGATTTTCTCTTTTCCTGGCGATTTGTCTTTGGTGACAGAGTTGATTTCTTTCAGCTTCATGCTGTAGCCTCACCTTGCACTTCTGGGCTGGACAGACAGACACACACTCTTCCACATGTAGATGTTTATATATAAGATGTCTAGTGACAACTGTGAATAAAATATGAATTAAAATGCACGTGGAACAATTAGATGTCATAAGTATAATATTTTAAAACCATTCCAATGCCTCTTTAAGGCACTGCTCAGAATACAGGTGGTGATTTAAACAGTATAGAGTACTGGTGCACTTGTAAATGTTATCTTTTTATATTAATTTTAATTAAAAATGATAAGAACCCACACAATCAAATCAAACTTTTACAAAACCAAAATTTCATCCCAACCCAAAAGAAAGAAAGAAAGGAGAGCCAACAACCAGTGCAAATCGTTGAAACAAATAAGGAAGGAAGATATATAGAAATTTATTCTAAAATATTATTGATTAGATCCTGCTATATTTTAAAAGTTTTTTTTTGGATTATTTTTATTGTAATCATTCCATACAAATCAATTTTTACAAAAAGTAGAATTGAGAACAAGTCGACCCCCACCCCTGAGAAAGAGAGCATGGCAAATGGAGTAAAAATCAAGGCTGTAAAAATACCTAAATTGATGAGTTTGCTAAGCAATAGAGATGAATAGAGAAGAAAAAGAAATGCGGAAATAATTGCTTCCTCTGTGCTTATTCTAAAATATTATTGATTAGATTCTGCCATGTTTTGAAAAAAACTGTACAGATCCTTTAATTGAGTATTGGATTTTTTCCAATTTCAAATAGTATAACACATTGGTTTCCCACTGACTTAAAAGAGGAGAGTTAGGATTCTTACAGTTTAGCAAAATAAATCTGCGTGCCAAAAATGTAGTGAATGCAATCACAGTTTGCTTGTACTTCTCCACTTTAAACCCATCTGGAAGAGCACCAAACACAGCTGTTAATGGGTCAAGAGGGATTGTGACACCAATGCTGTCTGAAATGTAATGTTAATTTGGTGCAGGACCAAAACATGTGACTCAGTGAAGTTGGGACTTGATTGCAGCGTTCGCAGGCTGAATCCTGCCCTGGAAACATTTTGGACAGTTTTAAGCGAGACAGATGTGCTCGATATATAATGTTGAAATGAATAATTGTATGCCTACGGTGGGTTGGCTCCCTACCCGGGATTGGTTCCTGCCTTGCACCCTGTGTTGGCTGGGATTGGCTCCAGCAAACCCCCGTGACCCTGTGTTGGGATTCAATGGGTTGGGGAATGGATGGATGGATGGATGGATAATTGTTTGCGCATATGGAGCTCGAGTGAATTCTCTGCATTGCTATTTTCCACTCCTTTTCTGATATATTGATTAAGAGATCTTTTTCCCAGTGTCCTCTTGGATCTTTGAAAGGGAGGGACTGTAAAATAATTTTATATATTGCAGAGATGGTGTCTAAGTCCTTGAAACTAAGCAATATTTTTTTCCAGCATGGATGAGGGTGCAAGATGAGGAAAATCGGGCAGGTTCTGTTTAACAAAGTTCCTAATTTGAAGATAGTGAAAGAAATGTGTAGCTGAAATGTTAAATTTGGAATGTAATTGTTCATAGGATGCAAAGATGTTGTCTATATAAAGATCTCTAAGCAAGATAATCCCAAATATTTTCCAGATATTAAAAACTGCATATATGCAATGGTTGAAAGAGGCGGTTCTCTTGCAGAGGTGCCATAGATAAAAGATTCTCCATCTTAAAATGCTTTCTACATCGGTTCCATATTCTGAGTGAGTGAAGCAAAATTGGGTATGAGTATATTGCAGATAACTTGTATTTATTGGGGCACAAAGCAGGGAATATAAAGAAGTACTGCAGGATTTTACTTATATTGCAGACCAGGTCTGTGTATGTTCATCTATTTGTATCCAGGTTTTTATAGCTTGTATGTTTGCTGCCCAGCAAAAAACTGAAAGTTAGGTAGAGCCATGCCACCTTTTCCCTTTGGTCTTTGTAGGGTCACTCTTTGGATACATGGATGTTTTGAGTTCCAAATAAATGAGGTTATTGTTGAATCTAATTGCTAAAAAAAATGATTTATTGATGTATATTGGAATGTTTTGAAATAGAAAAAGCTTAGGAAGAATACTCATCTTAACAATGTTAATTCTTCCAGCTACAGTGAGATGAAGGGTTGACCATCTATGCAAGTCTTGCTTAATTTTTTTCATGCAGACGGAAAAATTTTGTTGATAGCTTTATGTTTACTTGTGATGTTTACCCCTAGGTATTTAAACTGTTCTGCAATGATGAAATATATTTAAAAGGTTTTGAATAGATCCTCTGAATGAGAATTTGATTTTTTTCCAATTTCAGAGAGCATAGAACACCAGTTACCCATTGACCCAAAAGTTTTGGGGTGGGTTTCTTCCAGTTGAGTAAGATAAGTCTACATGCTAGTCGTGAGGTAAAGGCAATTACAGTTAGTTTGTCCTTCTCCACTCCTATCTGGAAGTATACCAAACACAGCTGTTAATGGGTTAGGAGGGATTGTGACACCAAGGCTGTCTGAGAGTCATGTAAGATTTTGGTCTAAAATTATGTTCATTTGGTACATGCCTAAAACATGTGGCCCAGTGAGGCTGGAGCTAGACTGCTTCATTTGCAGGTTGAATCTTGGCCAGGAAACATTTTGTATAGTTTTAATCAAGATAATTGCGCTCGATAGAAGATGTTAAGTTGGATGTCTGAGTGCTTTGTAGTGCTAGAGTGAATTCTGAGCATGGCTGCCTTCCACTCCTTTTCTGTAATGTTAATTGAAATATCCTTTCCCAATTGTGCCCTGGAATCTTTAAAAGGAAGGGATTTTAAAATGTTTTTATAAATTGTGGGAATGCTATCTGAGTCTTCAAGACTCATCAGTATTTCTTCTGGAATAGAAATAGTTGGGAGGTGAGGAAAATTGGGCAGGTTCAGTTTAGCAACGTTTCTATCATGAAAGTAGTGGAAAAGCTTAATTGCTTGCAGGATGCAAAAACATTATGGATGTACAAGTCTCTAAATGTTTTAATCCCAGATATTTCCAAGCAGTAAATACTGTGTATGTTTGAGAGTGTGGAAAAAGTGGTTGTCATGTGGAGGTGCAACAGATAAGAGCTTCTGTCTTAAAGGGCTTCCTACATTGGCACCATATTCTGAATTATTGGTGTATTGGCAATAATTTGTATTTACTGGAGCACAGAGCAGGAAATATAAAGAAAGACTGCAAGATTTTCATTCTATTGCCGACCAGGCTTGTGTATTTTCATTCATTTCTGCAAATGTCCAGGTCGTTATGGCCTGTATATTTGCTACCCAGTAATAAAATTGAAAGTTAAGTAGTGCCATGTCCCCTTCTACCCTTTGGTGCATGGATGTTAAGAATTTCAAATAAATGAGGTTATGATGGAATCTAATTTCTTAAAAAAGATTTGTTATTGTATATGGGGATGGTTTGAAAGAGAAAAATAAGCTTTGGAAGGGATTATTCATGTTAACAGTGTTGATTCTCCCTGCTAATGTGAGATGAAGGATGGATCATCTATTCACATCTTGTTTAATGTTTTCCATGAAAACAGCAACATTTTGTTGAAAAAGAGCTTTATATTGTGATATTTACCCGTGGATATTTAAACTGATCTGCTAAGATAAATGGGAAGGTGTTCGGTCTAATATTGTGTGCTAAAAAAAAATATGGTAAAATGTGGTAAAAGCACATTTTTATTCAAATTGATTTTGAGTGGTCCAGATATCTTTTGAAAATCTACTAGTGCTTTTAGGACTGGTGGCACAGACTTTTGTGGGTCAGATATATACAGTACCGAATCATCTGTATATAATGATATTTTTTGTCCAAGTCCATCTCTAAAAGTCCCCTTTATCTCTGATGCATTTCAAAAGTAAATGTCATCTGACTGGTAGAAATCTATGATTACAATATCTGTAATGTTCCCCAAAAAGACCCCTATTAAATATATACATGTGTGTCATAACATTATCTATGGCAATGGAAAAAACATTCTGTTAGAACAGATGATATTTTGGCCTCATCGAAAATAAATAGTCGACAAAGCATTGCCACTGCTCTATATGGATTCTGTTGTTCATGGTTATGAGGATACAAACAGAAAATGAAACCCTGTGGATGTAACCTTTTCAGCATCAAATTTTGCAGCTATTCACTACCAAGATTTTGGTGAGTTCTCTCCAAATGTGTATTACCATTCGTAGAATCATGTCTGGCCCCATAAGAAATATGAATGATGTGATCAGCAATGTCACCACTGAAAAATATACCACAAAATGTTGGTGCTGTAGAAGATTTATGTAAGCAATCAAACAAGAACAAATGCCATCTTAAATTAGAAATACATAAATGAGACTACATCTACACAGGTGCAAGAATAACATGCAGAATTGACTGTCACTATGAAAAAACTATAAAAAAGCGTTGTACAAAGCATGCTGTGCATACAGTAATAGAAAAGTATGACAACCCTTGGGTTTTGTTCAGAACTATAGCTAGCATGACAAATAACTCCAAAATGAGTGACATTCAATAATTCTACCTGATATTAGAAATGACTTTGTGAAACTCTTTAATACTAACTTAAACAACATAAAATTACAGATTGAGAATTTAACTTTCAAATGTTGTAACACTATATTGTCTCTTGTTGCTCACTTTCAACCAATTAATAACAGATCAGGAGGCCTTACATCTGGTTTCTAAAAATGAAACCTACTATTTGTTCTTCACCCACTGCAGCTAGTTTGTTAAAAAACTCATTTTCATTATTGCAAAGCAAAACTGCACCTAATTAATACATCGTTTATTAAGCAGAAGTTATTTCAAAGTAGCGATTATTAAGCGATTATTAAATACTTTCAATTGAGATCAAAATGTCCCTAAGAATTATAGAAGCATTTCCAATCTACTTTTTCTTTGTAACGTTTTGAGATAACTGTAACCGTACAGATTCAATCTTATCTTAAAATTATGGTTTTGCCAAAATGAAAAATGGCAAGCAACAAAATAACAGGACTAGTAGGTAAAGAAATAGCAAAAGAAGCCATAAGCTTGTTTGAACAAAAATATTAAAATTGAATAGATAAACCAAACTTTTAGCTACAAAACATGCAAAGTAATAACTCCTGAACTCCTGCCACTAGTTAAAAGCTGTAATGAGATTTCCAGCACAATTCAAAATCTTAGATACCAGAAAAATTCTGATTCACTGTAAAGCTGAGATGATGACATCAAATTTTGCAACTTAAGTCATCATGAGGCAGCAATGGGATGTGACGTCTAACACCAATATGACCAAAGCCATGCAAAATAGCGGCGTCTGCCATGAAAAAATGACTGCACAATAATAACAAAGCATTACATTAAAACAATGGCATGACCAGAATGAACAAATAAATAATGTTAAAAAATAAATTCTGCACAGTCAAAAAACCTTTAAATTATAACAAATAGAGTCTATATGAGAAATTTCCTTTAGAGATATCTCAATATAATCTCAGATAATCTGGAAATGCATTTAAGATATCTAATAAAGAATTACAAATCTCTGAAAATACATCTACATCAAGACATCTAAAATGAATTTTTAGATATAGCAAATAGATTTCCTGATATGAGATAGATAGATAGATAGATAGATAGATACTTTATTAATCCCAAGGGGAAATTCACATAATCCAGCAGCAGTATACTGATACAAAGAAACAATATTAAATTAAATAGTAATAAAAATGAAAAGAATTAATATAAAATTAATGTTCGCATTTACTCCCCCGGGTGGAATTGAAGAGTCGCATAGTGTGGGGGAGGAACGATCTCTTTAGTCTGTCAGTGGAACAGGACAGTGACAAAAGTCTGTCACTGAAGCTACTCCTCTGTCTGGAGATGACACTGTTAAGTGGATGCAGTGGATTCTTCATGATTGACAGGAGTTTGCTTAGTGCCCGTCGCTCTGCCACAGATGTTAAACTGTCCAACTTTAATCCTACAATGGATATCTTGAAATGATACGCTTTTCATTTTGAAGTAACTGAAATACATTTCAAAATATCTCAAATGCAATTCAAGGTATCTTGAAAGAGCTTACTGTTCATTTTGAGGTATCTTAAAATACATCTGTAGGCATTTTGGAATATCTAAAATGCATCTTTGTTATCTCAGAATCACTTCCTGTCAAAACGTCCTATAATGCAACCTGTCTATTTTGAGATATCTCAAAAGGAGTTTCAGAGATCTTAAAAAGTAAATAACCTTTTTTATGATTAGACATACATCAACAAAAGACCTCTGTGTGCTCGTGTATGTATGTGGAGCAGTGCACTCTGCTCACGCTCAACCACGGCCACTAGATGGCGCACACATGCACCTCGCTTCTCACTACGAAACACCTGTGTGTAGCAAGCACCATCACACAACAACAATGTTGTGCCAATGAAAGAGATGATATCTCAAATACAATAAAGTTTCTTTAAAAAATCGTGAAATTTTCAGATATCTACAATAAAATTAGATATCTGAATGAAAGATGACAAGGGGATAGCCCTGAGATTTTATTGTTTCCTGCAATGTCTCAGATCACACTGTGCCAAATGCAGCAAAGCAGCCCCAAAATTTAACCAAATCTCCTTGATGTTTTTCAGTAGGTATGGTGTTCTTTTCATTGAAAGCTTTATTTTTTTCATCTGTGGACACAGAGCTGATGTAATTTGCCAAAAATCCGAGTTGTGTCTCTTTTGTCCAAAGGACATTTTCCCAGAAGCATTGTGGCTTGTCAGTATACATTTTTGAAAATTCCAGTCTGGCTTTTTTATGTTTCTCTTTCAACAATGGAGTTCTCCTGGGTCTTCTTCTATTGAGCCCACTGTCACTCAAAAAATGATGCAAATTGCATTAAGAAACTGATGGACGTTGACCTTGGAGTTCAGTTAAGTTGTTCTTGGCTTTTTCTTTACTATTCTTACTGTCCTCCTGCTCTTTCTGGGGTTGATTTTCCTCTTGTGGCCGCATCCAGGGAGGTTGGCTACAGTTCCATGGATCTTAAACTTCCTACTAATATTGAAGATAGCCAACACAGACGACTTTTCTCATTTTAAATAGGCTGAATGACTGATTGTGGCATTGGAGGCACGTGTGATATAATAAAAGAAGATGGCTATTTTGGAAGATCAATGTAATCCAATTATTTATGATCTTTTCTATGGATATGAACAAATATGTCCAGGTCATTTAGAATATCATTGTAGAATAAGCAATACTTCATCTCTTTTCACACTTACTTTGCTTTACTCGATGGTATATCAAAGGCCTGTAGACAGTTACTTTCATTTAATCCCTTTTCAGGAGGCATGCAGCACTTTTTCAATGAGATGTATGGGTACCTACAGATTTGTCCACATATGTATTATTTTGAAAGGAGCTTGATATATTTTGACTTTCAGATCCAAGTTCCTTTTTTACTTGAAATGTGCCCTTCACCTTCTTTCAGTGTATTTTGATCTGTTTTGCTAAGTATTATTTTTCTTGTTGTCTGAAATATACATTTTTTAAGTGCTATTATCTACTTCAAGTGTGATTCTGCTTAAGAGCCACACTGCAGTCTAACTAATAAATAACCTTTCCAAAGTGTTTCCTTTTGAAATCACCACAGGGTAATGTTTCACTATGGCCTGTTCATTTCTTCTAAAATGGGTATTTCCACTAAGTCCCAATGGGTAATGTATTGGCTAAGTGTGCTGATTAATATTGCATCTACTCGATACCAGTTTAACCTTTTCCTTCCTTTGAGTCTCAAGCTTTCAATTGAATTTCAAGAAGGAAATGTTGCTGTGACACTATTTATGGGTAATAAAATAGACACAGCTCATGGAAACACATTGCCATAGGAAGTTGCAGTTAATTTAGGTGTCAAAGGAACAAGGATGTTTTTAAAGGCCTGAGACACAGAGAGGAAGACAGTGATCAGGAGAGTTCAGTGAAACACCTAAATTAAGATGACAGGGCAATTTTAGCTGTGGTACAAGTATTAGAATTTCATGCAGTTAATCGGCTAACTTAGGAGAATCAACAAGGCAGAAGCATGAATCCCATGAACGCTATGTCTTGTAGAATAGATTGTGGAAGTAAAAGTCTTCACCAGTAATTTTCCCTCTGAACTAAAGGCACAGCATCCATCCATCCATCCTCTTCTGCTTATCCAAGATTGGGTCACGGGGGCAGCAGCTTGAGCAGAGATACCCAGACTTCCCTCTCCCCAGCCACTTCTTCTAGCTCTTCCAGGGGAATCCCAAGGCATTCCCAGGCCAGCTGAGAGACATAGTCCCTCCAGCATGTCCTGGGTCTTCCCCGCGGCCTCCTCCCAGTTAGACGTGCCCGGAACACCTCACCAGGGAGGCGTCCAGGAGGCATCCTGATCAGATGCCCGAGCCATCTCATCTGACTCCTCTCGATGCGGAGGAGCAGCAGCTCTACTCTGAGACTCTCCCGGATGACTGAGCTTCTCACCCTAGACACCAGACCTGCGGAGGAAACTAATTTCGGCCGCTTGCATTCACGATCTCATTCTTTCGGTCACTACCAATAGATCATGAGGGTAGAAACATGGATTCACTGGTAAATTGTGAGCATTGCCTTATGGCTCAGCTCCTTTTTCACCATGACAGACTGATGCAGAGCCCGCATCACGGCGGACGCCGCACTGATCCGCCTGTCGATCTCATGCTCCATTCTTCCCTCACTCGTGAACAAGACCCCGAGATACTTGAACTCCTCCACTTTCGGCAGTATCTCGCTCCCAACCCTGAGAGGGCACTCTACCATTTTCTGGCTGAGGACCATGGTCTCGGATTTGGAGGTGCTGATTCCCATCCCAGCTGCTTCACACTCAGCTGTGAACTGCTCAAGAGAGAGCTGAAGATCACGGCCTGATGAAGCAAACAGGACAATATCATCCGCAAAAAGCAGTGACCCAATCCTGAGTCCACCAAACCGGACCCCTCTCAATTCCCTGGCTGCGCCTAGAAATTCCGTCCATAAAAGTTATGAATAGAATCGGTGACAAAGGGCATCCTTGGCGGAGTCCAACTCTCACCAGAAATACTGTCGGCAATGTGGACCAAGCTCTGACACCGGTTGTACAGGGACTGAACAGCCCTTATCAGGGAGTCCGGTACTGCATACTCTCAGAGTACACCCCACAGGATTCCCTGAATCCCAGTCGAATGCCTTTCCCAAGTCTACAAAACACATGTAGACTGGTTGGGCAAACTTCCATACACCCTCTAGGACCCTGCTAATGGTGTAGTGCTGGTCCACAGTTTCGTGACCAGGATGAAAACCACACTGTTCCTTCTGAATCCTAGGTTCAACTATCTGATGGACCCTCCTCTCCTGGACCCCCAAATAGACTTTTCCAAGGAGGCGCTGTGGAGTGTGATCCCTCTGTAGTTGGAACACACCCTCCGGTCCCCCTTCTTAAAGAGGGGGAATACCACCTGTCACTGATATCCATGCTATGTTGCACAGATGTCCCAGAGATGGGGGAGCCTACCTCCGAGTCCCCAGGCTCTGCTTCCTCATTGGAAGGCACAGCAGTATAGTTTCAATGAAAATCTGCCAATGGCCTGACATTGTCTTTTGATGAGTTACCTACAGTATGCCCACTGCAATATGACATATAAAACATTCATTGATTTTGAACCTAAAGGTACCAGAAGAGGGTATTGCACAGCTGAATTGAACCTTGGAAGTATTATAGTCTAATATGTACATCTTTGACACATGGGTATGGAAGTACTTTGAAGTAAATAAACTTCATCACACACTGATCAGGATGGGAACTGTAGCCAGATCTGTTGAGATGAGATTCAACAGTGCTGATGAGGAAGCCACTGAGATTCTAAGTAATGACGTGCACATGTTTAAATGAGATTGGTTATTGTCACGTGTACAGAGTACAGTGAAGATCTTACTTAAATGTGTTCATCTGTTTGGAAGACATTGTAGTGAGGTGATGACAGCTTGGTTTGAAGGATTGATTTTAGTGACAGAAGAAACAGGCAGTGGTCAAAAACAAACACGATATTGTAAATAATTACAAGAATATCAATGGCTCGTGGGTAGACAAAAATCTAATTCTTTGTAAATAGGCAAAATCCCAACTCCCTAGTAAGATTTTTCACCTATTAAATGCAAATGAGAACTTTCTACAATGTCCAGAAACTTGGACACTGATAGTAGTGCGCAGCTGCCTTTATAAACTGTGGGCTGGCAGACCTAATATATCATGTGTCTCTGGTATGATGTGACCAGTAATGGCAAACAAAATGGGCACAGTCATGCAAAACCAAACAAAACAGTGGTGTACATGAGAACTAAGCAAAACATAAAATGGCAATCAGAAATCTTAAAAATTTAATGATGATAACTAAATATAAAATGAAGTCCTATGTTTGTAAAAAATCTCAAAGATAATAACAGACATAAATTAAAAATCAATTTTGCTCATTTTTTAACACAAATAATTTGAATCATGATAGTGGATATTTTAAACAAGCACCATTTGTGTTCATTAATAGAATGGCTTGCATTGTAGCTATGAGTGATGTGTGTGCGGGAAAAATAAAATAGATCTAATCTAATCTAAAGAGAGGTTGCTAAGGAGTGGTAGACATCAAGAAAAGCTGTTTAGGATGCATTTGATTAAAAAAAAGTTTGTTATTGGGTCCACTATACTCCTTTATGACACAGAATTTCATTGGACTGTGTACACAACAATAAACCTGACTTGTCTTAACTTGACTTGGCTAATTGGATCAAGGAAGTCCACAGAAAGATATTTTTCTTAAGGGCGGGAGGGCAAGGAACAGTTTTGAGTGCCCATCTGTCTCAGTACAGAACAGGGCTTATGGGTTCATTACAACCTGCTCATCTCTGGCAGGAGTCTTCAAGTCTATTAAGAGGTGAGCCTGACAAATGCTTGTTGATGAAGGATGGTAGAGCCTGCTATTCTGAAAACAACTATGAAAGGTTAGACAGGAGAGTCCTATGACATGCGTTTAGATGTAAAACTTAGAGGAGCCATTAAACCTGGCAAATAGAAACAGCAGGTGAATAGTTTGGTACAGTGGGCTGTGACGGATGGCTGTGGCCCTTGTCTGTCCGGGAGACCAAAATACTGGAAGGATCGGGGGAGCAGACGTGCACAAGACACTCCCTCCCCCAGAGAGACCTGGGTTACTGTGCCTCCATAGATTTATGAAGGGCTTCAGTGGAGTTGGAATTCAGGATAACCTTGCTGGGTTCCTTGGGGGTGCCAGGGGAAGCTGTAGAACCCTACATTGGGCTTTCACCACACCTGGGAGTGATTCCAGGTCTGATTAACAAGCCGCCTTGACAACTCCGAGGACCAGTTTTAAAAGAGTCGCCCCACTGCACTCAGAGAGCCAGAGTCGGGTGGAAGAGGATGAAACTTGCAAGAGAAGGAGCAGCGGTGTAACGCGGAAGAGAAAGAGAAGGAAAGAAAGTACTGTGTCTTACTTGTATTGGTGCTGGGACTATTTGGAGGTGTGCTGCAGTGAGGAGTGAGTGAAAAGCACTTCCTCACTAGAATGAATGTGTGCTCTGTGGTAAAACGTGTGTCAGAGTCTGTCTGTGTTGAGGTTTGGGCAGCTGGAGCACTCTCTAGTGGCCACAGAGGCAAAAGGTTTGCTTTTTGTTCTGCTGACATTGACATTTACTCTAAATGTCATTACAGTACTCTGTGCTTTATTCATAAAACCATTTTATATATTAGTTTTGAGCTTTTTTGTTTTGATAAGCACATTCTTACTGAAATACGTTTAGTAGTACAATATGAATGTCCATGAGGGCTCATTAGAGATTTACAGGAGGAGCATAAAGAACATCCACTAATCTATAAATGTGCAATTCTCAAGCAGTGATACCCACAAAGATCAAATGAATGTACTTGAATTTCTGTTGCTATTATACATGTTCAGATTATGATTAGCTGTTTCTTTGATGTTCTTAAGTCCTTATACTATCTCTATATATAATCAACTGAAAATTCAATTTCATACTGCCAACAATGTCTGAAAAATGAAATGAATTAGATATATTTGTAGTCAGCAATGATTTTTAAAGTAAATATAGCATTTAACTAAATAATATTTGTTTCTCTGGACACACTGCATAACAACAATTAAATGTGTCTATGTCAATGAGTAATATTAATATCCTAAAATACTGTGAGGAACAGCCCAGACACAAACAGGCAGGCATCGTTTAAAGCACCACAAAACGTTTATTTACAAGACTATGTACAATAAGTGAAGCACACACAGCCCACTTCACCCCATAGTCCAGGCCTTCTTCCTCAATGCCTTTCCTCAGGTCCACCTCCACTCCTCTCCTCCGAGCTCTGTCCTTCTACTCTCCTGACTCCAGCCATCGAATGGAGGGAGGCAGCCCCTTTTCAGCTTAACCGGACGTGCTCCAGGTGCCTCCCAATTAGCTTTGGCCAGCCCTTCCTGGTGTGGTGGAAGTACTGGCTGTGCACCCAGAAACACTCCAGGTGTCCCTGGTCTTCGTCCCCACAGCACTTCCGGGTGTGACGGAAGTTCCGAGGGCCAGGGCTCTTCAGGCATCCGGGTGCCCTCTGGCGGTGACCACAGGCTCCTATAGGGTTGAGCTTCCAAGCTCTGTTCCCATGGTTCCCATACCATCCAGGGCGGCTGCCCTCTCGTGGTCCAGAGGAGGCGTAGTCCCTCTTCCGGTCCTTCTGGGTGTGCTGGCTGGGTACCACCCCCAGCTGTTTGCTACAATACACATGAACAGATTAGTTGCAGTTTGAACTCCTGGGGCTCATTGTCCGTATGTATTTTCCTCCTGGTACTCAAGTTTTTGGTTTACATTTCAAAAGTATGATTAATTGGCAAAATTAAATTCACCCAGTATAAATCAGAGTGGGTACAATTGTGAATGTGCCCTGCTAAAGGCCTGATGACCTTCTGATTGTTGATTCCTGGATTGTATCCATTTGTTCTCCCCAACTCTAAACTGGATAAGTGGGCTAGAATGTGGACAGATGTCAGTTTTTTATATGAAAGTTTTAATATCAAAGCATTCTTGAAAAACGCTAATGTTAATACATTCAACCCATGGGAAATAAGGGGTTAGTTTCCTGCAACCACCAAAAACTATGTTTTGCTAGAGACTGCTCAAAATACACTTTTCTGCATATAATTATTTTTAATAAACCACTATTTATGATAATATGTACTTTTTATAACATAGAAACCATGAAATAACCCATAAAATGCAGTACACAAAATATAATCTGAAAAATACAAAAAACAGAATTCTGTGACCTTTTGTGCTTACATCTCAATTTAATAAAAAAATAAACAAAAACCTTTAATCACTGCTGTCAGAAGACACCAAGAGTGGAGAGGTCTCGACGTCACTGCCAGCATTGCTGCTTGAGATCCATAAACATCTCAAGTATAGAAGAGGTGAGCTATTGATAATGGGACCAGCAGCCTCAAAGTCTCTAGCCATCTAGTTGATTTACTAACATCACAACCACAAATGAGGATGGGGATTCAGATTGAAAGTTAATTTCAAACTTGACACAATCTGGTACAACATATGCAAAACTGTTAAAGCTGAATTAATTCCTACAGTTGTACGTGGCAGTTATTGAATGAATTGCTGTGAGCTGATGTTTTAGCTTAGTCTCCTGCTGGGTCAGTTCCTTCGAGTGGATACTTCACAAACTTCCTATTATCTGGGTATGCTCCTCTAAGCAGCTAGGCTCAAATGTATTTGGCAGGCTGAAATCAGCATTAAGCCCTCAATATGCAACAGATAAACAAGAATCATCTTTCCAAAAATGTAACAAATGGATGAGTATCCCAAATGCCAAAAAAATGGATGACCATTGAATTAAATAGTAACAGTCTCCTAAGAAAAGTACAGAAAAATCCTACCAATTTTATGTGAATATCTCAAATGCCAATGAAATGGATGAGCAACTGATTGAAAGTAGAAATTGAGCAAAATCCTGGGAAATATATGGAATGATCCTTCTGGCTTTTCATGCTGTAATCCTTTACCAGCTCTTTTTAAGCACTCTGCAGATGGTAGTATCTTCAAGAGATCAATCAATGGCAAAACAGATAGCAAGTGAATACTCCCTTGGTATGAAACGTTGTTTGTTCTATGGCAGCTGCTCACTCCAGTTCCCTTTCTGAAGCAATGACAAGCTGTGTGAGGTCAGGATCCATAAGTGAATCTAAAAATGCATCTCACACTTTTACCATCCTTACTGTTTAAATAGTTAGTAATATTACCAAGGTGGACTTTCAGCCTAGTATTTTGGAACTTTACAAATTATATTGGATTCTGTATGACCCTTTCACTTTCTGCAAATTTTTTTGTGCTGAAAATTTCATTTTAATTGGGTATATTTCCCATTTTTGCCCATCAATCTAAAACCAATACCCATTATGACAAAGTGAAAATATGTTTTCAGAAAGGGTTGCAAATTTGTAAAAAGTCAAAAACTGAAATCTTGCATTTATGTAAGTTTTCATACCCTTTGCTGCTGCACACAGGTACATCTTGATTGCTTTGATTATCCTTGAGATGTGGCTAGAACTTAATTGGAGTCCACCTATGACAGACTGAATTGATTGCATAACATTTAGAAAGTCACACTCCTGTGTAAATAAGGTCTGACAATTGTCACACACGTGCTAAAGGACTTAAATAATTGTAATAACAAATCTGACCAGGGAGTGGCCCCTTTGATGACGTTACTTCCAGCCCAGATAACATCAGTTTCGGTTCCAGGGGGGCTTGGAGACATTTGATGACGCCTCTTTCAGTCCAGACAACTCACTTCCAGTTCAGGGGCCTTTGATGATGTCACTTCCTATTAGGGGCCTTTAAAATTGCCATCTTACTTATAATGAATCAGTTCAGTTTTGGACTCTGATGGTGAACATCTCTGTTACTGTGGAAGCCTTTTGCAGCTAGGGATATTATACGGGTGGCTGCCCCAAATCTTTTTTATGATGTCTGGACTCAATTATTGTCACACAATCTACACTGCATTTCAGGAAAGAAACCAAGCCATGAAGACACAGAAACTCCCTGTAGACTTCCTTGATACAACTGGGGTGAAACATAGATTAGGCCAGAGTATAAAGCCATTTCTATAGCTTGGCGTATTCTGAGGAGCACCTCAAAAATTTTGAAATGGAAGAAGTTTTTAAAAGCACCAGGATTCTTCACAGAGTTGGCCAACTGTGAAACTAATCAAGATGGGCCTTCAGAGAGGTGGCCAAGGACCTAATGGTAACTCTAACAGTGCTTCAGAAGTCTGCTGAGATGGGAGAACCTGTGGGCAGCACTCTGTCAACCAGGTATTTGTGTCAGAATGGCTAGACAATAGAGATCTTTATATAGACAACGTCTTTGCATCCTATGAACAATCACATTCCAAATTTAACATTCCAGCTGCACATTTCTTTCACTATCTTCAAATCAGGAACTTTGTTAAACAGAACCTTCCAGATTTTCCTCATCTTGCTCCCTCATCCATGCTGGAAAAAATATTGCTCAATCTTAAGGACTTAGACTCCATATCTACATTATGTAAAATCATTTTACAATCCCTCCCTTTCAAAGATCCAAGAGGACACTGGGAAAAAGATCTCTCAATTAATATATCAGAAAAGGAGTTGAAAGTAGCAATGCAGAGAATTCACACGAGCTCCATATACACAAAGCTTACAATTATACAACTCAAAATTATATATCGAGCACATCTGTCTCGACTAAAACTCTCCAAAATGTTTCCAGGGCATGATCCAACCTGCGAACGTTGCAACCAAGCCCCAGCCTCACTGGGTCACATGTTCTGGGCCTGCACCAAATTAACATTATTCTGGACACAAATTTTTCATTACCTCTCAGACAGCCTTGGACTTACAATCCCTCCTAACCCATTAACATCTGTGTTTGGGGTTCTTCCAGAGGGGCTTAAAGTGGAGAAAGACAAACAAATTGTGATTGCATTGACTACACTTTTGGAACGCAGATTTATTCTGATAAGCTGGAAGAACCCAAACTCTGCTCTTTTAATTCAGTGGAACACCGATGTGTTATATTATTTGAAATTGGAAAAAATCAAATACTCAGTTAAAGGATCCATACAGACTTTTTTCAAAACATGGCAGGATCTAATCAGTAATATTTTAAAATAAGTTCACGAAGCACAGAGAATTTATTAATTTAGGTATGTTTACAAGCCTTAAATTTTACGCCGTTTAGCTTGCTCTCTCTCTCAGGGGTGGGGATCAATCTGTTCTTAACTTAATTTTTCTTTTTGTAAAAACTTGTATGGAGTCCAATAAAGTTAATAAAATAAATAAATAATAATAAAAAATAGAATGGCTAGACAAAAGCCACTCTTGAGTAAAAGGAATTTGACACCCGACTTGGAGTTTGCGAAATTGCTTTTAAAGGATACCGAGAGGATAAGGAAAATTTTTTTTGGTATGAAAAAACAAAAACTTTTTTGGGCAAAACTACATGCACTATGTCTGGGGAAGGCCAGGTACTACACATCACCTGCCTATTACCATCCCTACATATTCTTTTTAATTTAACTGGCAACTGGTCCTGTGTGAGCTTGACAGGGTGGACCCTGCCTTTCACTCATTGATCCCTCTTTTGACACTTCATTGGAAAAAACTGTGTTAAATAATCCACCTTAATAAAAAGATAAGTGTCTTTATGTGTTTGTCTGTGTACCAATCCAGTAGCTATGTCTTTGTCATTCCAAAAGATGGCACATTATAAACATTTTTAATAATAAAATGCATTACATTTGTCTTTTCAATAGAGAGTGAATTACAAACATTAACACTGCTTTTACAAATCCCATACCAAAGGTCATATAACAAATATTGTATATGCATTGCAGTGCACTACAAATGTTAACACTGAGGTCTGCATTGATTATTTAGATTTCAGCCCATCTTAGACGGTGTTGCACAGCTATGTGAATTAATGAGTGGTTTACACGTATAATATCAAATCTTATGTGGAGATATCAGTGGGATTGATTACGGTTTTGTTGTTTTAAATTTTATCTGTGAAAAAAATGCAATGAAATATGCAACATATGAATATTATTAAGGTGTGAGAGAGATACCAGAGAGATACCATCCACCATTGTTGCTGCGATGCCCTGCCGTAGTTTCGGCCCCTTCCCAATCCAAGTGGGCATCCACTAGGGATCAGCTCTTTTGCCCCTGCTCTTCATCCTCTGCCTGCACACGGCGACAAGGGACATCCAAACACCATATCCATGCATGCTCCTCTATGCCAATAACATCTTCTTGGCCAAGGAGGAATGCCAGAGTCTCCAAGAGCAAATGCAGTATTGGGCTGCCAGGCTGGCAGAGAATGGGCTGCGGATGAAGGTCAAAAAGATGGAGTATGTAGAGTGTGGAACACAGAGGAATGGAACCATCCAATTCGATGGCCAGGATCTCAGCAAAGTCTGCCAGTTAAAATACCTCGGCTCCCTCATCTGTGTCAATGGAGAGACCCTGCCCAATTGCCCGTGCTTGTTCAATGAGGCCTGGCTGAAGTGGAGACATGTCACTGGAGCCCTCTACGACCGCAAGATATCTTTCCACCTGAAGGCCAAGGTCTACAACAGCATTGTATGCCCAGTCGCCCTCTACAGATCCGAATACTAGTCCTGGAGATGTGCATGCTCCATCGGGTGCTTGGCCTCACACAGCTCAACCACCACACGAATGAAGATGTGAGAAGGATAATGGGTGTGGTGCCAATACCGGAGAAAATGAAGGAGGCCTGTGTACACTGATATGGTCACATTATGCACAGTAGCAAGCAGTCAGTGGCCAAGATGGCCCTCCACCTCAACACAGATGGATGTTGATCCCCTTAATGACCCATAAAACGGTGGTTTGATTGACTTAAAGAAGACATTCGACTGACCAAAGTTGCCCCCGACAATGCCCTCGATCAAAAGAAGTGGACATTGACATGTAGAAAAGCGGACCCTGTGCCAACATGGAATTAAACTCTAAGAAAAAAGAAGAAGAGATATTTGTACACGACATTCACTAAAAAACCTGTTGTCACACGTTTTTGCATGATAGACACCTTAAGGGCTCTGGTGATGGTAATTACCCGGGTTGGTGCTGTTGTCTAATGCCATCTGTCTTCCTCCCACTGCAGAACGAAAGACTGACAGCCACTGCTGATGTCATTTGCGTTGTCTGCCCTCCTGGACCCGCCCCTTCCTGCCAAGTGACTATATAGCCTTGAAACTGGCAGTCTTTTACTCAGCTTTGCCCTGAACTCACACCTGGAAAGACATCTCCACAAATTATTGCGTGCTGTATTATTGTGCATACCTTCAAATTATACAGGGTCACCAAGGTGATGCCCCAACACTTCAATTTTGTTATGTTTACTTTTCACACGATAAAACAATTGAGCCATTCATTCATTTTCTAAATTAGCGTTTTCCTTAACTTCTTCTCACAGAGCATGTAAAACAAGCAGAAAATTTACTGCTGTCTGGTGTATTGTTCTTAAACCTCATTCTTTGTTTTCTCTGCCTAGTGTGCACATTTTCTCATTTTCAGGAAAACAAAAAGATTAAAGGCAAAGGTCTACTACTGCTATTCTTTTTTTCTACCAATCAGATGTACCAATTTTTGTTACATGCAAAATTAAGTTTAAGGATTCAGCTTACGAATTTTACCATGAGGTCAACAGTCCCTTATAGTCAGATTGCACCAGGCAAAGCCCTCACTGGCTGACTGACTGACTGACTCACTCACTGACTCATCACTAATTCTCAAACTTCCCGTGTAGGTAGAAAACTGAAATGTGGCAGGCTCATTCCTTACAGCTTACTTACAAAAGTTGGGCAGGTTTCTTTTCGAAATTCTATGCGTAACGGTCATAACTGGAACCTACTTATGTACATATATACCAGCCAAAGCCTGCAGCTCGGTCGCCGTGTGAGGCGGAGTTGCGTCCCTCATCATCACGTCTCTCACATAATTGAGTGCCTGCCATTATAAGGTCGTCCGTCAGCGGCAATTCAATAGAAACACTCTGCCACTAAATATTCGCGGGTGAAGGACTGTGCTTATGCAGACGAAGATGAGATGGTCAGGGTGGTGTTTGGCACAAACTCAGCGAAACTGCAAGAGAAACTTTTAAGTGCCAGGTCTTAGCTAACATTAAATAAAGCCATGGACATCGCACGAGATAGCACAAGCACAGCTGAGAACCTTTGATGCATGAACTCCGAGCGGCTCACGTGAACTAACTGTGAACGCAGTACGCAGACAAAAAGCAACAGCTCCAAAGAGCGCTGAACAAAAACGTATTACACAATTGAGAAGGCAGCAAAAGAATATGAAGCGAGTGACACATACAAGCATATTCATACAGTGGTGTGAAAAACTATTTGCCCCCTTCCTGATTTCTTATTCTTTTGCATGTTTGTCACACAAACTGTTTCTGATCATCAAACACATTTAACCATTAGTCAAATATAACACAAGTAAACACAAAATGCAGTTTTTAAATGATGGTTTTTAATATTTAGGGAGAAAAAAAAATCCAAACCTACATGGCCCTGTGTGAGAAAGTAATTGCCCCCTGAACCTAATAACTGGTTGGGCCACCCTTAGCAGCAATAACTGCAATTAAGCGTTTGCGATAACTTGCAATGAGTCTTTTACAGCGCTCTGGAGGAATTTTGGCCCACTCATCTTTGCAGAATTGTTGTAATTCAGCTTTATTTGAGGGTTTTCTAGCATGAACCACCTTTTTAAGGTCATGCCATAGCATCTCAATTGGATTCAGGTCAGAACTTTGACTAGGCCACTCCAAAGTCTTCATTTTGTTTTTCTTCAGCCATTCAGAGGTGGATTTGCTGGTGTGTTTTGGGTCATTGTCCTGTTGCAGCACCCAAGATCGCTTCAGCTTGAGTTGACGAACAGATGGCCGGACATTCTTCTTCTAGACAGTAGAATTCATGGTTCCATCTATCACAGCAAGCCTTCCAGGTCCTGAAGCAGCAAAACAACCCCAGACCATCACACTACCACCACCATATTTTACTGTTGGTATGATGTTCTTTTTCTGAAATGCTGTGTTCCTTTTACGCCAGATGTAACGGGACATTTGCCTTCCAAAAGTTCAACTTTTGTCTCATCAGTCCACAAGGTATTTTCCCAAAAGTCTTGGCAATCATTGAGATGTTTCTTAGCAAAACTGAGACGAGCCCTAATGTTCTTTTTGCTTAACAGTGGTTTGCGTCTTGGAAATCTGCCATGCAGGCCGTTTTTGCCCAGTCTCTTTCTTATGGTGGAGTCGTGAACACTGACCTTAATTGAGGCAAGTGAGGCCTAAAGTTCTTTAGACATTGTCCTGGGGTCTTTTGTGACCTCTCGGATGAGTCGTCTCTGCGCTCTTGGGGTAATTTTGGTCGGCCAGCCACTCCTGGGAAGGTTCACCACTGTTCCATGTTTTTGCCATTTGTGGATAATGACTCTCACTGTGGTTCGCTGGAGTCCCAAAGCTTTAGAAATGGCTTTATAACCTTTACCAGACTGATAGATCTCAATTACTTCTGTTCTCATTTGTTCCTGAATTTCTTTGGATCTTGGCATGATGTCTAGCGTTTGAGTGCTTTTGGTCTACTTCTCTGTGTCAGGCAGCTCCTATTTAAGTGATTTCTTGATTGAAACAGGTGTGGCAGTAATCAGGCCTGGGGGTGGCTACGGAAATTGAACTCAGGTGTGATACACCACAGTTAGGTTATTTTTTAACAAGGGGGCAATTACTTTTTCACACAGGGCCATGTAGGTTTGGATTTTTTCTCCCTAAATAATAAAAACCATCATTTAAAAACTGCATTTTGTGTTTACTTGTGTTATATTTGACTAATGGTTAAATGTGTTTGATGATCAGAAACATTTTGTGTGACAAACATGCAAAAGAATAAGAAATCAGGAAGGGGGCAAATAGTTTTTCACACCACTGTAAGTGCAGCTATTGCGGAAACAAAGCACACGGTGGAAAAAATCAATGTCCAGCTAAAGGAAGACAGTGTAAATAAAACTTGTGCATGCAGTGTGTGATGTCTCAAATAAAGAGGAAGACGAGCTGTTTATTGATGCAGTAAGAAAGGAATCGATGAGTGAAACCTGTTATCTTTACAACGGTTGACAAACACGGAATGTAACTTGAACACAACACATCCTCCAAATACGAACCTGATTGAAAGAAATAATGATAATCAAATCCTTGATAACAGCAACACTCATAACAGTCACAAAACAATTACATTGACAATCATGTTACATTATTTTTAAAATGTTCCCTTTTCTTTTTCATAACTTCTTTAACACACTATATATATATATTGTGAACGCTGGCCCGGACACAAACAGATGGACATTGCTTTTGCACCCAACACACATTTATTTACAGGAATATTTACAAAGTTCACGTGCACACATACCCCAGTGCCTCCAGCACCGATCCCCCTCAATCCATGCCTCATAGTCCTTTGTGCCTTTCTGGCCGCCTCCAGTCCTCTCACTCCAGCTCTCTCTCTTCCACCCGACTTCCGCTCTCGACTGAAGGGAGGCGGCCCCTTAAATAGGAACCCGGATGGGCTCCAGCTGCTTCCCGGCATTCCTCCGCAGACACGCTCCAGCGTGGCGGAAGTGCCGGCTGCGTACCCGGAAGCCCTCCGGATGTCCCCTGTCTTCTTCCCCCCAGCACTTCCTGGTGTGGCAGAAATGCTGGGCTCCAGACTTCTAAAGGCACCGTGGGCGCCTAACTTGATTACATTTGAGCCACATTTTGGGTTTCTTTTCTTCCAGGATCACAATAAATGGTTATTCCTAGCTTGCTTGCTTTTTTCATTTTACTACAATGAAGCTTAATTATTAATAATGTTGTCCCTCAGTGGTCTGGTTTAGCTGCTGTAGAGTGGAACTTTGTGCTGCAAAGTAGTAGACAATAGACATTATTACAAGTCCTACTGAAAGATCTTGATCCAATTGTTTCCTCTTTTTAAGTCTTTTTATTGTTGCCGAGTCAGAATGTTATCTTTTATTTGGATACCTGATTATTCACTGCAGATTACCTCAAATATCAAGTTAGCAACTTCTTATATCCTATGCTAACTGATCAAGACAGCTGTCATGATGACCTTCTTACAAGAAAATAGTAATAAGATGCCCAAGAAACTCTCAGGATTCAATATAAAGTTTTTCTCTAAAAATTATCTTCTGACAAATTAATACTTCAGTGGTCAACTCTAACATGTGAAATCAAACGATAACTCAGTGCTGTGCTGATTGTGTACAGGTCTTTAGAGAAAGTATTCAACATTCAAAGTGTTACATTGATATTAAAACTATTGATCAATACAAACAAAATTATGAAGAAACGCCATAGACATTTTCAATGTTTTCTTAAAAATGAAACTGTAGATGAATTGTGTATCTCTGCAATTGTTTTTCTCTTTATAGATAATTGGCAATACTTTACAATATCTCTATATTTTGATTTAACTGACAATATGTGGGTGCACTTAGTGGTTGATTTATTTTATATTACATATACCTATATTTGTACTTGTATAAGCACATATTGCACAGGGGTTCTCTAATCATCATTATACTTATTCCAGCAGCCATGCTGTATGCACTTCAGGACAGGCCATCCATTTGAAGCTAAGCATGTTCAGGCCCAGCCAGTACTTATGTAGGAGACCAGCTAAAAAATACTTTGGCTGCTACTGAAAGAGATGTTGGCGAGGGCACCAGGGGGCACTTACCCTGTGGGCTGAATGTGGATTCTAATACCCCAGTGCAGAGATGAGGATATTGCATTGTAAAAATGGTGCCATTCTTCGGGTGAGACGTAAAACCGAGGTCCTGACTCTCTTTGGTCATTGAAGATCCCTGGGCAACCATCATAAAGAGTAGGGTGTATATCAATGTCCAAGCTAAATTGTCCACCACGGTCTGGTCATTCTGGACCCCTAATCATCCCCTGTATCTGAATGGCTAACTATCTCTCACCATTTCACCTCCAATGTGTGGTGATTATATTGGTGCAATAATAGTTTCCACTGCAACATCCAGGTGGATGCTACACATTAGTGATGGTTGAAGTGGCTCCCCACTTTCTATGTAAAGCACTTTGAGTAGTAAGAAAAAAAGCTATAAAATGTAAAGAATTATTATTATTATAATTAATTGGGCTTTGTTGTTCAGACTACATCATATATATATATACTGCATACATGTTTACAGCGCTCTGGCCTTGTTAATTGAAGTCCTCTATGTATGATATATGAGTTACATATGATTGGCAAAATAACTAAAGTAGATATTGTATTAAAAGTTAAAGTAATTAACAATATCCGGTGTTAGTCAGCGTCCCAAGGCCTATGTAACACACTGGTTATAGAGCAGACATAACCAGCACTAATGTACAGCTTTGTTCCTTGTTTTTGCTTTTTTTAGTTTTCTGAACCCACTTATCTATTACAGGGTTTGAGGACAACTGAAACCTACCCCAACAACTTCAGGCTCAAGCCAGATACAAATCAATTAAATGCAGGACACACACAGGCCTAATCTGTGACAATTTAGATTTAATGAATATAACAACAACAGCATCATTTATTTCTATAGCACGTTTTCATTCAAAGAATGGAGTTCAAAGTGCTTTAGAAGATGTCAAAGAGAAAGCTACAAGAAAATAAAAAATAAATAAGATTAGGTAAGAACATTAATGAATAAGCAATGAAGCAAAAATATAAATCCATACAATCTTATAAAATATAAATATATGATTAATAGGAGGGCAACATCCTTATATCCAATGAGATCAGATGACTGGAAGGACAGAAAAAACAAACAAACAAATAAAACTCCAGTTAGGCTGGAGAAAAAAAGCAAAATCTGCAGGGGTTCCAAGGCCAAACGATCATGCAGCCCCCACTGGGAATGCTACCCAACACAGATGTTCTTAATTAATTCCTCCTTGTTTCCAGGCTTCAAATGAGAGGATTATATGAAGTCTGTCTTGGCATCCACCTTCATTCCATCATCTCAGGGGTCTGTGCAGTGCCTCAGTCAGGCGGATCCAGAAAAGAAAGCAGAGAAAAGTTGAGATTAGTAAAGACTGCAAACCCCTAAACAGTATGATAATTCTATGCCTATGTACTCTATTAAGAGTATCACTAAAATCTAGCTATGAAAAGGACAAAATTTAAAAAAAAAATTGATCAATTTTCTCAAATGGTCCACAGTATTAGCCTGGAATATCTCTATTGGTAAAGTATTCTAGAGTTTTAGTTTTAAGCTTAGCTCTTGGAATTATAAGAAGATTACCATAAGAAGATATAAGGTTACAACTTGGAGTGTAAGTGTTCGAAAATATAGGATGAAGTAAGATTATTTAATACTTTATGCACCATTAGTATTATTTTAAAATCAATTCTAAATGACACAGGTAACCAATGTAACAACAGTAGAACTGGTGAGATGTGCTCAGATTTTCTTTTTGCAGTTAAGATTCTTGCTGCTGCATTCTACACTAATTGCACCTGATTGATGTCCTTCTTAGTCAGTCGTTGGATTGCCTAACATTTTCACATTTGGGATGTGACAAGAAAATGAAGAACCAGCAGGAAATCCCCAAAGCCACAGGGAGTATGTGCAAACTCCACATAAGAAGTGGCAGATGTTGGAACTGATCCTGGATAATGAGGCAGTAGCACTATCCACTGTGCCACCATGCCTTTCTTATATTTGTAAAAAATTAAATTAAAAAATGTTCATGGTTTTTGGCAATAGTCATTTCATTTTATTTAACCATCATTGAAGTGATTATTACATTATTATATTCATCATATAAGTGAGGCTATCATATAATCTTTTGAAATCACAGTAGTAAACTCTAAACCTTAAACAAATTTTACTAACATTCAGTAACCTGCTTGGACTTTAGTATAAAATATTCTGTTGAATTTGTGCTACGTGTTCACAGTAAATAATAAAATAACAATTTATTTCAAAACTGAAATTTGATGACATTGTTTCATCACACCTGCTATCAGACAAAGATACACAGACCTTTCATTACATTTCTAAACCGTTCTCTGACAGATCGCAGATTGCAACTTCATATGTCAAAGGCAGTGGATTAACTTTCCAACGACCCACTGAAACTTTTGTATTGATCATGCTGAAAAGAGCTCAAAAGTCATTTCTATTTTTATGCCCTTGGGAATGCCATGTCCTTGAAGATATTTCTGAATTCATGAAAAACACAGCACTGAGAGAAAGGCTGAGCCCAGCATCTAAACATAACTGTTATAGACATCAGTTGCAAGATAATTATAAAGAAATACAATTTATTTGATGAATTATTTAAAGACCTATTACAGCCAATGCAATTGACTCCAGCAACCGTGTTCTCAGTTCTTTCCAAATGTACATGTTGGCAAGGCTCAAACGTGACTTTAAATGAAAATATAAAAGTTGTCTGCTAAAAACAGCATCTCTACTGTCTGAGGTTTTTTAGTCTGAATTTTACAATTATGTTAGTTTTTTACAAAATGTTGTATTGAGTACTGTTACTTATGTCCTTCTGGCCTGTGTTGGAAGTCTAATATAGCAGCAACAAAAATAGAATGAATCAAATAATAAAGTGGTGCAGTAAAATAACAAGGTCTCAGCAGTCAAATATGGCAGACGTGTTTAATAAGCGAGTACAATATTACAGAAGCAGGCAGAACTCACAAATTACGTCCTCCATTCCTTTTGTTGCCATCAGGTTCTGAGGATAAAAAGCAACCTGTTCAAAAACTCTTTCATCCCAACTGTTATTAATCTAAGTAAATATAACTTCAATAATATCCACAGGGGGCGGCACGGCACGGTCGTTTCCCGGGTCCTCCCTGCGTGGAGTTTGCATGTTCTCCCCATGTCAGCGTGGGTTTCCTCCGGGCGCTCCGGTTTCCTCCCACAGTCCAAAGACATGCAGGTTAGGTGGATTGGAGATTCTAAATTGGCCCTAGTGTGTGTTTGTGTGTGTCCTGTGGTGGGTTGGCACCCTGCCCAGGATTGGTTCCTGCCCTGTGTTGGCTGGGATTGGCTCCAGCAGACCCCTGTGACCCTGTATTCGGATTCAGTGGGTTAGAAAATGGATGGATGGATGGATAATATCCACAGGACTACATCATGGGATGAAACGTTATCATCTGCATCAATCAAATGGATAAACCTGACGTCATACACAGTGAAATTTTGGGAAAGGGTGAGAGAGAGAAGGCTTAGTCATTACAACTAGGTCAATAACACGATCCACAAACCAAAAGAGAATCTAATTCACAATAGGCAGGTGGTCAAAACACAAAAGGCAAAAAGCACATTCATTGTTAACCAAAACAAGGAAGAAAGGCAGCGTCTAAGAAAAACAGGCAGAATTTCAAAATACTAAAACACAAAATTAAATGCATTGCCATTAACCCTGAATGTTGTCTGGCATTGACTGTCTAAAAATCACACGAAGATCATGTATTAAATCTTCATCAGCACAGCAGTGGACACTTGACATGCCTTTCCTGCTGTATTTATGTTGATGTTTTGGTATTGACATGCTTCTGTTATATGTAATAACATTAAGGCTAAGGAGATTAAGGAGAAACTTTGACTGGAAGCTTTTCACCCTGTAAAGAAGCACGATGCTAATGTAAAGAGCACTACAATCTTTTCTTTCAGTCATTCCTGACATCACATGACCTCAGGGTAATTAGCATTGCTAATCAGTAGATGGAAGACTGTTGGAAGACGTGCACGTTAAAGGTGGGGAGAGGGGAGAAGTCCAAACCCAGTCCTCACACACTCACCCTGCTTAACTTCCTATTGACTTCAAAACCAGAATTGCAATAAATGAGTAAACTGAAAATGTAGCGGCAGTGATGGCAGAGCAATCTTTAGCAGTAGCAGTAGTAGTAGTAGTTGTTTTTTTTTTCATGGGTACAGAAAAGGAACCAGATTGTAAAAAGGAAAGCAGCAGCTCTCAATCACAGAAATTCTATTGAAACTTTAGCCTGAACAATATCGCCTTTGAAAGCTGCTAAGTTAATCTCCTTTTCAGTCAGAGAAAAAAATATATAAATTTTGAATATTACAATTTTAAAAACAAAGTAAAGTGTTACACACACTTTTTATTTTTTATTTACCTAGAAACAATATTTACAATTGGCAGAATGCTTTATTTTCAATGCAGCTCTTGCGATCATTAATAAATTAAATTCAGTGAAAGTAGCCCAATTTATTTAACCATGAAAAAATGCATGTGCAATAAACCATGAAATGAACTGCTTTTCTTTTAGAATAGTGCCCTTAATGAACAGGCTGGGTTATCTTTGCACCTGTTTAATCATCAGTTCAATGACCAAAACTTTCTTTCAAAAGGCTTGAATTATTTAATTCCTCTTTAAGCACGTCTACACCATTAGTATTTCATAAGAACATCCAACTTGAGTAATATCAAATGTCACCCATGGAGACTGATAGAAATTGAGAGTTATTGTTGTATTATTTGCAAATGTGCTGTAGCAGAAGAGGAGTAGACTAGTTAGAGTAGGTCTGCACCAGGGGTCTTGTTTAAGTCCTTACCTCTTTGGTCTGGTTATGGGTGTGTTGAGTCATAGGATAAAAGACCAATCCCCCTGGTGCAGGCATTTTACTGAAGACATGGTGTTGTATCAGGAAAGAGGTAGTGGAGTGGATGTTGGAAGAATGGAGAAGGGCTTTGGAATATAGAGGACTGAAGATAAATAAGAAGAAGAATATATGAGGTTTAATAATGATCAGGATTCAGAAGATAGCTAGTAGGGAGAGCTATTGAAAAGAGAGGATACATTTAAATATCTATGATTAGAGGTAGCCTATGATGGAAAACTAGCTGAAGAACTGGATGGAACAATTGCAAGAAGGTATCAGTAGTATTGTGTGATCGAAGAATTAAAGCAAAAGTTAAAGGTAAAGTTTATAAGATAGTGGTAACTCAAGAAATGATGTATGCAATTGAGATATGAGCAGTAGAGGAAGTGAATGAGAGGAAGTTTGATATGGTAAAAAGGAGAATGTTAAAATGGATGTGTGGAGTTACAAAAAAGGGCAGAATTAGAAATGAGGCTATCAGAGGTACAACAAAAGTGGGAGAGATATCTAAGAAAGAACAGGAAAGAAGATTGCACTGGTATGGGCATTTGATGAAAAGGGGTAATGAATATGTTGTTAAAAGAGTGATGGGAATGGAAGTACAGGTGAAGGGAAAGTGAGGGAAGCCAAAGCAGAGATGGATAGATAAAGTAAAAGAAGAGTAGAAGGAAAAGGGTCTGACTGGGGAGGAGGAGGTGCAGGACCGAGCTGTTTGAAGATGGGTGATCAAGCACATCAGCCCCACATTGAAGTTAGAAAAAAGCATGAAGAGGAAGAAGAAGTACTACTGTAACAAAAGAAAAGACAGTGGAAGGATATAAAGAAAGTTCACCTTCTTATTTAATAATATGGTATGGACCATTACGCTAGCTGCATTTGGACCATTTCTTCATTTGGGCTGAAGCAGACGTTAAAACCACAACCTTCTTGATCAAGTGGGTGATTCGTGGGAATGGTCTCATTTCACATTGAAGCACACAAATTTCTTTAAATGTTCTAACATTATATTTAAGAGGGTGTGCTGTGTGTGTGTCATTGCTGAATTGTGCATAGTGACTTGCACTACACCTAATTTGGAAGGATCTTTGTTTGTACCTTTATCAAGCATCTGTATGTGTAACGTACTCACTGTTGGTTTTCATTTGGTTTATGAACTATTCCATATTCCATATTCCACGATTCCGGAGCGTGCTAATGTTTTAGAAGCACGGGGCATCACAGTGAGATTAGCATAGGAAAACAATATTGATAACATTTTCCTTTAACAAAACATGAAATGGTTCTTTCATATTTTATTTTCTTCCACTTAAAACTTCTCTCAATATTTTAAATATTTTGTTCTGCACCAAGTCAAATATTCTATAAAATAATAATAAAAAGTTCTGATTAAATACTGTAGTGCATAGTGCATTACATTCTAATACAAAAGAGAACAAGAAATTTCTGAAGTCAGCCAAAAAAGATAATCTCCTAGTACCAATTATTCTTTTACTTTTTGAATAATGACTACTTTAAATACATTGAAATGTCTTGGTTATTTGAAGTTTTAAATTATTTAAAGTTTTAGTTTGCAAGCATGACCTTTTGGAACATTAGTGGAATACAGAATTTGAATGAATGCAAATGTAGCACCTTGAAAAATGAAAACTGTGATCCCACTGAAGCACATAGCAGTTGAGTGGGCATTCTGAATTAGCTTTGACTCGGCGAGAAATGGAAGGTAAAAAGGAAAGAATGATGACTCTAAGTTTCAGCAGAAAGCAAGCTGACTGTGACTAGAAAAAGAGAAGGATTAGAGCCCAATAGGACCCAACAGCAATGTGAGCCTGAGCGACAAACAAAGGTAACAGGAGATGATGGAATAGCAGAGAAATGAGCTGAATGGAAAGATGAGCACCGTACAAATTAGTGGCTTAATGAAAGGAAAGGAAAGCAGGTAATTACAGTAGGCCCTCTGCTATTGTGCCATTCACAATGTGTAAGATGATAAAATTGTTCAAGGAGAAATATTCAGACTTCAGAGTATAGAATGTGTGAGCCTTTTTTATTGTGACTGTAAACAATTAACCGAAAATGAAAAGTCCATGGCAGGTGCCAGTATGACGTAAGAATAAAAGAACAATTGTGCAAATAGAGTATTGTCTTTCCATTTGAAGGTGAAAAATGTAAAGAAGGAGTGGATAAACCTGGATGTTAGAACTGATGAAAGGGTCAAAAACAAGCACTGGCAGTTGGCTAACACCTGCAAGATGGCAGGATGCAATAAATATAAGAAAGTAAAAAGAAGAATGAACTTAAAAGTCACTAAGCTACGTGTTGCTGTCGCTTTGATAAATACAAATATAGCAGTGTAGAAGATGCAGCGATGGTCTATCTCTGGAGTGACAGGGTTGTTCCTTAAGTTGAATAAGGACATAGGGATATAAGGCACTTGTCAAACTACAGGAGAATATTTCAGACAATCCAGCTCATTAACCTGTCCCAGTATCTCTTCCAGATACGTCTTTAAATGTTAAGCAGGTTTCTGCTTCAGCTACTTTACAAGACTCAAGACTTTACCACAGATTCCTAAAACCCTCTTTTTGAAGTGTTTCATGTCTTAAATGCTTTTCCATTTATTTTCTACCAGTATCCTTTGCTGCAAGATTCACTGTTTATCCATCCATTTTCCAACCCACTGAATCCGAACACTGGGGTCACGGGGGTCTGCTGGAGCCAATCCCAGCCAACACAGGGCACAAGGCAGGAACCTATCCTGGGCAGGGACAGGACACACACAAACCCACCCACACACTGGGGCCAATTTAGAATTGCCAATCCACCTAACCTGCATGTCTTTGGACTGTGGGAGGAAACCCAGGCAGACACGGGGAGAACATGCAAACTCCACACAGGGAGGACCCGGGAAGCGAACCCTGGTCTCCTAACTGCGAGGCAGCAGCGCTACCACTGCGCCACCGTGCCGCTCATTCACTGTTTAATTAAAAGTAATTGCACTGGACTAATTTTATCAACAACGTTCAGAGTTATGAATATCTCGATTAGGTCCTTACACTCCCTCTTCTGCTTCAGATTAACACAGGTTAATTCTCTGAGCATCTCGGAGTAGGATATGCCCTCTTGCCTCCGATGTGTTGGTTACTCTTCTCTGCACAACTTCTGGACCTGATATTTTGGTAAAGTGGTGAACAGAAATAGCAACAAAATGGCAGAAGAAGTCTCAGTGGCACATTTCAGCCTGAGATTACGAGTTTTTGAAGTATATTTAATGGTTTTGACAATATAACTTTACTTTGTTTAGCCTTTAAAATTACTGTTTCAAATTTCCTTCAAAGATTGATAGAAAATACAGCACTGCTCATTTTGGGCCTCATTTATAACACTGCGCATAGAACTCACAGTAAAACATGGCACATGAACAAAAACAGAAAATTCAGATGCATAAAACTCTGCATAAGCAAAGTTCTATGCACTACCCCTTTATAAACCCCAACTTCAATTTTAACAAACATGCATGCACCTAGTCCTCCACCCCATCTCCCCCCAGAATTTTGCATATTTGAACATGCAAATCAATATAAATAGCCTTCCATTAAGTGTTTTGTTAAATAAAAATGATAAAAGCTCATATAAAAAAAAAATTCAAAAAAGAAGTGGTCAGATGTCAAAGTTAACATGAAAAGGCGAGTGCCTGAGCATCATATGAAAGAATATTAGAGTCACAGAGAAGAAAAAAAATCAGGACACAGTGAAGAAACAAAAGGTCTATGTTGAAACTAAAGTTGAAATTTCGACTTTAATCTCAAAATTTCCACTTTAATCTTGTAGTTTATTTTGTCATTAAAGTAGAACATCGTAAACTTCATCTTAATTTACTAGAGTCTGTCAAATCCCATCGAAACTAAAGTAGCACTTTAAATGATTAATATTCTATGTGTTCCCCAACCAACCCACTGAATCCGAACACAGGGTCACGGGGGTCTGCTGGAGCCAATCCCAGCCAACACAGGGCACAAGGCAGGAACCAATCCTGGGCAGGGTGCCAACCCACCGCAGGACACACACACACACAACACGCACACACTAGGGCCAATTTAGAATCACCAATCCACCTAACCTGCATGTCTTTGGACCACCACCTATGGGAGGGGCCAAGGATGTTGGGTGCAGTTTGAGTTGGGTGGTGGCCGAAGACGGGGACCTTGGCGGTCTGATCCTCAGCTACAGAAACTGGCTCTTGGGACGTGGAATGTCACCTCTCTGAAGGGGAAGGAGCCTGAGCTAGTGCGCAAGGTCGAGAGGTTCCGGCTAGATATAGTCGGACTCACCTCGACGCACAGCTTGGACTCTGGAACCAATCTCCTTGAGAGGGGCTGGACTCTCTACCACTCTGGAGTTTCCCCCGTGAGAGGCCAGCAGGTGTGGGCATACTTATTGCCCCCCGACTTGGAGCCTGTGCATTGGGGTTTACCCCGGTGGACGAGAGGGTGGCCTCCCTCCGCCTTCGGGTGGGGGGAAGGGTCCTGACTGTTGTTTGTGCGTATGCACCGAACAGCAGTTTGGAGTATCCACCCTTTTGGAGTCTCTGGAGGGTTGCTAGAGGGCATACCTTCTGGGGATTCCCTCGTTTTGCTGGGAGACTTCAATGCTCACGTGGGCAATGACAGTGAGACCTGGAAGGGGTGATTGGGAGGAATGGCCCCGATCTGAACCCGAGCGGTGTTTTGTTATTGGACTTCTGTGCTCGTCACGGATTGTCCATAACGAACACCATGTTCAAGCATAAGGGTGTTCATATGTGCACCAGGACACCCTAGGCCTCAGGTCGATGATGACTTTGTGGTCGTGTCGTCGGACTTGCGGCCATATGTCTTGGACACTCGGGTGAAGAGAGGGGCGAAGCTGTCAACTGATCACCACCTGGTGGTGAGTTGGCTTCGATGGTGGGGAAGATGCCGGTCAGACCTGGTAGGCCCAAACGTGTTGTGAGGGTCTGCTGGGAACGGCTGGCAGAGTCCCCTGTCAGAAGTAGCTTCAACTCCCACCTCCGCAGAACTTCAACCACGCCCCGAGGGAGGTGGGGGACATTGAGTCCGAATGGGCCATGTTCCGTGCCTCTATTGTTGAGGCGGCTGACCGGAGCTGTGGCCGCAAGGTGGTCGGTGCCTGTCGTGGCGGCAATCCCGAAACTGGTTGGTGGACACCGGCGGTGAGGATGCCGTCAAGCTGAAGAAGGAGTCCTATAGGACTTTTTGTCCTGTGGGTCTCTGGAGGCAGCTGATAGGTACCGCAGGCCAAGCGAACGCTGCCGGTTGTTGCTGAGGCAAAACTCGGGCATGGGAGGAGTTTGGAGAGGCCATGGAGAACGACTTTCGGACGGCTTCGAGGAGATTCTGGTCCACCGTCCGGCGTCTCAGGAGGGGGAAGCAGTGCAGTGTCAACACCGTATATGGTGGGGATGGTGCGCTGCTGACCTCACTCGACGCTGGGTCGGTGGGAGGAGTACTTCAAGACCTCCTCAATCCCACTAACATGCCTTCCAATGAGGAAGCAGAGCCTGGGGACTCTGAGGTGGGCTCTCCCATCTCTGAGGTGAAGTCAAAAACTCCTTGGTGGCAGGGCCCCGGGTGGATGAGATACGCCGGAGTTCCTTAAGGCTCTGGATGTTGTAGGACTGTCTTGGTTGACACGCCTCTGCAACATCGCATGGACATCGGGACAGTGCCTCTGGATTGGCAGACCGGGGTGGTGGTCCCCCTCTTTAAAAAGGGGGACCGGAGGGTGTGTTCCAACTATAGAGGGATCACACTCCTCAGCCTCCCTGGAAAAGTCTATTCGGGGGTTCTGGAGAGGAGGGTCCGTCGGATAGTCGAACCTCGGATTCAGGAGGAACAGTGTGGTTTTCGGCCCTGGTGCGGAACAGTGGACCAACTCTTCACCCTTAGCAGAGTCCTGGAGGGTGCATGGGAGTTTGCCCACCGGTCTACATGTGTTTTGTGGACTTGGAAAAGGCATTCGACCGTGTCCCTCGGGAATCCTGTGGGGGTGCTCGGGAGTATGGGGTACGGACCCCTGATAAGAGCTGTTCGGTCCCTGTACAACCGGTGTCAGAGCTTGGTCCGCATTGCCGCAGTAAGTCGAGCCCGTTTCCAGTGAGAGTTGGACTCGCCAGGGCTGCCCTTTGTCACCGATTCTGTTCATAACTTTTATGGACAGAATTTCTAGGCGCAGCCAGGGTGTTGAAGGGGTCCGGTTTGGTGGACTCAGGATTGGGTCACTGCTTTTTGCAGATGATGTTGTCCTGTTTGCTTCATCAGGCCGTGATCTTCAGCTCTCTCTGGATCGGTTCGCAGCTGAGTGTGAAGGCTGGGATGAGAATCAGCACCTCCAAATCCGAGAGCATGGTCCTCAGCCGGAAAAGGGTGGAGTGCCCTCTCAGGGTTGGGGGAGAGATCCTGCCCCAAGTGGAGGAGTTCAAGTATCTCGGGGTCTTGTTCACAAGTGAGGGAAGAATGGAGCGTGAGATCGACAGGCGGATCGGTGCGGCATCCGCAGTGATGGGCTCTGCATCGGTCTGTCGTGGTGAAAAAGGAGCTGAGCCGTAAGGCAAAGCTCTCAATTTACCAGTCGATCTACGCTCCTACCCTCACCTATGGTCATGAGCTATGGGTAGTGACCGAAAGAACGAGATTGCGAATACAAGCGGCTGAAATGAGTTTCCTCCGCAGGGTGTCTGGGCTTTCCCTTAAAGATAGGGTGAGAATCTCAGTCATCCGGGAGGGGCTCAGAGTAGAGCCGCTGTTCCTCCGCATCGAGAGGAGTCAGATGAGGTGGCTCGGGCATCTGATCAGGATGCCTCCTGGACGCCTCCCTGGTGAGGAGGCCCCGGGGAAGACCCAGGATACGCTGGAGGGTCTATGTCTCCCGACTGGCCTGGGAACGCCTTGGGATTCTCCGGAAGAGCTGGAAGAAGTGGCCGGGGAGAGGGAAGTCTGGGCCTCTCTGCTTAAGCTGCTGCCCCCGCGACCCGACCTCGGATAAGTGGAAGAGGATGGATGGATGGATGGATGGATGGTGTTCCCCAACCTGTCATTAATCACTAATGTGTTTCTTAAACAGGCTTTCTCTTACACCGACAGGAGCACACAGGCAGTGATCACCACACAGAATACATTAAATTTATGATTTTACAGCTCTCTAGAAATTTTAGAATACTAAAATGAATACTTTATATCATTTTCATGATGAAATACATTAAAGCATATACAGTTAGGTCCATAAATATTTGGACAGAGACAACTTTTTCTAATTTTGGTTCTGTACATTACTACAATGAATTTTAAATGAAACAACTCAGATGCAGTTGAAGTGAAGACAATCAGCTTTAATTCAGTGGGTTGAACAAAAAGATTGCATAAAAATGTGAGGCAACTAAAGCATTTTTTAACACAATCCCTTCATTTCAGGGGCTCAAAAGTACACTGCTCACAAAAATTAAAGGAACACTTTAAAGAAACACATTAGATACATCAGATCTCAATATGAAGTTGGATATCTATACAAATAATGACAGGGCAATGTCTTAGGAACAAAAGGATGCCAAGTCTTTTAATGGAAATAAAAGTTTTCTGCCTACAAAGGGCTCAATTGTGTAGACACCCTAAAATCAGAGTGAAATGAAGATGTGGCAGGCTAGTCCATTTTTTCAAAAAATTAATTTCTGCTACTCAAAATGCTTTTCAGTATCTTGTGTGGCCCCCACGAGCTTGTATGCATGCTTGACAACGTCGGGGCATGCTCCTAATGAGACGACGGATGGTGTCTTGTGGCATTTCCTCCCAGATCTGTATGAGGGCATCCCTGAGCTGTTGTTCAGTCTGAGGAGCAACCTGGCGGCGCCTAATGGACCGAAACATAATGTCCCACAGATGTTCTATTGGGTTTAAGTCAGGGGATCGTGAAGGCCATTCAATTGTTTCAATTCCTTCATCCTCCAGGTACTGCCTGCATACTCTTGCCACATGAGGCCGGGCATTGTCGTGCATTAGGAGGAAACCAGGACCTACTGCACCAGCGTAGGGTCTGACAATGGGTCCAAGGATTTCATCCTGATACCTAATGGTAGTCAAGGTGTCTTTGTCTTGCTTGTAGAAGTCTGTGCGTCCCTCCATGGATATGCCTCCCCAGACCATCACTGACCCACCACCAAACTGGTCATGCCGAATGATGTTACAGACAGCATAACATTCTCCATGGCTTCTGCAGACCCTTCAACGTCTGTCACATGTGCTCAGGGTGAACCTGCTCTCATCTGTGAAAAACACAGGGTGCCATTGGTGGACCTGACAATTCTGGTATTCTATGGTAAATGCCGATCGAGCTCCACTGCGCTGGGTTGTGAGCACAGGGCCCACTAGAGGAGGTTGGGCCCTCAGACCACCCTCAAGAAGTCTGTTTCTGATTATTTGGTCAGAGACATTCACACCAGTGGCCTGCTGGAGGTCATTTTGTAGAGCTCTGGAAATGCTCATCCTGTTTGTCCTTGTCCAAAGGAGCAGATACCAGTCCTGCTGATGGGTTAAGGACCTTCTATGGTCCTGTCCAGCTCTCCTAGACTAACTGCCTGTCTCCTGGAATCTCCTCCATGCCCTTGAGACAGTGCTGGGAGAAACTGCAAACCTTCTGGCAATGACACACATTGATGTGCCATCCTGGAGAAGTTGGATTCCCTGTGCAACCTCTGTAGGGTCCAGGTTTCGCCTCATGCTACCAGTAGTTACACTGACCATAGCGAAATGCAAAACTAGTGGAAAAAACAGTCAGAAAAGATGAGGAGGGGAAAATGTCAGTAGCTTCCACCTGTTAAACCATTCCTGTTTTGGGGGTCATCTCATTGTTGCCCCTCTAGTGCACCTGTTGTTAATTTCATTAACAGCAAAGCAGCTGAAACTGATTAACAACCCCCTGTGCTACTTAACTGACCAAATCAATATCCCAGAAGTTTCATTGACTTGATGCTATACTCTGATTAAAAAGTGTTCCTTTAATTTTTTTGAGCAGTATAATTAGACAATTGACTCAAAGGCTATTTCATGGGCAGGTGTGGGCAAGTCCGTCGTTATGTCACTATCAGTTAAGCAGATAAAAGGCCTGGAGTTGATTTGAGGTGTGGTGCTTTCATGTGGAAGATTTTGCTGTGAATAGACAACATGCAGTCAAAGGAGCTCTCCATGCAGGTGAAAGAAGCTATCCTTAAGCTGCGGAAACAGAAAAAAACAATCCAAAAAACTGGTACAATATTATGAGTGGCAAAATCTACAGTTTGGTACATCCAGAGAAAGAAAGCAAGCACTGGTGAACTCAGCAACACAAAAAGACCTGGACATCCACGGAAGATAACAGTGGTCGATGATCGCAGAATCATTTCCATGGTGAAGAGAAACCCCTTCACAACAGCCAGCCAAGTGAACAACACTCTCCATGGGGTAGGCATATCGATATCCAAGTCTACCATAAAGAGAAGACTGCATGAAAGTAAATACAGAGGGTGCACTGCAAAGTGCAAGCCACTCATATGCCTCAAGAATAGAAAGGCTAGATTAGACTTTGCTAAAGAACATCTAAAAAAGCCAGCACAGCATTCGTTGCACATATGAAACCAAGATCAACCTCTCTGCCAATGATGGCAAGAAAAAAGTATGGAGAAGGCATGGAACAGCTCATTATCCAAAGCATACCACATCATCTGTAAAACATGGTTGAGGCAGTGTGATGGCTTGAGCGTGCATGGCTGCCAGTGGCATTGGGACACTAGTGTTTATTGATGATGTGACACTGGACAGAAGCAGCCAAATGAATTCTGAGGTGTTCAGAGACATACTGTCTGCTCAAATACAGCTAAATGCAGTCAAATTGATTGGGCAGCGTTTCATGATACTGATGGACAATGACCCAAAACGTACAGCCAAAGCAACCCAGGAGTTTATTAAAGCAAAGAATTGGAAAATTCTTGAATGGCCAAGTCAGTCACCTGATCTTAACCCAATTGAGCATGCATTTCACTTGTTGAAGACTAAACTTCAGACAGAAAGGCCCACAAACAAACAGCAACTGAAAGCCGCTTCGGAAAAGGCCTGGCAGAGCATTTAAAAGGCGGAAACCCAGCATCTGGTGAGTTCAAGACTTCAGGCTTTCATTGCCAGCAAATGGTTTTTAACCAAGTATTAGAAATAAACATTTTATTTCCAGTTATTTAATTTGTCCAATTACTTTTGAGCCACTGAAATAAAGGGATTGTGTTAAAAAAAATGCTTTAGTTTCCTCACATTTTTATGCAATCTTTCTGCCCAACCCAATGAATTAAAGCTGAAAATCTGCACTTCAGCTGCATCTGAGTTGTTTCATTTAAAATTCATTATGGTAATGTACAGAACCAAAATTATAAAAAGGTTGTCTCTGTCCAAATATTTATGGACTTAACTGTATGTGGGGTCACAGTGGCACAGTGATAGTAATGAGCTGGTGCTCCTTCCAGGGATTATTCCTGCCTCCTGCAAGATGCCTGCTCTGATATATGCAACCCTGGATGGAATAATTTATTGCATCAGTGCTGTGTCTGTCAAACATACCAACCCCCCAATTTCTGTTCTTCCGTTTTCTTTCTCCACGTAACCAATCTCGGCACAATAAGTGTCTGTCATAAATGTAAAACCAGTTGTAAACTTAGAACACCAATTCTTCAAAACTTTTAAGGAACATTGAAAAATCTTCACTACACATGTTTAATTATTCCTTCCATCCATCCATCAAGCGCTGCACCAGTCCCAGCAAGCATTGAGCGCAAGGCAGGGACAATCCCTGGATGGGGTGCCTGCTCATCACTACCGCTGCACCACCATGTCCACACGTTTAATTGTTAACAGTATACATTATTTAAATTAAGAATTTATTTGTAAAATGTAATATACTGTACATACTTTAATGCATTTAATCACAAAAATGATTATCCAGTATACATCCTAGTATTCTAATAGTACACAGCTCCAAGAGGATAGCTCTTAGAAATCTAAATTGACTTGAAAGCCAGTCATTATCGTCTGTAAATACGCACTGTCTTCTAATGAATTTAATTGAATTCCCTTATTGTCATTGCACGGTACAATGAGATTCAATATGTAGCTCCTCCATAAACTTATTTTCCTATAAAATTATAAAAAAAATAATACAAAAAAAAAAAAAATAAATTTACAATATGAAAGCAGAAGTACAATATACATGTATATAGTGCAGATAGTGCAAATGATTCATAAAGTAAAAACAGTTCTACAAGGAGCACTTGATAGACTGATTATATCTCTTGGCATGAAACTGTTTCTGAGCCTCGAGGTCCATGCAGGAAATGCTATGAAGCATTTGCCAGGTGGGAAAAGTTCAAATAGACTGTGTGCATGGCTGAGAGTTGTTCATGCAGATGCTGGTGACTTTCCTGAGGGAGCATGTGCTATAAATGTCTACTAGGGCTATACAAATACATACAAATACAATAAACAGGTTAAAATACTCTCAGTATGTGCACTAAGAGTAACAATGCTAAAGCAGCTATGGTATTTGGAATAGTTTGGCTATTCTGTGCACCATTATATTATTACAGATTGATTACAATCAAGTGCCTTAAATTAGTAAATGATATGCAATTCATTTTGGTGTATTTGATACAGCCTATTTCATGGATGTAAATCTAAAAAAGAAAGACCACAGAAATGATAACTCTGCTTTTACGCTGGGCGCTTTCAGTTTGCAAAACCGAACAGAATTTTGCATTGACATGGTGTGAGATTGTTGCGAAAATATGCATGGCTTTAAACCAAGTTTAGTTTTTATATATCTCGAAATGAACATGGAAATGGGCGCATGCAACATTTTGGTGTGTATGCACCGTTTATACATGATGTCTCCTGTAGTTAGAATTTATATCCATTTGACACTTTTAAGCACTTTTTTAAGTGTTTGCTCAGTTTGAAGACTGATCGTGTGTGATGGGTTGTCCAGTTGGCACGGAATTAGGGGCCACAGACTTTTCAACATGAACTGGCTGACCAATCAGGTATTTCACAATCATCACTGATTCGTGCCATGCTAGCTGTATTGGATGGTATTATCCACTTGTCATCCAGATATATAAGATTTCATTACACTATGGTTGAACAGACAAGCATTAAAACAAAATTCTCAGCAACATCAGTTTTTCCAAATGTAATCAGAGCAGTCATCTGCACATACATTGCTATTGCAACAGTGCTAGACAAGTTACATTAGCCACTGATGAATCACCAAAAGAATGAGCTGGCATTACTTCATCTATAGCAGGAGAGGCTTTTAACATGGCAACTCCACACAGTCTTGGGTGCTTTTTCCAACTAGTGTGGAAAACGGCAAACAGTCCTTTTAAAGACAGCAAGTCACCTCAAAGAGCCATGTAAAGAGGAGAGAATTAAACTGTTGTGGCGCTCAGCACCGATGCTACATTATAAAGGCACCTTCAGAGAATGAATTTGCTTATATAAATACAGAGCATTTCCACTCTATTAATGTGTTGCTCTATAGTGCACAGAAAGTGTGTCACGTTATGCGTACATGTAGCGTGCTTTATAATGTAGCACACAACTGTGGCTTGCCCATACCTGAAGAGATGTGGTATGATCAACCTGACCCTAACCCATCAAATGATCAGCCAATTCAGACAGCATTACAACTTTGTTTGAATGTAATTAGCAGAATGTATAAACAGGTAATCAGATGCAGCATTTATTTTTTTAACCAGTTTATTTAATTTGAGGTCAATATCACATAGTAGAGCCCTTATATTCCTTAGTTCATTGTCCATATCTTTTTACAGCATCCACTATTACATTTTGTGACACCAGAACAGTATCTGTCAGTACACAGCCAGATGGTTGCCCAGCAGTTTTCAAGGCAGAGGTATGTGTGTGTAGCCAGCCCCTGAAGATGTGCAGGGCACAGTGGTATCTGTAAAGTTGGATGATCAGGAAGTGGCGGACACTGGCCTTCATACCATTGCTTAAGTGACATCACGAATCACTCACTTCCAGCTATCCTACCTTAGCAACACATTAATAATAATATCTGCAAAATGGGAGCATCAACTGAAATTCAATCCAATGTCATGTTTTAACATCCTTAAAACAATATCAAATTAACCAATAAATACAAAATCTGGATTCAGCACAATCAAATCAGTAAAGAAAATAAAAATTTTATACTAAAAGTAAAAGTGAAAGGAAATGATTAAAACTAACCTTTCATAACACCCTTCATAGCAGAACGTTTTATTGGTCAGTTTTGCAAGAGTAATTTTTTAGGATGCGTATAAAAATATTTTCATGCACCAAATGTTTGACTTAAATAATTAATTTAATGGCAGATGCCTAACCTTTTCTTTCATACCTCAAATAATAAATGTCTCATGTCAAACACAAATACTGCAACCTATATTTTTTAATGACTTAGAGAAGTATGTCCATAAGCCCTTTAGAGAAATATTATGGATCCCAAGAGCAGTATAAGAGCGAGCAGAGACTGCGTAACACAATAAAATCTATGCACTACTGGGGCTAGCAGTGTAGACGTGATAACAGCTACTGCATGAGAAGCCAAAATGAGAAAGAGTCAAGTCACTGTAATATTGTACTCCATTTTAAGACATGTGACATGTGACTGGGTAAAAACAGGCTAGGGAACCAGCTGGGAAAATAAAATGCTGCTTCTCAGGCTTACTGTAATAATATAAAGGGGTTTCAAACAGCCTTCCAAATTACTGTTAACAAAATCACAAAAGCTCCGTCCTCGTGAAGCATTAGGTCAAAATGTGATGTCACCTTCTGGGACTGGGTCGCTTTTAAGGCGCCTGTGCCTGAAATGGTGGAGCCTTCTCTGCCATTGTGGATGGGGTCAGGCTTCCTCCTTGGTCAACCTCTCAGAGAAATGGGAGAAAAAGAAAATACAGTCAGCACCAGTGTCCTCTCACCTCACTCAGGGTTGTACAGCTTACCTCATTAGAACCTGAAAGGTGGTTCACTGGTGCACATGCATAATAGGGAAGGAAATGATTTGTTATGACAGGCAACAGAGAGGTTTGTTTTCTTTTACCTGCAAAAATTATAATAGAAGAAGCCCTTAATAGAGTTAGCTGCTTTCATTTGTCATTGACAAGTTGACACAAATTATGTCCATAAATGCAGAATGCAACTTCGAAAATTGAAAGCAGAAGTGACAAGGTGATTTTCTCTGAGACATTGCCTATGAATATGTTTGGTCCTGGAAAGACATGTGTCGGGCAGAAAGAAAGAATAAGATATACAGATAAATGGTGCTTCATTTTTTAAAGGGCTACTAGTGCCACCAAGATGAAAAATTGTTAATGTACTGGGAAGACTTGGGCTCAAGTTGGACAAGACAGAAAGCATGGCACTGAGGACAGAAATGTTATGATTGACAAATAAATTTATCAATAAATTAAAAGAAAAGGTAAATGATCATAAAGAAAAACAAAATGTGATATTAAATGGAATCAAATGTTGTATGCCAATGTATGTACAGAGTGGCCAAAGGGCCACATTTTAAGTAAGGAATCAAGAGACAGGGGTTTGGAACAGACAGCTAATTCCTTTCTTTCTCTTCCTACAGACCAGCAGAATAATAAACCTTATTTTCCACTCCAGTCTGTTCCCAGTAGCATTATTTACAGCTCCTCAAAGATGACATCACTTTGGGTTCTTTCAATGACTCCACTTTTGGTCCCTGGACTGATGACACCACTTCCGGCTCCCTCTAATGACATCACTTCTGACTTCCTCAAATGATGTCATTTGCACTTCCTCCTAAAAATTGTTGTTCCTTACTGCCACCAAAATATGTAAAGAACTACTGTATTGTTTTGTCTGATGTATTTGATCCAAGCATGACCTGAATCAGTCTTTTTTGATTTCTCATCTGGCAGGACATTACACAGGGAAGCTTCCCCAACTCTTATTTTTTGTTTCTGCCTGTATTTCTTACAATATGTAGAACATATTCTATCTAGCAATTACAATGTTACCTCTTCTCTTTGTGTAATTGCCCCTGAAGTCCTAATTTGCCCCACATCTACCATTTCTAAACCATCTTTTGTGTTTAAATGGTGATACAATATCAGGCTAAATTATTATCTTGTATAGAGTGTAGGACAATAATGGTTGGGGGGTAGGGGGTGAAAGTTTAGTGAAGTGTAAACATTAAACCTTTTATATATCTAATATTTTATATGCATAAATCCATTTATGTACTTTTCTTAAATGTTTAGTACAAGTAAATTAAGTCATATACCTCAAATACCAGCCCACCAAACATTTTTCTAGTGTGTACACAGTGCATCTAAGTTCAAAACGCAAACCACTTGTACCAAAATAGCAAAATATTTGTAAGAATTTTATTGTATTAATAAATGCGTTTAGCTTCTTTGGACTGATTTTTTTAAAATTTATATGAGTTGCTGTATATGTTAGTTAGTGAACAGGCTACTTTAGTGAGTCTGGCTGGGAGTCTGGCAGAGTGAGGGACAGCACAGCTGAAGCTGCATGTGTTGTGTAATCAGTCGTAGAAGACCACGCCTGATGAAGGCTACATAGCTAAGACATAGATTTCCTTTTGCAGGTGCACACTGACAGAACAATTCATTTACCATTAACATTTTGCTGAAATATTATACACAATTTTTTAATAGGAGGGCACCTAAATGCTGCAAATATTTGAAGGTAATGGTAGAAGTATGTGAAACATGTAGAGTCAAATTAAAGTGTCCATCCTCTTTGTCTGTTGTTGGTGTCATACCGGTTATAGTTGTTTTTTAATTATGTCTCACTTGTGAAATTTTCTTGTTCATCCAAATGTATTAAATGTACAGTAGCTGTGAGACTTCTCCAGCAAAGCGTGAGTGAGTCAGGCCAGTGGTTCAGCTGCTAGAAGCTAGTGATGTCCACATTGTGAGGTCACTGCTGTCCTTTTGCCTTAAGCACATAAGTACCAACATGAGGAACAACACTGAGGAATCACCAGACAGGATTGGAACAGGTAATGCTCCATCTTGACCTTGTTTCAAGGTAATAAGAGTGCTTGTTTCTCAAACCATGTGCAATACATGGACAGGAGAATGAAATCAGAGTCACCTCTTGACTACTAGTGTTAATTTAACCCAGCTTCCCATATGGGTGCATGACCTTTGTTTAAGTGAGGAAGAATGGTACATTGAAAACCATATTTAATATACTAGAGGCAACACTCACCAAGATAAAGATACTTGTGTGATGACCAGATTGACTAACAACCTGAAGAAAAAAATAATAATTTGACAAAGTTTGGAGGTTTTTTGTTTTATTTCTTCAATAATCAAAGGGAAAATACAAACTAATAGTCTGGAAAGAGACAGAGATTTATTAATCAAAAAACGTGATATCTAAACAACTAAACCTAAGATTAAAGACTAAATTAGTGTCGACTCAGAGCAAAATTCAAGAAACAAGCGAACAAGAAACTGTCCTTCACCGTAACCAAAATTTGGAAGCTGTATATACTGTACAAAGCTTTGAAATTTCAAAATCTCCCATTAAAAAGCAAACTCATTTGTCTTAAACAGAGAAACATTTCTTGCGACTTCAAGTAGGGATTAGTTTACTGTTTCACATTTGCCTTAAGAGAGGTCACTTCAGTCTGTACGCTTTGTATATTTGCCTCTTTTACTCATCCAACAGCTGTTTTTAATGACAAAACGGATCCTCAGTTCAAGTCAGGCAAATGCTGGGAGAGGTGTACATGTGAAACCCGTTTGTATGCATAGGGTAATATTAATTGTGATTTTATGCTAGTAATCATTTTCTTTGAATAATTTCATTATGCTGTTGATACAAGTTGGCATTTAATGGGTAACTCAGTGGTGTGGTGTTGTTACTAAAGATGAGAAAGAGCGGATTGTATTTACTGCACTAAATACCTGTTGGACTGGTTATTGGGGATTTCATCCTTTCATATTTTTCTGACACTACAATTTATTGGAAAAACTCTAGGCCTGCTGTCCATCATGGACTGCAGGAGCCAGAGTTCAAAAGAGATTTAAACTCTCCATCGGTATTTTAGAACATTAGAACAATCTAGATGAGGACAAGCCATTCAGCCTTGCAAAAGCTTGCCACTCCTTTCCATTTATTTCTTCTACAATGACATGAAGTTTAATTTTTAATGTCCCTAAAGTCCTGCTGTCTACCACACTACCTGGTAACTTATTCCATGTGTCTGTGGTTCTCTATGTAAAGGAAACCTTCCTAATGTTTGTGCAACATTTACTCTTAACACATTTCCAACTGTGTTCCCGTGTTTTTGATGAACTCATTTTACAATAACAGTCTCAATCCACTGTACTAAGTGCCTTCATAATTTTAAACCTATCTCATCTTAATCCCATTTTGCTTAAATTGTAAAGACTCAGCTCATTTAATCTTTCTTCATAATTCATCCTTTGTAGCCCTGGAATCAGCCTGATCATTCTTCTCTGGACTTTTGCCAGCACTGCTATGTCCTTTTTATAGCCTCACTAGTGTGTTATAAAGTCTGAGCATAACCTCCTTGGACTTGTACTCTATACACTGTGCTATATAACCTGACATTCTGTGTCTTCATATTGGCTTTTGAACATTGTCTGCCAGATGATAGTGTCAAGTCCACCACCACTCCTAAATTCATCTTAAAGGTATATTTTTGATTTTCCATTGTGTATTCAAACCTAACATTTTTACTTCCTACTTGTAACACCTTACACTTACTGACATTAAATTTCATCTGCCACAAATCTGCCTAAACCTGTTTGCTGACCAAGTCCCTCAGTAATGATTCAACGGATTCTCTATTAACTGCCAGTCCACCTGTCTTGGTATCATCTTCAGACGTAATCATCTTGTTACTTAAATTCCTATCTAAATCATTTATATATATTTAAAATAGCAGTTGCCCTAGCACTGAACCCTGTAGTACACCACTCTTAACATCAGCCAATTCTGAAGAGGCTCCTCAGCCCCATCAATCTCTGCTTCCTGTGTCTGAGCCAGTTCTGCACCCATCTATAGACAAACCCCTGAACTCCCGGTTGTTTTAGTATAATGCTCAGCCTCACATGTGGCACCTTAACAAATGCTTCTGAAAATCCAGATAAATAATATCATATGCTCCACCATATCTTTTTGTTGCTTCCTCATAGAATTCCAGCATGTTAATAATGCTGACTGTAAAACATCTGTTCTTGCCATGTGTTGCTCAATCTTTGCCTTAATAATTCCTTCCATTAATTTACCTGTTATAAATTGTGGACTACCAGTCTGGCACCACCACCTCAACCCAACACAAACAAGCATGGGACACAAGTTCAAGGCACACACATTGTTTTTTATTTTCTTTTTACCTCATGGGAAACGCCTTCACCCATTTCCGACAAGTACAGGACAGTCTTACAAGCAGAATGCACAAACAATTCTCTTCCCTCTCTTCTTTTTTTCTCCTCCACTCCTCCGGTCAAGATTGGTCTTCCTCCTCCTGACTCTGGCTCCCTGAGTAGTGGCTGCTGGCTCCTTTTATACTGCACCGGGTGTAGCGAAAGAACTGCCCAAAACGACTCAGCAGATCCTGCTGCAGCACAAGCTGGTGCGCCCACAGATCCCAACTTGGCTGCACCAAACACCAACTCCCATGAAGCCCTGTGGGAGTCCGAGGCACCACTACAACTCTGGGGGGCTTCCATCTAGCGTCGTGCTACACCGCCTCTCCCTCAGCTGAGTCTAGTGGGGTGAAGTGGCCCGTCCCACGAGGGCCGTCCTTCTCAGTGCTGTCAGGTCCACGGCTCCTCCCTGCAAAATAAGAAGAAGACAACCACAGGCAGGTGCTGCTCTGATGCCATCTTCTGTGGGCATGAAAACAGGATAGGAAGCCCCCGCTTCACCTCACACTGAGCCGAGGTGGGCATTTCTCTCTGCCCCCATGTAGTCTCCCAGAGCTTCCGTCTTCCAGGTGACCTCTTTCTGCAGCATGCCGAACCAGACTTTGTTTGTGACAGCATGTGTATCGGCGCCCGCTGCTTCAGGAGCCCTCCTGGATCGCCTCTTCCCCAGCACTTTAGCGAGTGCTGCTAAAGATGCACACATGCCACAGTACTGCCTCATGTGTGTGTCTCGTGCTGCTGTGTTTGGTTGCCACAAGATTTAAATACCGGTCTCAGCCTTGCAGATGGCCAGGTATCCTCCCGACTACGCCACGTGTACTACTAGGCTGGCACCGCCGCCTGAACCCGACATAGACAAGTGTGGGGCACAAGTTCAAGGAACACACATTGTTTTTTATTTTCTTTTTTCCTCATTTCTCACAAGTACAGCACAGTCTCACAAGCACAATGCACAAACAATTCTCTTCCTTCTCTTTATCTTTCTCCATCTTCACTCCACGGGTCAAGCTTCATCGCTCCTCCTCTCGACTCTGGCTCCCCGAGTAGTGGCTGCTGACTCCTTTTATGCTGCACCGGAAAGTGGCGAAAGAACTGCCTAAAAGGGCTCAGCAGATCCAGCTGCAGCACTCCCTGGCAGCGCCAGTGGATCCCAACAGGGCTGCACCAAACTCCAACTCCCATGAAGCCCTGCAGGGGTCTCAGGCACTGCTGCAACACAGGGGGGCTGCCATCTAGCATCCTGGGTGAGGTAATGCTCTGGCCACTCTTGCTCCCCCAGTCCTCCCAGCGTGGAGGTGTCCCTGCTACAAAATGTTATATTTAAGCAATTTGAACTATAATTAGTCACAGACCCTGCCTGGTTACCTATAACTTAAACAATATCATTTTTCCAACACTTGAAGTGGACTCTGCTGTTGATGACAACTATTGAGCCACCACAAGCTAATCTGGGCTCCATTTATTTAACTACATGATGTTGTAAAGAAACATTCAAGGGCACATATTTAATGCAGCCTCTTGGTGTGTTTAATTGCATTTTATTATCACTGTTAATTTTCAATATGAATTATTGCTGCAAAAAATATAATAAGCAAAAATGTGGTAACTAACTCTTTGATGAAGTAAAGTCAAATATTTAAAATGCTCCAACTTTCAAACTAGTTAAAGTAACTAAATCCCTGAATGCAGTTCAATGTTACTTCATCCATACATTTTACGAATTGTTATTGTTACTTTATTAATTCTCAGGTAACACTTTCTTGTAATTATCAGGCATGTCTTATAAGTTAATTTTAGAAAATATTCTAAATAAATGTCCTGTCACAAAAACAAGTCACAGACATCATAAAGGTTTGAGGCAAAGACCTGTATACTGTTTCCTGTCTGCAAAACTAATTTGATTTTGAACAGAGATGTTCATAGAGCAGAGTTCAAAATTGAACTGGTTTGTATTGAGGCAAACGGTGGTTTTAACAAGTAGTATGGAAAATGCCGTCATTGGCTCCAGAACCAGAAGTGATGTCATCTTGACCGGAAGTGACATCATCAACGACGCCTGAACCAGAAAGTGATGTCTTCGGGACCGGAAGTTATGTCATCAGTGGCCCCTGGAACTGGAAGTGATGTCTTTGGGACCAGACGTGATGTCATGAGTGGTTCCAGAACTATGTGGTATTTCCCATGGATGGTCAGCAAGAGACTGAGACAGTCAGCACACTTCGCCACCCCCTGGTCTGGCCTTTCAGCTGTTTCCCAATCACACATGCTGACTGACACACTGACACATGCAATCAAAGAATGACAATAATGTATTTTTGAAATCAATACACTACACTTAAAGAAAAAAAAAATAACAAGAGAACTAAATAAAAATTATAATTAAATAATGAGTAAAAGGAACCAATGACAACATAATAATTACACAACCTAATGCAGAGTTAACATAAATAGAGTAAAATAAAAACGAGGGAAAGAGAAAAATGAAACAGCTACTAAATTAATAAGAGACCAGGTATAACCAAACCAGCTGAAATTGGCTGTGATTTAGCTTTATGTAAAAGCTTATAAATATGGTATTATTGTAATAACAGAAACCCAAATAAATCTAAAAGTGGATTACGAATATGCATAAATATTATTGTAAATATTAAAATGCTGTGGTGGGCTGGCACCCTGCCCAGGGTTTGTTTACTGCCTTGCGCCCTGTGTTGGCTGGGTTTGGCTCCAGCAGACCCCCGTGTCCCTGTAGTTTGGACATAGCGGGTTGGATAATGGATGGATGGATATTAAAATGTTTAGTATTAATTCTTTTTCAATACTGTACATCTTTTCAACATAGGGGAACATAGAGTATGTGGTGATTTTGCAGACATGAAAACACTACTGTATTCTACTTGACTTTATCAGTATGTCTTAGTTGGTGCACTCATATTTTTATGAGTCAGATTTATCTGTTGAAGAGGAGTTTAATAATCTTTGCGAAATGTTAGTTATGGATCAACAACAAGATCTTTGCTCTTACCAAGTTATAAGGGAGCACAACTAAATAACAACTTTGCCTTAAATGTGTTAAGTATGTCACACTGTGTCTTGCTTGTTTCCCACAGCTTGATTATATCTTCCCATCTTGCTCTAAATATCCCTATGATAATTTTCCATATTTAATTGCATCTGTGCGCAGATATAATGTATGTTTTAAATCTCCCCTACAAATTTTATTCAATTTCCTGAATGTATTTATTTATTTTTTTGTTGTAGTGTGGAGGATGTGTATTTTTCCTACACTGTTTCAAAAAGACATAATACTAGAATATGATACTCAGAGGTGTCATGTGGGAAGCTAGCAATGTGTCAGTAAAGATTAATTCATTTCAATTAAATTTTTGATCCTGCTTTTCCAGTGCATTTTTCTTGCTTTTAAAACACCCTAAAGCTTGTTCGCTCTGTGAAGACCAATAAAGTGTTATATACAGTATCAGCTTGATAGCAAGTGTTTGAAGGGGGTGGATATGCATTTTAAAATTTACCAGCTACAAAAGGTCCAGCTCTATTACAAGTTTGACTTCATGCTCAGAGGACCCATTTAAATTTTTTGTTCGGGTTCCATTATCTGAGGAAAGCACCCCATATAAATAGAAAGAGCAATTAAAATTATCTTAAAACTACTAAGGAGTATCAATTGCAGCACTGTTTCTCTACAGTGTAATGTGCTTCTATAAGTTTAACTGCTTAAATAATATTCTTTACACTCTTATTGCACTATTCAGTTCAATGTATTATAATTTTTGTCTGTTTGCATTGTAATTTCCAATTTCAGTTTTCAGAATAAAAACTTTCCTTCTGGCTTCAAACCTGTGCAGGTTATCAACGACCTTCTAGAAGTCTTTCTTTTTTGCTTCAAGGTGTGACTTGAACAGCTGCTTTGTTTCTTGACCCTGAAGCTGTACAGAGTTAGTTTTTTTGTGCACAGATGTATGAAAGCTCTTTTAGATCGGATCAAATTCCGAGCTGGAGGGAATGTTTCATGCAAATCCATAATGTCAGAGTAGTACAATAGTTGTAAAATTCAGTAGTTCACAGAAATAACTACCAGCTGACACAAATATGGTGTGTATTAATTGCACACTATTAAAGCTTCTCAGACACTGAATTTAACAGGATGGTCTCATGTGATTAACATTACTTTTGTTGACTGACACGCATCACACACTTGTGAACACCATACAATACTGTAACACGAATGGCTTATTCTCTGTCACACACATGTGCATGGGAGGCAGGTAGAAGGACCAAAAGAACGTAATCCCATGCCAGACCAAGAAGTGGCAGGGTACACCAACCTTCTCTCTATTATCTCTGCAGACCAAACATGGGAAATTCTGCCTGGGTCTGATGACATCACTTCCAGATCTGGTCCCCATGACGTAACTTCCGCCTACCTGCCTTAAAAGCCAGGCAAACTCCTTCAGCTCTCAGGTCTGTCTTGGTCCTCAAATCTGTGACAACTGTAATACCTATTTGTCAATTTTGCAGCCTTATACGGGTGGCTCCCTAAAACTTCTTCCGGTTGCATTTCATTTTCACATGTCATAATTAATAATTCTGTAATAGAATCAGACTATTGTTAATTAACATCGGAAATTGGCTGTTACATTTATTTTCAGTATTTATTTTTGGCTTTTGATGCATTGTTGATATTTCTTAATGCGGTTTATATTTTTATACTTTGGTGGTTCTTGATATGATCCTATTGGTTTCTAGGCATATGATGTCATACCATGTGACCTGTAATGTCATGGTGGCCAAAGATTAAAAGATGGCCACTCACATTAACACTTTGAGTCATTTAAGGTAAGATCTTTTGAGAGGCTAGCATGAGAAAGATGATCAAATCATTTCATTAAAGATTCTGGTTTTGTTTTAGCTGTGATTTTGGCATTGCCCTTAAGATGAAGTGAACATTCAAATGATTTTGAGTTTTGACCTTTACTAACAATCTCAAAAAACATTTTCCCTTTTGAAAAAGGGCCTTTTTTAATCTATGGAATAAAATACATAGGATGGGAAACATTTTACATCCAGCACAAACACTACAATCAGTTTGTGAATACATTTGTCTGAAAAGCAGATGATATGACATGAAAAAATTTAAAAGGAAAATAAAGATTATATAAGAATTCTATTTAATAATATTATTAAACAAAGCAAAGGTCAAAACATCAAAGCATTTGAAAAGCATTTATTGGGAGAGAGAATAGATTTTGACAGGTTACAGGTAGAGGTCATAACACTAAGAGGAAAAAAGAGAAACCAAATCATCCAAACCTGGAAAAAAGTTCTTAAAATTTAAAATCATAGCAAAGGCTCAGGAATCAGAAAAACAGGCTCAATCAAAGAAATCACTAGGAAAATACCTTATTCATAACAAAAAATATGCCAAAACTAGGGTGCTATGATCGTTACTACACCATCTTAAATACCAAAAAGGTGGTGACATCACTAGGGCTGCCAACCCTCATTTTCCCGGACATGTCCTCATTTTTTATGTGACATGGACTATCTGGAAGGAATTTATACAATTTTGAAAATGTCTGGAATTTTGGCTCCTAACATTTGAAAATCTCCTTATCCTTATCATTGGTAAAAATTGAAATCTGTACATCAGTCAGCATTTGCAGAAGTAGTGCACAAATTTTTTTTCCTCGAAACATTTTCCTAGATATTGACGAGAATAGAAACAACCTTTCAAGTTCTTGGCTTTTTCACTTTATCTTTTGAATTCAGCTTTATCTTCTTGGTGAGTAGACAGTTCATTATAAATGTTGTTCCTTTACTTAATTATTTGAAATCTGAATTCACTGTAACTAAGTGAATTTATTCAAAATCGAAACTACAGTTTTACATTTTTGAATGTGAGATCTTATTTTCGATTCTTCTGTCAGCAGCTTGGTTAAACAAGAAATTTCATACATCCAGGTACAGTCCATTGTACTTAAGTGCAAGTAAGTACTGCTTTGTAATATTTTAATAGAAAATATTGTTATTACCAACCATTGTTCCAAAATGAATGAGTCAACTATTAAAGCTTTGGTTAATTAAAAAAAATCACACATTTATTCTGTCATATAAGTGCAATACCTTTTCAGTTATCAGATGATCAAGTAATAAGTCACTTCTTCAAATAATTTAACAATATTTGCATAATTCTTTCATTTACATAAATTCAGGAATACCCATTATGCTGAAAAGAAATTGCAAGTTCATAGACTAACTGAACAACAAATATCCTTGTTTTATCAGATTATTAGATAACTAGACATTAAGCCTGTTACAATAATGGGCGCTAGAACAGTAGTGCATAAACATTAGTAGGAACAGTCTATATTAAATGGCAAAGGACCTTGTATGTGGCTGTAATATGAGTCACTGTATTGTGTGACTTGTCAGTAATACTGGTTTGTATTTCCGTAAAATGCCTGTAATTTTCTCTGACAGTAATACAGTGGAACCTCGGTTCAAGACCATAATTCATTCCACTTCGAACCGAAGTAATTTCCCCTATAGGATTGTATGGAAATACAATTAATCCATTCCAGACCGTATGAACTGTATGTAAATATATATTTAAGTTTTTAAACACAGATATAGTTAATTATACCATTGAATGCACAGCATAATAGTAAACTAAATGCAAAAACATTGAATAACACTAAGAAAACCTTGAACAACAGAGAAAACTAACACTGCAAGAGTTCGCGCTATAGCCTTATGACCCACCCGCTAAAGACAGTTTTTTAATGAGTTTTAAGCATAGGAAAAAAAAAGAACATTTGAAAAATTCGGAATTTAATCAACAACTAAGAAAAGTAACACTGCAACAATGCACACGCGCACCCGTGTGTGTGTGTCTCTCTCTCGCGCGCACCTCTGTGTGTGTGTGTTTGTGTCTGTCTGTCTGTCTCTCTCTCGCACGCACCTGTGTGTGTGTGTCTGTCTCTCTCGCGTGCCTGTATGTGTCTGTCTGTGTCACGCACGACTGCGTGTGTGTGTCTGTCTGTCTCGCGCGTGCCTGTGTGTGTGTCTGTCTCGCGCGTACCTGTCTGTGTGTGTGTCTGTCTCGCGCGCACGCACCTGTGTGTGTCTTACTCTCTCATTTTAAAAAAGAGTAAAATGTAATAATTTGAAAGTAAATTGTTTCATGTTGCGTTAGAGTTATTCATTGTGTAATACGATTTCATTCTGTTTGGCTTTGAAATTAGCATGCAAATAATTTTTAAACTTACACTTTTACTGTAAAACCTCAATATCGCATTGAGTTTTGATTTTGTGTTTGGACTTTCATTGTGACAACACAACATATAACTGCTCGTAATTGAATTTCATTTCTTTCTCCCTTTTAAATAAAATGACTTTTTTGAATGTTTGGCTCAGAGATTTGTTAATTGTCTTTGCTAAAACTATTCTAATGGGAAACTGTTAACATTTTAATACGAATGGCATATCAAGATCTCCTTTTTTGTGTAATGTTATCCATGGAAGATATCCTACTTTACCTTTCTTGGATATATCCTTCTTTCTACAGTGATTCATGCGGTGGAAGACCGGACGGTGTTAACGGTTGTAGATATTCTTTGGGATATTGAAAGTTATGATGTTTTCATATTCCACACAATCACCACCAACTGTTTCAGCATAGTCTATTGATATGCATTTAGCCAATTTGCTGTGTAACCGATCGGCATTTTTGGTGTTAATTCATTTGACTTCATCGTTTCTCAGTGCTAGGATTGCCTGTGTACTTATTTTTTCTTTTTATAACCCTTCATGATGAAATTCTTCAATAAGATTTGGGCATAATATGTCTTCTTTAATTGGGAACTTAAAGTGAGAAAAACGTTAAAATTTATAAGAGCGGAGAGAGCAGAAACTATGTCTGTCAAAAGCATTCACATGAATGAGAGATGAGGTTATCGTGTGAGTGGCTGAATATGGTTGAGAGGAGGGCGTTACTTGAAAAAATCTCATGGCAAAAGTCTCATCTCACGGGGCTTGAAAAAATCTTTAAAAAAGTCTTGTCTTGTTACAGGATTTTTTTTTATATAATATATATATACAGGTATATATATATATATATATATATATATATATATATAATACTAGGGGGCTTTGCCCCCTACTTGCTTTGCATCCCACCCCCCAACCAAACCCCCTCCCCAGGGGGCGCGCTTCACACTCACCACTTTGCATCTCTGCCGCTCGCTTTGTGAAGGGGGCTGGCTGAACGCACTCTAAGAAGATGTAGGCTCTTGCTGCTGGCTTGCAGCTGCTACTACCGAGCTGCTTGTTTTGCATATGGCGCTGTGTGTCGATCATTTAAAAGCCTGTACAGCATCTGTCCTTTAAGCCAGCTGCTGCTTGTGTCTTGCTGCATGATCTGCATGTAGCACTGCGCAACGATCATTTAAAAGCCTTTACAGCAGCTGTCTTTTTGTGTCATTTCCTTGTCTCACAGTGTTGTTCCTGTGATTTGTTAATTGTCATAGCAAAAGCTATTCTCAATGTAAACTGTAAACATTTTAATATGAATGTCATATCATGATCTCCCTTGGTGTCTATTGTTATTCGTGGAATATATACATTACCTTTCTTGTTGTGTGTTAAAATTTACATTGCTTCTCCGTGATCATAAATATACAACTGACCGAATTGTGTATTCTTTGAAATGAAGCATGTTGTTGCTTTGACTGGTGCGTTAGCACAGATTCTCATAGAGTATGGTCAGTGTTGGGGAGTAACGAAATACATGTAACGGCGTTACGTAATTAAATTACAAAATAAATGTAACGGTAATACATTACAGTTACTGTATAAAAATGTGCAATTCAATTACAGTTACTTGTGTAATTTTTCAGAATTACAATTTAAGTTACATATTAAAAATGTCAGCAAAGCCTTTATGAAATATGAAATAATATTTTTTTGCCTGTTTCGCACGTTTTCATTAGACCTATAAACATCGTCCTTTTCCATTCCCCCCCCTCCCACAGACAATAATTATTTCTGATAGGCTCTCCTATCACGTCTATAATTGCAGCGCCAGCGCCATCACCTCAGTCTGATAGCAGATGCCTGGGCATGTTGTGATCTGAGTTTCAAACTACTACTAGCAATGTCTAATAAAACTGCATTTCACAGCTGGAAATTTAGAAAACATTTCAGATATGTATGCGAGAAAAGGGCATAAATCTAACTGTGCAATGTAATGCTTGTTTGCCGGCTATCAAGATGTTGTCCACATCGAAAACCTCAATGTCCAACCTCAGGAAACATCTAGAGGTAAGTGCTGCTTGTAAGAGCAAACGGAAAGTTTTTAGCAATGAAGCCTTCACATTGTCACACAGTCACAGACGCCACGCCACTTTTCACAGCCACACGCTTTTAATGTGCCCAAATGCAGATGTAGCCTATGGCTATTTTAGCTCCCTATTTCGGTTCACTTTAAGCTAGCTACTCTAGATAGCTAGCTAAGGAGGTTGTTGAGCCATATTACGCACTTTCCCTCCCATTTTATCAGTTTTGATATTAGCGTGCCTGACTTGCTATATGTAATTTAAAATGTGCCTGGAATGGTAGATTTTAACAAAGACTACGCATTGTCCAAGTTTTACATGTATTGTCTTGAATGCAAGCGATCGGCTACTTCAGCATTTGTGATTGAAAAATAGACTGTAAAATGTTTTGTCTAGTAAAAAGTAACATGTTTTTTGTAAAGTGTAAACACAATAGTGGTGCACCATAGTCAATGTCTACCCATAATTTAGTTTTAATTAATAATAACCACCATTTAATGCTACTACTACTACTACTACTACTACTACTATTCTTCTTCTTCTTCTTCTTCTTCTTCTTCTTATTATTATTATTATTATTATTATTATTATTATTATAGCATTAATATTAATGCTATACATAATTAATAATTGTAATAATGTTGTAATAATTCATAGCTATTAGCATCTTGAAGTCTGACCTTGTGGTGGTTATTATAGCGTCTTTATGAAAGTTCTGATGTTACTTTGTGTATTAAAAGAGGATCAAAAGTGTTTAACTATTTTAAATAAGAAATTCGGTGTGAATTATCCCATAACTCTGTTGTTTGATGTCCCCCAAGTGCTGTCAGCTGGAAAAAGAATTTAAAAAATTGATACAACATACTGTACAACATAGACTGTAATAGTCTGGCAACTAACAATAAGTGGATGTGACACAATAATTAACTTTCAGATTATTTTTTCTCTGCTTCATTGATGTAAGAGATATTGGTCCATTATTCGGTCTATGCTGCATCAAAGATTTTTTTTCTTCCTATATACAGGCAGCATTCAGTCACCTTGAACAACAGGGCTATGGACTGATTCACACTTGATTTCACCATAAAGATTATTACTGTCTGGTTTGAAATTGAAAATGGATACATACAAGCAGGCTACGGGTACAGAATACCCATCCAAAAATTGGAAAAGTAATCAAAAAGTAATTAAAAAGTAATTAGTTACGTTACTCAGAACAAGTAATTAAAATAGTTACACTACTATTACATTTTGAACAGGGTAACTTGTAACTGTAACGAATTACATTTTTAAAGTAACCTTCCCAACACTGAGTATGGTTCATTATTGTGTAAATCCACGTTTTATACATTGAATGATGCGAAGCCGAAAAGACTTTGTTTTCCACTCTTTTCCTTTTATTTCTGACCTCGATTTGTCCTGTTATTTTTTCAATCACACCTGGTTCTGATGATTAATTACCTTTGCGCTAATGCGATCTCTACTATCATTTTTTGATACTGTAGCGACTGACATAATAAAGTGTCACAAAAGTTCTGCTTGAACAATCACTGTCTTCATAACCCCAAAAACAACTTTCTAGCACCCGCCCCCCACTATCAGTCTTCCGTGCTGTATTCAACCCTCCATTAATCGGACATAACAGTGACTTAAAACAAAAAAAGGCTTTAACTTGGTTGGGACACTACAATACTTTGGAATTTTACTGCTTTCATATTCTGTACCTTTCTCTGCATGTTTATCGTGCCATCGTTTGTTTGAGCCTTTATAATTCCACTGCTTTTATAATCTTTTATCTGCCTTTTTTCTCTCCCAAAGGTCTCTTTTTTCCACGCTGCTCTTTCTTCTTTGCTGAGAGTACAGGATCTGTGTGTGCTACCGCTTGCTGTGCTCTTATTTGATAAGAAGGGCTTGTCTTTCAAGAATCTCATGTTCCATGTCCCCGCGAGACGGCCCTGGAACAATCTCTTGGCATCAAGTCTCATGTTTACGGTCCCGGCGAGACGCTCCAGGGCCAGTCTTTTTTGTCTCACGTGTCTTTTAAATGTCTTCCGAGAACTTCTGAGAAAGATCACGTAACGTTGCCCTGGAAATTTTCTTTCCAGGATATATATATATATATATATATATTCATATATATTAGAAGAAACAAGTCAGTGTCCATGAAAATGTTGGGGCACTTAGGCAAATTGGATATCAAAAAATTTCAAAATAAATACATGCTAACAATCAACGGTCAAAGATGGAGGTTCTTCCAGTCATATGGCAACCATGTGGGAAGAGGCGGGTCCAAATAGATAAACACCAGAAGTGAAATCAGTGGAAAGGATCTGTAAATCTTTTGGCCTGCAGAAGGAGGAAAAGAAAGAATGTTATTACACAACACCATCTCCTGGAGTGACAAAGTATTACTATCACCAAAACCCCTAAACTGTCTCCTAGGTGCATGCCAATATCTATATATATATTTTTATGCTAAGGGTTATCTGTTTGTCATGCAAAAACTCATGAACCACTGGGCCTTTAAACCTTGATCTTAGTCTTAATCAAGTCTGTATAATGTGATATGTGCTCTTGTAGCAAGAACCCCACCAATGTTGTCAAGCCTTGGGTTCTTCTCACTGCAAAGGGTGGAGCTGAGCACTCACCATGGCTATCAAGAAAAGAACAGCGAGAGGTCAGATTAAATGAGTCATTGACCAGAACAACTCTGTAATGGTAATCAGGCCATCCTTTCTTCGAGGACCGGTGATACTACTACATTTATATTTTTGTACAAATGCAAACTAAATACATGTATTAGATGAAACTACAATGGAAACTTAAAATTAAAAATCATAAATAAAAGTGACCAATTATTTATTATATTTACTGCTTATTAAATAAGTGAAAATACAGTATTTTCTATAAAATTAGAAGTGTGAACATTATATAAAGTAAATGTCTCTTAATACACAAGTTTGTCCTAATCCAAGGACATTTACAAATTATGTAACAACACGATTCTCCAATATGCAGCAACAGCATGGCTAACCTGATACTGAAATAAATTTGTGCTATAAATGTATCCTGCCAAAATTGAAAAATGCTGCATTTTGCAACCTGTCACACATGAAAGCAAAGCTTATTCCTAGTATTATTAAGTCAATCAGTCACAAGTGAAGTGACTCTTTTCAAGTGCATAAAAGGAAAAACATACTGTATAATTGTAAAAGTAGAATGATCAAAGCTAACAAAAAATAAAACTGAAGCAAAATAATTTTGCAAATAAGAAAAACTATTACAATATCGTCTTGCAACACTGTCAAAGCAAACAATAACATTTAGGTACACGCAATGTAGCATCAAGATAAAAAAAATAAATAAAAGCTGTTTATAAGCAAGCTGTGTGTGCCTGCAAAGTTGGCTTCCACAACAAATGTTTACTGTGAATGTAGCAATGCTTTAAATTAGACAAAGTCCAATATTTGGTATGGGTAATCTACATTGTATGAAATCAGGTTAATAATCAGCTAGAAGCCAATTAAATGTTTTAAATTTTAGTCCCGAATATTCCAAAATCTATAAAGAATAATGTAAATCCCCCCGTAATAATTGTGAGGGAATACCTTAGATGTTTTACTGTTACCAGTATAGATGTTTTTAAAGATTATTTTGCCAGTTTCTCATATGCACTTAAGCATAAGCTATAGAGCAGGAGGTAAGGGTAGGTATACTTGGTGTTTTGTCCAGTACTTAATGTGGGGGAAATGGTTGCTTTATCCTGAAGGGGGCACTCCTGAGAAATTCCCAACCCAAAATAATGCCCAGACATGCCAAATTTCAACCACAATGGGAGTTTATTACCAGGAGTTGAGGGTTCCATGGAGGATAAAACTGATCACTAATACAATGGTAAATATACAACCAAAAAAAAGCTTGTACATTTTGGTCCTACACAGGCACACGATCATCTTCTTATCTTTTTGCCTCTCTTCAGACCTCTGGTCACACCTTCCTCTTTCTTCATGCCAGATAAGCTGTCTCTTCTTCTCTCCTGACTCCAAGCTCACCTGCTGAGGAATCAAAGATTCTTTTAAAATATGACCATGGAGGACTTCTGGAGGAATGGACATCCAGCAAGAAAGCACTCAAATTCTCCTGGAAGGCCAGCAACTTCACCCTTAAATGACTAGGTGTGGACAAATACCTGGCTTTGTGAATTGCAGTGGCAGACTTCAGCTACCTGACAGGACCTGGTGTTATAAAACCCTGAGATGCCTCTTTGACATCCTGTGCAGGTAGTAGTGAAGACAAACTCCCAGATAGCTGGCATTCACCCACACAGTGATCTACACAAACATGTTCTGGTATCCTGTCCAAGCAGTGGTCTATCCAAACACCACAATGGGAGGAAACAACCCATGAAGTGCACCTCACAGCCATGCTGTCCTTCACAATTGCCTATACAAAGATGTAAGTTATTGAAACAAAAGCAATATTACGACTATTTTGAACATATTCAACATTGCAACATCGTGATGAAGCAGAACACTGTGCCAATAATATTTATATATTGAAAATGGTAAATCCTCATTCTATGGGTGGTGTCATTAAAAGTCTAGATTTTCGAAGAGAAGTGTTTTTTTTAAAATATAAGTGTTATTCAGTGACACTCACCAGAAAATGCACTGTTTAATGCGTACATCAATATGCAATATTTTTACCAAGTCAGCAACTCCAGTTTATTATGTGCACCATACTTTCAATATTTACAAACCTGTGGGCCATATTATTGTCTTAGTATTCGTATTGGTGCTTTCCTGTAATGTAACTTACATTTACACAAGATTTACTTTTGTGGGAATGAGATCTCACCACCTTTATTCAAGAGTATTGTGATGGACGGCCGGCAGCTCATCCCAGCCGAAACATCCAGGATGCTAGATGGCATCTTCCCTTGCAGAATAGGGGTCCCCTGGATTCCCGCAGAGCATCATGAGAAATAGATTTGGCTTCACAGCTCTGCTGGGCACCGTGGGTGCCACCGTGTGATGCTGCAGGGAGACGTGGGGATTTTTATTTTCCCTATAGCCTGGAAGTACTCCCAAGTCATGGGGATGGAAGAACAGAAGTACTTCCGAGCTGAAGAAAAATACAAGTCTTCATCTGACTGGGAGGGCTATTGAATCACATGGACAAAAAGACAGGAGCACTTCCGTGTCAAGAACTATATAAAGGACTGGTCGAGACCCAGCAAGGAGAGCTGGAGTTGGGAGGGAGTGTGACAGAGCTGCTGGGAGGAGAGGAGGATATTTATTATATTATTAATAGTGATTTATTGTGTATTGTGGTGGTGAAGGTGCTTGAAAAGCACATTATATCAAAAATAAAAAAGAAACTAAAATATTTCTGGTGCGTTTGTCTGAGGGGTTTGAGGAGCGACAGCGCCCTCTAGAATCTCAGTATCTAACTGCACTTTCCCAACTCAGTACACAAGATCATAAATGGTATTATAGTGCCTCTCCTTTGTGTTCTGTGGGTCAGGGCAAAGTGTAAGGTCCCAGGGTCTGAGTAGGATATTACCTGGCACATGTAATGACATGATTGAGGTTACAATGAATAATACAGACAATATAAAAACTGGGGGTTCAGCCAGGTACCTTACCAATAAGTCAGCCACCACATACAGCACCGTCACGTCTGTCAAAGCTACTTTGCCTCGAAATAAATGAATCACAGGTTGACCCAAGCCACTGAACTGCAGGTTTAGTCAGTCCCATCTTGAAATCACAGATGAGTTTGTGTGTTAATGAAATGTAGCTTTTTGCGGTTAACAAAAGCAGCTTTATTCTCGCTAAATGCACTTATTGCAATATCACTGCAGTAAAAGACTTCACAAGAACCAGACATTGCAGGAGATTGCTTTTCTATGGTGGTAAAATGTGTTATGGCTTATACATACACCCCTATAGCATTTGAAAATTGGATTTAGTGAATCGTCAACTGGTTAACGGTTTTCAGCACAGCTGGCATGATGGCATGAAGCTTGGCTGAGATATTCCTGACCTGTTAGCCAGTTCTCTGAGAAGTGACAACACATAGGCTAAATAAGGTCACTGGTTTAACATTCTATGTCAAAACAATTCATATTTATATTATTTATACAGACTGAAATTCATTTTATACAGATATATTATTTGGGACCAAACAAAACTTTGCACAATACAGTAAGCAGCCATTCAAGTCTAGTATCCTCATTCAACTCTATTAAAGGCTTTTTGTGCACCCAAAAATAACAGGATCTCTAGAAATTTGGACTTTGTAGAATATTAAATTGAATACATACCAAAGATTGTTTTTGCAATGTTATAGAGGAGACCACTTGGAAAGACGGTAATTGAGATTTGGGATAATGTGTTTGATCAAATATCTTTATTTCTATCTTCACTAAACTTTGCTAACAATAATGGCACTGAGTTGAAAGCTCCATCCTTCCATCCATTTTCCAACCCGTTGAATCCAAACACAGGGTCACGGGGGTCTGCTGGAGCCAATCCCAGCCAACATAGGGCGCAAGGCAGGAACCAATCCCGGGCAGTGCGGCAACCCACAGCAGGAGTTGAAAGCTTTTACATAAAATTCCACTGAATGCTATCTGGCTCTGAGTTCACTGCATTTCGAAATTTGGAGAGACTGAAAGGCTTAACAGGCTCTTTTGTACAGAGATTACTGATCTGTGGTATTTTATTAAATAAGTCCTTGGCTTCAACCTCACTTTCTTTACACTGTGAGGAATGTAATTACAACAACGTTTGACACTGGCCTTGTGCTGAAGGCTAACTGAACGTGAAGTTTATTGTTGTACTCGGAATACTTGCACCAGACCCAAAAGGTGGAACACATTTTGCCTGACTATGCATTAAAGTAACTACCTTCACATCTCTTCATTTTTTACAGAATACTGTTTTTACTCATTTTAAACTTTATATCATTTCCTTTGCTGACTTTTCCTGACATTATAATAATGTTTTCCATTGACTGTTAAATATACATGTAGTTATTAAATGGAATCAGATTCTAAACTAGAATAATTTTAGAATGAATGACTACAAGATGTCCAACTGTATTGAGTCAACCCATGTACATGAAGTGGACGTGCATGTCACGGACGATTAATAGGTTAAAGTGATCCAGAAAAGTCATTCAAAAGGTCTGACTACTCCCTTAGGGAAATGTACATTAAGAAAAAAATAATTTTCTAGAAGAATTTGTAACCATTTATATGAAGTAATTGAAAATATTTACTTTCATGTTGCTCTGGCAGAGCACATTTTTAACATATGGAATGACAAAGTTATTAACATGCAGACAGCCACAGTCAAAGCATGTTTATGTATTTAACTGTATTCATGCATTTATTGTTGATTAATGAGCATAAACATTTAATTGACATAACATTGTGCGTGCAGTATGAGGTGCGCTGAGCACTGAAATTGCACAAACATCCATGCTGAAACCCCTGTGTTAAACATTATATTATTCATTGCAACTAAATTGGACATAATTAAATAATTTATGGAAAATGTGTTTCTATTAAATGGCCTCTTTTAATTATATTTTGCTCATTTAGAGTAAAATCACCTTCAGATTGTAATTTAAAGTGAACTCGAAGCAGCTTTGGTGAATTATATTTTTCTTGTCCTTTGCTCTTCAAAGCCTTTAGAAAAGAAGTAGAAGTGTCCATCCTCACTCAGTACCTCGTCTCTCCACTCTTAATAGCCAATATTTTTTATTTTGTCATTCACATATATATATATAAACTGCTCAAAAAAATTAAAGGAACACTTTGAAAACACATCAGATCTCAATGGGAAAAAGAAATCCTCCTGGATATCTATACTGATATAGACTGGGTAATGTGTTAGGAACGAAAGGATGCCACATCGTTTGATGGAAATGAAAATGATCAACCTACAGAGCCCTGAATTCAAAGACGCCCCAAAAATCAGAGTGAAAAAATTATGTGGCAGGCTAGTCCATTTCGCCAAAATTTAATTGCAGCAACTCAAAATTGTACGCAGCACTTTGTATGGCCCCTGTGTTCTTGTATACATGCCTGACAACATCAGTGCATGCTTCTAATGAGATGACAGATGGTCTTGTGGGGGATCTCCTCCCAGATCTGGACCAGGGCATCACTGAGCTCCTGGACAGTCTGAGGTGCAACCTGGTGGCATTGGATGGACCAAAACATAATGTCCCAGAGGTGTTCTATTGGATTTAGGTCAGGAAAGTGTGGTGGCCAGTCAATGGTATCAATTCCTTCATCCTCCAGGAACTGCATGCATACTCTCACCACATGAGGCCAGGAATTGTCATGCACCAGGCGCCACTGTACCAGCATAGGGTCTGACAATGGGTCCAAGGATTTAATCCTGATTCCTAATGGCAGCCAAGGTGCCTTTGTCAAGCCTGTAGCGGTCTGTGTGACCCTGTGTGGATATGCCTCCCCAGACAATCATTAACCCACCACCAAACTGCTCATGCTGAATGATGTTCCAGGCAGCATAATGTTCTCCATGGCTTCTCCAGACCCTTTCACTTCTGTCACGTGCTCAGGGTGAACCTGCTCTCATCTGTAAAAAGCACTGGGCATCAGTGGTGCATCTGCCAATTCTGGTATTCTATGGCGAATGCCAATCGAGCTGCATGCTGCTGGGCAGTGAGCTCAGGGCCCATTAGAGGACATTGGGCCCGTGGGTCACCCTCATGAAGTCTTTCTGGTTGTTTGGTCAGAGACATTCACACCAGTGGCCTGCTGGAGGTCATTTTGTAGGGCTCTGGCAGTGCTCATCCTGTTCCTCCTTCCCCAAAGGAGCAGATACTGGTCCTGCTGATGGGTTATGGACCTTCTATGGCCCTCTCCAGCTCTCCTAGAGTAACTGCTTGTCTCCTAGAATCTCCTCCATGCCCTTGAGACTGTGCAAGGAAACACCTGCAAACCTTCTGGCAATGACACGTATTGATGTGCCATCCTGGAGAAGTTGGACTACCTGTGCAACCTCTGTAGGGTCCAGGTATCGCCTCATGCTACCAGTAGTGACACTGACTGTAGTCAAATGCAAAACTAGTGAAGAAACAGTCAGAAAAGATGAGGAGGGAAAAATGTCAGTGGCCTCCACCTGTTAAACTATTCCTGTTTTGGGGGTCATCTCATTGTTGCCCTCTAGTGCATCTGTTGTTAATTTCATTAACACCACAGCAGCTGAAACTGATTAACAACCCCTCTGCTACTTAACTGACCAGATTAATATCCCATAAGTTTCATTGACTTTATGCTATACTCTGATTAAAAAGTGTTCCTTTAATTCTTTTGAGCAGTATATATATAAATATATATATATATATATATATATATATATATATATATATATATATATACATATATATATACATATATATATATACTAGCAAAATACCAGCGCTTAGCGAGAGTAGTGTGTTGAAGAAGTAATGAAAGAAAAGGAAACATTTTGAAAATAACGTAACATGATTGTCAATGTAATTGTTTTGTCACTGTTATGAGTGTTTCTGTCATACATATATATATATACATATATATACACACATATATATATACACACACACACACACATTAACATATACTATATATATATATACATATACACATAAACATATATACATATACACATATATATACACATATACATACATATCTACATACATACATACGCACACACACATATATATATATACACACACATAAACATATATATACATATACACATATACATATACATACATATCTACATATATTCACACATACATACATACATACACACACACACACACATATATATATATATTTTTATATATATATATATATATATATATATATATATATATATATATATATATCTATACTAATAAAAGGCAAAGCCCTCACTCACTCACTCACTCACTCACTCACTGACTCATCACTAATTCTCCAACTTCCCGTGTGGGTGGAAGGCTGAAATTTGGCAGGTTCATTCCTTACAGCTTCCTTACAAATGTTGGGCAGGTTTTATATCGAAATTCTACGCGTAATGGTCATAACTGGAAGCAGTTTTTCTCCATTTACTGTAATGGAGATGAGCTTCAACGCCGTGGGGCGGAGTTTCGTGTGACATCATCACGGCTCCCACGTAATCACGCAGTACATAGAAAACCAGGAAGACCTCAAAAAAGCGCTGAAGAAAACATGCATTATATAATTGAGAAGGCAGCGAAACAATAAGAAGCGGCGAAAGTGACATATACAACCTTTTCATGAGTTCTGCTACTTGGAAACAAAGCACGATGTAAACCTACACTTTAAATTAAGTTCATAGACCGCTGCGCTGGCGTTTGTAATTTAGTGCCTGCCCATATAAGGCCGTCCGTCAGCGGCAATCCAATAGCAAACTGCCACGGGTAAATATTCACGGGTGAAGGACTGTGCTTATGGAGAGGAAGATGAGATGGTCAGGGTGGTGTTTAACACAAACTCAGCGAAACTGCGAGAGAAAGTTTTAAGTGCCAGGACTAAGGTAACATTAAATACAGCTATGGACATAGCACGAGATGGCACCAGCACAGCTGGGAAACTTCGATGCATGTACACCGAGTGGCTCACGTGAACTGGCGCAGTGCACAGATAAAAGCAACAGTTCCAAAGAGCTGAACAAAACCGAATTACACAATTGAAAAGGCAGCAAAAAATATGAAGCGTCTGATACTTACAAGCATATTCATAAATCCAGCTACTGCGGAAACAAAGCACACGTTGGAAAAAGTCAATGTCCGCTAAAGGAAGACAGTGTAAAAAAAACCCGTGCATGCAGTGTGTCAGGTCTCAGATAAAGAAGAAGACGAGCTGTTTATTGATGCAGTAAGAAACAAATAGATGAATGAAACCTGTCATCTTTACAACGATTGACAAACACGGAATGTAACTTGAACACAACACATCCTACAAATACGAACTTGATTGAAAGAAATAATGATAATCAAATCCTTGATGACAGCAACACTCAGTAACACTCACAAAACAAATACTGTATATTGACAGTCATGTTACGTTATTTTTAAAATGTTCCCTTTTCTTTTTCTACCTTGTTTAACACACTACTTCTCCGCTGCGATACGCGGGTATATATATATGTATATATATATCCCGATCTACATACTCGAATAATGGATACTTTATTCGCCATCAATGATTGTTTTGGTAAAGCCATACTCAGTGTATTCATTAGATGAGCGGTAAAAAGTAAGAGCGAGGGAGGATGACTCATTGAGGCATGCAGGCTGTAGTCTTGGCGTCAACTCTATCTGAATTGCGCGATCACATTTGAAAAATATATCTTTTCAAGTTCTATTTAGTCCATATGTGTCAAACTCAAGGGCCGCGGGCCACATCCGGCCCGGCGTGTAATTATATCCGGCCCGCAAGATCATTTTATATACTGTATTATTGTTATTAATGGCCCGGGTATATGAAGCGCTGGTAACACAATAAACTACAGATCCCATAATGCAGCGTTTCAGCTGCCTTGCCGAACACTTACCGCGTTAATCAAGTCTACCTTATGATGCTGCAAGTTATTGCGGCTAGAGTTATTGCGCACTGAGTTTGCACGGCGCTTTGGTGACTTTGAAGAACAAAAAAAGTCCGTCTACATGCGGCTCGAACCTTGTGCATGTTTGGTAGCACATATCTGTGTGAGAAGCTCTTCTCAGTGATAAAGACTAACAAAACAGCACACAGGAGTCGCCTCACTGATGAGCACCTGCAATCCATCCTGAGAATCTCCACAACATAGAACCTCACACCAAACAGAAACGAACTTGTGGCCAAAAAAAGATGCCAGGCGTCCAGCTCTAAAATGACATATGAGCAAAGACAACTGAATGATTTGATTTGTTATTGCACGTAAGAGCGGGAGTCAACCGTTTTAACAAACAGCATATTGCACTGATACGAAATAGCTGTGTGTGTGTATATGTAGATATGTATGTATATGTATATATATGTTTATATATGTGTGTGTGTATGTATGTATATATATATATGTATGTATATATGTGTATATGTATAGATATGTATATATATATGTTTATGTGTGTGTGTAAATATATATATATATATATATATATATATATATATATATGACAACAACACACATCACACACAACAGAGACAAAACAATTACATTGACAATCAGGTTACGTTATTTTCAAAATGTTTCCTTTTCTTTTCATTGCTTCTTTAACACACTACTTCTCCGCTGCGAAGCCTTGGTATTTTGCTAGTATATATATATATATAGTCAGGGATGCCAGGGGCAATGACCCGGCCAGGACGCCGTGAGGGACCGGATGTGGGTCTGCCACCCTGGATCACGTGGGGGCCGCCTTCCTGGTTGCTCTGGGGGCCACGGGTTGAGGGCATGGAAGCCCCACCCTGTAGGGGCCCGTGGTCACCACCAGGAGGCGCCCCAATGCCTTGGGGACCTGTTACCTCAGCACTTCCTCCACACCAGGAAGTGCTGGGGGGAAGAATTAAGAGGACACCCGGGGAGCTGCCGGGAGAGCAGCCGACACTTCTGCCACATGTAGGCGTGGCTAACGGAGGTGTGTCAGAAGCTCCTGGAGCTCATACGGGGAGTGTATAAAAAGGGCTGTCTCCCTTCATTCGAAGCTGGAGTCGGGTGGAAGCATTAAGAGGCACGAGAGAGGTGTGGAAGCGGCCCGAAGAAAAGGCATTTGTGGCCAGGACTGAGTGTTTGGGGTATGGTGCACGAACTGGGTCTGAGTAACCATTTCTAATTGTTGTAAATAGTTGTAAATAAACGTGTGGTGGCTGAAAAACAACATGTCCGCCTGTCTGTGTCCGGGTCGGCTCCACAATATATATATATATATATATCTATATATATATATATATATAAATTACATTCCTACCAAAGATATTTCTGTCGACTAAATAGAACCTACTTATATCCAAATAGAACTTGAAAAGATATATTTTTTCAAATCTGAGTGCACATTTTAGATCGGCTTAACGCACACTACATCGAGCCCCGTGCTATTGTGCTCTGGCCTGCCTGCCTGCCTCAATAAGTCACCATTGCTTCGCTCTTACTTTTTTACCGTTCATTTAATCATGGGCCTCTCTACAGTTTTGTTTATTTTCGGGTTGTAATGTTCATTAAATTTATGTATCATCTGGTCCATTGGCGGACCGTGCATCTCACACCTAGGTATTCAGTACTGCTCCGTCTGAATCAACCCGCCCCTCAAAAACTAATTTATGGTTATAAAAACCATCTTAATATGCAGAAATACAGTATAAAGAGCCGCTGTATCACAGATAGATAACTCCTGTAGCCACAATAAATGCCTTTATTGAATAGACAAACCAGGGGAGAAGAAGTTCCGTTCTACTGCAGCCACAGCCGCGACACACATAAAAAACATCAATAATAACTCATAAACTTGCAATATTATTTAGGAAAATCACAACATTTTACTCACCAAAAATTCGGATTATTTGTAAACAAAATCCATCCTCCTCTCTTTCCTCAAAAACAGTTCAATCACTCTGTCGTACGGATTATCCTCAGTTCCATTAAAAAGTCCCTTTCTATCGCCATTGAAGCTTATGTTGAAAGTCCAAACTGCGGTTTCTATCCAATCAATGGGTATGAATATGTTGACATCGCCGTACGCCTGTTAGAGGGCCGTACTGACACCAACTCAAAATCTGATTGGTTCAAGCAACAGGTTAATCGACATTTATTCTGTATTAGAGTGCCTGCACAACGGATTGTGAAGTCCTCTCTGCCTGGCAACAAATGATGGCTGAAATGTGATTGGTTAAATGCTTCGGGGTCATTTTTGCTAATTTCGCTTGTAATTTGGCCTCTCCAAATTAGAATCATTGCTGTTATTGAACTATCTGGAGTATAAACACATGTTTGGTCTCTTTGTAAAGGTAACATTCTCTAGTTTCACCCTTAGTAGTCAGTATCACTGTAGGTGTGACTGATCAAAAGTTATGCACATTAGAACTCACAGAAAAAATGAATTTTTTTGTTCTCGCCTAAGTTTTTTTGTGAAAATAAAGGCCTCTATAGCTGCAGTAGGTAGGTGGGGACAGAAACACACTATGTACCAACAGAATAACTTGTTGACTACTCACATTTCAAATTTGAAAAGAATACCTGTAAAAATGACATTTTTACACCAGTTTTTATGTGGGCATGTCCAGGTGCTTTTTAGAGGGATCTATGGTTTATCCATTATCCACATTTTGGAACGTATGGAAAAAGTGTAATAACGTTTGAATGCTTCAACCCACATATATCAATGAGGGCTCTACTGAAAGCTTACACCTAAAGGAATCTATATCTACACACAGTGTCACTCTATTAGTTATGGAAATTCATATTCCATAATAAAAACAATAAAAAAATACACATTTCAATATAAAAATAGTCAAAACAAGTCTTAAGGGCCAAAAAAATATATACAGTATATTTTATTTTTTACATTTTTTTTTAATAAAATGCACACAAACTATATACATTTTTTACAAACTGTTACAACACAGCTCAACATTTTTCCATGTGCCACTGATTGTAGCAATCCCTAGCAGGCAGAAAGCACAAGGGCGTGTCACATGTCGCTCTCTGCCTCAGACTTATCCTGGTTCGATTGATCACTGCCACGCCGTGTACATGCCTCTACTACTTAATCGAGAGTGTATTTATGTTTATCTGTACGTTTATCCATATTTAAAATGCGGAAAAACTAGGTGAAATCACAATAAACAACCACGCACCAAGTCTGCAGACTGGCACAAATGCCAGCTTCGCGCAGATCCAATCGGTTTTGTTTACAAGTTGGCATGGCAAGTTACATATCGGCGTGCTCAGCTGCTCATTGGCTGTAAGTTTGGAGTGTCACTCACAGCGTCCAATCAAACTGGTAGATTCTACCAGGGTTTGGAGTTGTGCATCATTATTCAGCTGTCTGTGACACTCGTTGGCTATACGAGGTGCCAGTCACCCTCCAGACCCCTCGTAATTGGCCAACTTAGGTGTCAATCAGAAGCTAACACTTCCGTGTAACATGCTTTAGCATGGTTATTGCCGACAGAAACAAATTACATCTGATATGAACAATAGAAATGAAAAAAAATATTGGAGCTAGTCTCAAGTTAAGAAACGTTTTCTGGAGTTTTTGTCCCTTTGAGGATCTATCGTGTGTTTTGGACCTAATCATTTTACTGGATTATATTCCCTGGAGCCTTACGGACAGAATGAGATCAATATTGCTCGGAAATATTGATGACTTGCAGAGAGCCTTCAAAGGTAGTCAAAGGTAGGAAAAGTCAGCTCTTAAAAGTATTTACTTCTCTGTAAAAAAGGATTTAGTGTCAGTGCTGTGGTTGTTGTGTGTCAAAATGGTTTATATCATCGGAAAGACGAGACTCTGAATTTTCATTTGATGTGTAGTATGTCGAGGTGCATGACAGAGGGGCATGCACACATGGCTGTGACATGGCTGTGACGTCGTCCAATCGTAGTTATGTACCGGGACCGGTACGTGTGCATGTTAAGTGGTTAATACTAAATTACATGGCTGGAAGCAGCACAACCATCGGAAAAGCTATGAAAGGAAGCGGACAGACTATTTGGAATTATTTAGTAAGTATTCATGGACAAAATATAATTAGCATCAGTTTGTGATTCAGATATTTTTACTTATGAATATGCTAAGCACAGTCCTTCACCCCCGAATATTTACCTTATATGGGCAGGCAGTCAATTACGTGGGAGGCGTGATGACGCTACACACAACTCCGCCTCCCACGGCCATCGAGCTGCAGTCTATTACAGTATATAGACGAAAAATAGGTTAGTGAGTGCAGATGTGGATAGCTCGCCGATTGGAGAGGATTACCTGAAACTGGAAAAGGCCGGGAGGTCCGCGGCTTCAGTTACGCAACGGGACTGGAGCAGCGGGGACACCGGCTTCAGCAGAGTCTGCTGCTTCATCTACGGTACAAGAAGGCACATTTGAGCTATCTGAACTGAAAGTGTTGCTCGCTGAGCTCAGGCAAGATATAAAGAAAAGCGAGAAGGCTAATGAGAAAGCAACGGCAAAGGCACATGAGAGACTGAAACAGGAGATGAAACAGGCCAATGAATGGCTGCGACAGGAAATCCAACAGGCAAATGAAAGGCTGCGTCAAGAGGTACAACTTGAACTTCGACAGGTGCTGGGTAAAATTGAAGAGCGCATTGAGAAAAACTCGGTTAAACTGAGCACGCTTGCTGATCGATTGGAGCATCTTAGTGAGACATTCACGAATCGGATCGAAATAGCCGAACATCTAGCTGCCAGTGCCGAGGAAAGAGCAGTAAATGTCAGTTCGGAATGTAAAAAACTCGGAGAAAAACTTGGAGACAGACTGGCTGCTTTAGAAGATGGGAATAGAAGGTATAATGTCAGAATTGAAGGCCTGCGGAGAATCGAGAAAGTTTAAACCCGTGAAATTCGCAACTGAACTTTTTCTAAAATAATGGGGCGACTTTAAAGCAGAATCTGAGATAGCAGCGGCTTACGCACGCTGATCAAACACCGTCAGACCCGACCAAGATCTTTTATAGTTCGTTTTGAACGATTATCATTTAAGTTAGAGGTGATGGAACTCCTCAGGAAAAAAGGGGAAGATATTATATATGAAGATTGCCACATTCGTCTTCCCTGACTTCTCTCCAGCAACAGCTATAAAGCGCGCCTTCTATAATATTAAACAGCGCTACGGCAAGCCAATGTCAAATACGGCCTCCTGTATCCGGCAAAACTGAAAGTGGAATGGCAGGGTCATTTCTATGTTTTCGCTAGCAAGGAGGAGGCAGAAAATGAGTTAAGAAAGCTGATCCCGGGACTATTCTGATACATAATTGTGAGTCATGGCGGTAAATGATAAAGCTAGGATTAATAATCTACTGTCTGATCTATTTGTTTTAAAATACGGGTTTTTATCAGCATATATTCTCATATTCTTATTATTACTTACTTATTACTTATCATTACTTAGTATTACTAGGGCTAAATGTTTATGTTTTATTGTGCTTAATTACGTTTTCCTCCTCTTTTTTTTTTCTTTTCTAATTATTTCATGTGTACCCTAAATGAGACTGTTCAATATCATACCCTTGGTTTGCTGTTATTGCTATTACTGCATTAAGACTTGTTATGCTTGTTTTGGACACATCTTTAACACCATCACCTGGGTTTATTATCTGGGGATATCATCTTAATGCACTAAAATTGATGAAGATTATATATATATATATATATATATATATATATATATATATATATATATATATATATATATATTAAGTGCAAAATTCTTTTTTTTTTTTTTCCTCTTTTAAAGACTATATTGGTAACAGATATCTCTATCTTTTAACCTTAAAGCCACTGCATGGGGGCTTGATGTGCTTTGGGCGTGCTCTGTCTCTGGGTATGTCAGAGGACTGGGACTGCATGAAGTGGGTTTTAGCCTCACCTGGGGAGGCAAAAAGGGAGGGTGGGGGTTAAGGGGGGAAGAGAAAGAGAGCAGGCTTGATCTATATCTAATCTATCATCTCAATCTTTATAATTATAACTATCAACGTAATAATAAGCTGCATGGCAACAACTCTTGGGGGAATAGGAAATTAAGACCTAAACTATTTCACTTCCAGTTAAGACTATAAAATGACATCAAAAACTCAGAATCGTAAGCTGGAATGTTAAAGGCCTGAATCACGAATTAAAGAGAAAGAAAGTACTTTCTCACCTAACAGGTCTAAATGCTAAAATAGTATTTTTACAGGAAACCCACTTACTAAGTAAGGATCAGTTCCGGCTGCAAAAGACTGGACTGGCCAAATGTTCCATTCTAGTTTTACAAAGAAAACTAGAGGGTGGGAATTCTCATACATAGAACAGTACCATTTGTAGCATCAGATGTAGTATTGGATCCTGAAGGGAGATATGTGATGGTCATGGGAGACTTATCTAACTGTAAAATGATTTTGATAAATGTTTATGCACCTAATGTTGATGATAAGGAATTTATACAAAATTTATTTGCATCCATTCCCAATCTGAACACTTATAAACTTATAATGGCTGGGGACTTTAATTGTGTTTTAAATCCACTTTTAGATAAGACTTCCTCCACAGGGGGAACGGCAACTAACACCGCAAAGATAATTACAAAGTTTATAACTGATCACAACTTATCAGATCCCTGGAGGTTTTAAACCCAAATTCAAGAACATATTCTTTCTACTCACCAGTACATCATTGCTACTCAAGGATTGATTACTTCTTTATAGATAATAACTTCTTGCCTAAGATTAAATCTTGTAAATACGATGCTATTGTTATTTCAGACCATGCTCCGATGATCTTGGAGCTGAAATTACTAAGCCCCATACACTCACCCGCAGATGGCGCCTCAACCCGCTTCTATTAGCTGACGAGAATTGTACTGAATTTATATCCAAACAAATTGAATTCTTTCTAGAGACAAATACATCCCCTGAGATCTCTGCAGGAATACTCTGGGAAACTCTTAAGGCCTTCTTAAGAGGACAGATTATCTCATATCTTTCCCACAGAAATAAATCCGAGCGAAGAAAGTAGCAGAGATAAAAGCGAAATTACTAAAATAGATGAAGAACATGCCAGACTACCAAGCGAGACTCTACATAAGAGGAGGCAGGCTCTACATTCAGAATTAAACCTCTTGACAACTAAAGAAACCGAACAACTAATTTACAAATCCAGACATCATTATTATGAACATGGAGAAAGCTAATAAGCTTTTAGCGCAACAAATTCACAAGCAAGATATGCATAGCGCAATCTCGGTAATTACTAACACGAACGGAGATAAAATCATCGAACACAAAAATATAATGTACACTTTTAGAGACTACTATAAATCCCTATATACTACTGAGTTTAAAGAAGACAATATACAATCTAATGCATTTCTGGATAAATTACAGATACCACAAATTGACGCTTTAGTGTGGAGGAACTCGATAAACCTCTGTCATTATCAGAATTACTGGATGCTATAAAGTCACTCCAAGGTGGAAAAGCAGCAGGCCCTGATGGCTACCCTGCAGAGTTTTACAAGAAATTCTCCGCTCAGCTAGCTCCCTCCTATTAGCAACATTTACAGAAGCCAGAGATAACCAATCTCTTCCACAAACCTTTCGCCAAGCACTAATCACTGTCTTTCCAAAACAAAATAAGGACTTATTACAATGTGCATCATACAGACCAATTTCACTTCTGAATAACGACGTTAAAATACTCTCTAAAATCATAGCTAGAAGGATGGAGAAAGTGCTCCCCTCAGTAATATCACAAGACCAAACTGGATTTATTAGGGGCCGACACTTATCTTCAAATCTTCGACGCCTGTTTAATGTAATATACTCACCAACTAAATCAAACACCCCAGAAATATTATTATCATTGGATGCAGAAAAAGCATTCGACATGATTGAATGGAAATACCTTTTACTATTTTGGAGAAGTTTGGGTTTGGCCCAACATTTGTGCATGGATTAAATTACTGTATACTAACCCAGAAGCTTCAGTTTGCATCAATAACATTTGCTCAGACTACTTTAAACTAGAGCGTGGCACAAGACAAGGATGCCCTTTGTCACCACTGCTGTTTGCAATTGCCATTGAACCACTGGCAATACATTGTCGAAATACTGATCAGATAAAGGGGATTAGCAGAGAAGGACTGGAACAGAAAATCTCATTATATGCAGATGACATGGTACTGTATATATCGGACCCAGAAAATTCTGTGCCTGCAGTCTTAGCAGCACTCACAGAATTTCAAAAGCTCTCTGGTCTCAGAATTAATCTGAATAAAAGTGTACTCTTTCCGGTGAATTCTCAAGCATATAATATTAGATTAGACACCCTTCCTTTTATCATTGCAGAACAGTTTAAATACCTCGGGGTAAACATCACAAGTAAACATAAAGCTCTTTATCAACAAAATTTCGTCGTCTGCATGGAAAAAATTAAACAAGACTTGCATAGATGGTCAACCCTTCATCTCACACTAGCTGGAAGAATTAACACTGTTAAGATGAATATTCTTCCTAAGCTCCTTTTTATTTCAAAACATACCAATATACATTAATAAATCGTTCTTTAAGCAATTAGATTCAACAATAACCTCATTTATTTGGAATTCTAAACATCCACGCATCAAAAGAGCGACCCTACAAAGACAAAAGGCAGAAGGCGGCATGGCTCTACCTAACTTCCAGTTTTATTACTGGGCAAATATACAGTCGATAAGAACCTGGACACAAATAGAAGAACATACACAGGCATGGACCGCAATAGAAGTAAAATCCTGCAGTACTTCTTTGTATTCCTTGCTTTGTGCTCCAATAAACACGTTATCGGCAATACACTAATAACCCAATTGTGCTCCACTCACTTAGAATCTGGAACCAATGTAGAAAGCATTTTAAGACGGAGAAGCTTCTTTCTGTGGCACCCTGCAAAAGAACCACCTCTTTCAACCCTCACAAACATATGCAGTTTTAATATCTGGAAAAATTTGGAATTAACTTGCTTAGAGATCTTTATATAGACAACGTCTTTGCATCCTATGAACAATTACATTCCAAATTTAACATTCCAGCTACAAATTTCTTTCACTATCTTCAAATCAGGAACTTTGTTAAACAGAACCTTCCAGATTTTCCTCATCTTGCACCCTCATCCACGCTGGAAAAATTATTGCTCAATTTCAAGGAGTTAGACTCCATCTCTACAATATATAAAATCCTTTTACAATCCCTTCCTTTCAAAGATCCAAGAGGACACTGGGAAAATGACCTCTCAATTAATATATCAGAAAAGGAGTGGAAAGTAGCAATGCAGAGAATTCACTCAAGCTCCATATGCGCAAAGCATACAATTATACAACTCAAAATTATATATCGAGCACATCTGTCTCGACTAAAACTCTCAAAATGTTTCCAGGGCATGATCCAACCTGCAAAGCGTTGCAACCAAGCCCCAGCCTCACTAGGTCACATGTTCTGGGCCTGCACCAAATTAACATTATTCTGGACAAAAATTTTTAATTACCTCTCAGACAGTCTTGGACTCACAATCCCTCCTAACCCATTAACAGCTGTGTTTGGGGTTCTTCCAGAGGGTCTTAAAGTGGAGAAAGACAAACAAATTGTGATTGCATTCACTACACTGTTGGCACGCAGACTTATTCTGATAAACTGGAAGAACCCAAACTCTCCTCTTTTAAGTCAGTGGGAAACTGATGTGTTATATTATTTAAAATTGGAAAAAATCAAATACTCAGTTAGAGGATCTGTGCAGACTTTTTCAAAACATGGCAGGATCTAATCAGTAATATTTTGAAATGAGTTTATAAAGCACAGAGAATTTGTTGATTTAGGTATTTTTAAAGCCTTAAATTTTACACCGTTTGGCTTGCTCTCTCTCTCAAGGGTGGGGATCAATCTGTTCTTAACATAATTCTTTTTTTTGTAAAAACTTGATTGCTATGTAAAATTAATTAAAAAAAAAAGAAAAATAGGTTCCAGTTATGACCATTACGTGTAGAATTTTGAAATGAAACCTGCCCAACTTTTGTAAGTAAGCTGTAAGGAATAAGCCTGCCAAATTTCAGCCTTCTACCTACACAGGAAGTTGGAAAATTAGTGATGAGTGAGTCAGTGAGTGAGTGAGTGAGTGAGTGAGTGAGTCAGTCAGTCAGTCAGTGAGGGCTTTGCCTTTTATTAGTATATATATATATGTGTGTGTCAAAAAATGGGGTAAGTACAATACACAAAACAGGATACAGGTAATCCTCTTCTCAAAGATAAATGGCCAAGCTATCATTGCCACTTCAGAAATATGACACATTAGTAGAAACTGCTTTGTTTCTGCACAGCCCTCCTCACCAAGTGCAGGCACAAAGTGCTGCAACAACTCTCATGGCGAAATGCAAGAATAGATTATACCAATCACTAAATACAGAACAATCACATATACGGATACAGATTTCTTCAAATGCATCAAAAACAAACTAGGAACTAATTAACAAAAGTAAGAAGCAACAATATCTGTTCATCAGCCAATTGTAGGACCCTAGCTAGAGTGTAGAAAAGAAGTCAGACAAGCCACACAGTTGGTGTCCTGGAGACCTCGGCCAACAAGTTGTCTCCCCTCTACTGGCCATTCTAAAGCTGAGTCATACCAAACATCATCACTTGAAGAAAAGCATATAAAAACAGAAGGACTGTTATCTTGTCATGGCCAAATTTGTGTGCTTTCTCTGAAATTGTGTATTGCAAAGTTAACAAGTGTTAGAATCATATTTATGTGAATGACATATTTTTTTGTTACTGATATTTTATAGTCACTTGTTTTGTGATAGCCATTTTCCCAGTATTTCTCTGTGATTTTTGATATATTTGAAATAGTGTTAAAGGTATTGAAGTAGGGCGGCATGGTAGCGCACTGGGTAGCGCTGCTGCCTCGCAGTTAGGAGGTTCGCGTCCCTTGTCCTCCCGGCGTAGAGTTTGCATGTTCTCCCCGTGCCTGTGTTGGTTTCCTCCAGGTACTCCGGTTTCCTCCAAAGACACGCAGGTTAGTTTCATTGGCGATCCTAAATTGTTCCTAGTGTGTGCTTGGTGTGTGGGTGTGTGTGTGCACCCTGCTCGGGATTTGTTCCTGCCTTGCACCCTGTGTTGGCTGGGATTGGCTCCCGCAGACCCCTGTGACCCTGTAGTTGGGATATAGCAGGTTGGATAATGGATGGATGGTGTTAAAGTACATAATAAAGCAGTATGTTCATAATAAAAAAACATAAATGCTGCATTTTCTAAAAATGTGTCCATTTTTCAGAGTTCCAAGTGCTGCTAAGCATTCTTTTTCAGAAAATGAATAATGCACACAGTCCCAGAGGTACATAAGCAATTATGTTTTCTTGTTTTTTACATTCTTGGGTTACTACTGCTCCAAATCATTAAGCAGGAGGCTTAAAAATCAGTTCAAAAACAAGTGGAGATCTTTTAACTTGAAAATGGACACTCCAGTATTCATTCACACTCAGGTATATTCCTCTTTAGAAGACGCAGTAGTACTCGGGTCTCACAAAAGTGTGGAATGAATTTATAGTACTTCTCCACTAACCCTGCAAATAACAGCAGGCTTTTTAGGGCATGGGAAATGCTGAAGCAGGCGACTTTTTTTAGAATAATTCTTTACTTTCATGGCTGACATTACATTCCCCAACAGGTTGACAGATACTGGACCAGAAAACTTTTTCTTATATTAAAGATAAAGCAAGCCTGGTGTAACTGTCAAAAACACATAACGTAAGTTTTTACACACTATTGAAAATCACAGAGAAGACAAAAGTGTTGTCAGCATTTAGCCTTTAAGACCATCCATCGTTCTCTCCATGAAATGCTGCAAAGGGGCTCTAACTTGTTTTGAACTCAAATAGCTATATTCTTAAATGGAACAAACCATCATGGATGATAAAAGTCAACTTGCATGTACTATCTTCTCCTGTGGCTTCTTGCCAATACCTTCTCCTGACTTCCAGGGTGTTGAACATTAATGTTCCTTTAAGGAGTTCCTCAATTTCATGCACTAGTGATATGAGTCTTTCTGCTTTATGGATTCAGACCCCCATAGTCTTCACAAAAGCAATTTGTGCCATCAGGTATATGAATGAGCACAGTAAGTGTATCCCTAGTCAAATCTAAAAGTTTGATGATACCCTCTACCAGTACCTTCTGCACGTGTGCACAGATGGCAGTCCTTTTATAGGGTGACAGTAAAGCATGCCACCTCAATGAAAACTTGTCAGTGGTCCAGATTTCACGTTCCTTTTTTTCCAGTCCTTTTCTTCAACAATGGTTGCATTACTCTAGGCAGTGAGATAATTGGGTTCTTCAGAGGAATGCAATACATAAGATAGCATATGGTGGATATGCTCTTCCAAATTTTATCTACTCAGCAACTCTTTAAAAACATATACACATGACAATTCCCTAACACCAACCCTCCTATGGGTACCTTTAGCATCATTTGTGGCATCACTAATATATTGTGTCAAACAAAAGTTGGCATTGTTTATAAAGTTTTTTTTTTTAAACAGAATCTAAAAACTCATCTTTTTAGAAAGATATTTTGTTAAAGTATAAATATATTTTCTTGTTTTATTATTTTTATTTTTACTCTGTAGCACTTTGAGATTGCTAAAATATAAAGTGCAATATAAATAAAATGTATTCTCATTTTTCTTTTGAACTGTTCTTCTTTCTGTCCTACATACAACTCAAGCCATGTCAGATTTAATGAGCTAACATACACCTCTTCCCATCTCATCCATCTTACTCATTATCCAACAATTATAGTAGTTAGTATTCAGGTCCTCAGAGAGGATATTAAGGGTAAAGGGATTCTGATATGTTGGTTGCTACTGAAGAACAGAGTTGGTTGCATGGAGAACAGAAAAGTAATTAATAAACACCTGATTCTGTCATTCATTGTTACTACAGTCAATTTATTTCCTTATCCCTCAGATGTTCATGTCTGACAGAGAAGTATGTAACATGATGAAAATATGTTGTATACAGTTACAGCATGTAATCCAGGTGAATATAGCAATAACAATAACATTCATTCACAGTACATACAAACACAAGAGTCATTGTCCACAGTAATGATGTCATGAACTATGAGTTCAAAGGTCCAGAGAGCCCAATAAGTTTGAAAACCACTTCCAAAAATTAAAACTAGAGGGGGAAATCCCATGAAAAACCCCAGCTAGACACAAAAAAGAACTCATGACTCATTGACAGAGGACCCCACCTCTTTGAAGGACCACCCAGAATACACACAGAATATAAAAAAGGCAGATTATATACTTAAACAAAATCAAAAATAAAAATTGACAATCAAGAATCAATGAAAGAGACACAAAACATGAATTTGAACCTCAGCCAGAGAAGGAACCCTGCCTGAGATATAACATATGAATCTTTGTCTGTGATGAGAAATGGCAGATACACAAATTTCATCTTGCTGCACTTTACTTGCAAATGTGTTACTGCCACACAAATCAGGTACTCGATAAATCAAAAACTTCCACTCCCCAGCTTTACTGGCAACTTGTGCAAGAATAAATAGGCAGTCTTCTGTGCCTTCTATTATTATTATTTTTGAAAGTTTATATTTTGCTTTGCTCCATGATACACTAAAGTTTTGTTAGTTTTGTGAAATACATTTGTAGCCCAGAGTGCAAAGTGACTTTTGCAGTATGAAACTCCAACATCAAAATGGTAAACCCACTTCAACCAAGCTTCAGCTCTATTGGACATATTTATATAGAACCAGTATTAGGGTAATGCATTAAAAGTGACATACATTATGCAATCAGATTACTTTTTAAAGCAACAAGAAGTAAGTAAGTAAGTTTACTGAAGTAAAATCATCTGCTTTGATTAAAAAAAAGATACTCGTTAATGAGTTGGTATGGAAGATTATTCCATTTTATTATTTTATTTTATTTTGCATTTTTTTTCTCAAATGTACTGCCTGATATGACAGTAAAATTGTGCACATGCATGCTCTGGCTGTGTGAAAGTGAGGAAGACATTAATCATATATGTAGAGTGCAATCAATTGAAAATAACTGAACCAAAATTATTGGCATGCATTTAATCCTGCATGTGTTAAGGGGAAATTTATTTAATCCAATTTAGGGTCACAGGGAAACAGTGGTTAACCCAGCACCAGGGTGTGCAAGACAGTTAAGCAAACATGGTGGTAAGCAAACAAGGGTACGCTGGCCCTTTGCAGGGCACAAACTCACAGCCAATCAGAAAAGAGTATGCTGCATGTAACCCAGTAAGAAAAAAACCTAGAAATAAAGTGTTTGTTTTGATGTTTATCCATTTATTTGCTGTTGATATGTTGACATTTAAAATTTAAAAAAAGCCTTTTTGGAATGCATGTTCAGCTGTACCCAGGGCTATAACTGACATCCTTCAGGTTTAAAATAAGTATTGAAAGCAGCATAATGAAATGAATATAGCTGAATCCCATGTTATGTTATCATCCTAACCTGAAATACAATAGTAATGAATGTTTCAATATTCATTTTCGTTTTTTTAATAGATTTATTTTAGTGACAAGTATGGGTCTCATAAGTTAATAAATCACAAGAAAAACTGTCAAGCTTGGTTGTGTTTCTGGTATGTTTCATGAAGATTCATGTATGGGTTTAGGACACAGTAACAAATCCTGGCCAGTGAAATGTGTAGTTTAAGTAATGCAAAGTAACATACTGTTTGCAATGCATTACATTTTATGAAGATGCCTAAGAGATAACCAACCAACCATGAAATTCTATGGCAAGTCTAGGCCGTCCTTCTTCTTCTTCTTCTTCATTTTTTCCAACTTCTATGTAGGGTTAATGTGTTTGATCAATCTTCTCTAAATGGCTTGGTCCTGCACATCCTCACCAGTCAAGTCCTTTTGTTCTGATCTTCTTTAACTTTTCAAATTCAACTTTGCTTTGACCTCTGTTGCTTTCCCTTGCCCTGTACTTCCATTCCCTTTTGCCCACATATTCATTGTATCTCCTTATCACATGCCCATACCACTTCAAACTTCTTTTCTGTACTTTCTTAGATATCTCTTCTACTTTTGTTGTATCTCTGATTGTCTCATTTCTTATTCTGTCCTTTTTTGTAACTCCACACATCCATCTCAACATTCTCACTTCTGCTTCATCTAACTTTTTCTACTGCGCTCCCTTTACTGCTAATGTCTCAGCACCATACATCATTGCTGGTCTTTCCACAGTCTTAAAAACCTTACCTTTAACCTTTTCCATAATTCTCCTTAATTCTTCGATCACACAATACTCCTGAATCCTTCTTTCAATTGTTCCTTCCATCTCTGCATCTAGTTTTCCATCACGATCTACCACTGATCCTACTTAGTTACTTTTATCCGGTCTTTTCAATAGCTCTTCCTGCATGCAGGCTAACCTCTGAATACTGATTATTATTAAACCTTATATATTCTGTCTTCTTCCTATTTATCTTAATCCCTCTATTTTCCAAAGCCCTTCTCTATTCTTCTAACTTCTTCTCCAGTTCCTCTTTCTTGTGCTACACAACATAATGCCATCAGCAAAAAGGCCTGCACCAAGGGATTGTTGTTCTCTCCTATGACTCAACACATCCATAACCAGATCAAAGAGGTAAGGGCTTAAAGAAGACCCCTGGTGCAGACCTACTCTGACTGGGATCTTGTCTGTTACTCAAACACTGCTTTTAAACTAAGTCCTCACTCCATCATACATATCCTGGACAATCCTCATGTACTACTCTGGTACTCCTTTCTGTCTCATGCACCTCCAGAACTCTTGACGTGGCACTCTTTCCTAAGCCTTCTCCAAATCAATAAACACCATATGCAAACCTTTCTCTTTTTTCTTGATGCTTCTCTATCAGCTATCTCAATACAAAGACTGCATCAGTTGTACCTGTCCATGGCATAAAACCAAACTGCTCTTCCCCTATGGTGGTCTCTTTCCTAAGCATTCTCTCTATAACCCTTTCCAGATTTTCATTGTGTGTGACATCAGTTGTATCCCTCTATAGTTTTCACAATCCTGAAAATTGGCCTTCTCCTTAAAAATGGGTTCTTTAATTCCTCTGGTAATCTCTCCTGTTTATAGATCTTTGCATTAGCTCCCACAACTCATTGACTCCCTTTTCTCCAACTCATCCACTGTTCTGCTGGTAAGTCTAAGTCAACATCTAAGCTGTCCAACTATTTTTAATTTCTTTGTTTAATTGAAATTATGACCTGCAACTTTCTAATTCTAATACTAATTCAGCATAAGCAGGAACACTCAATAAAATTGAATTAAACAAAGTGAAGTGACAATGAGATACGAATAAGGCAGATTCGCCAGCGTTTGTGTGTCAGCTTTTCTCCATCCAGATCAGAGAACTTCTAGTTCGATTGTCTCAAAACACCACTCACATCTACAGTTATTCCCAGTTTCAGATAAAAAGTAACTGTGTCAGATCCCTAGGGCGGTAGTATGTATTGTGATCGTGACTGAGACAATAAAAGTGAAAAAAAGGTAACTTTTACAGGTACTATACATTTACTGCGGCTGTTACAGATGCAAATCAAATCTATGTGTTTATTGTATAATATTAACAATAAAAGCAGCTCACTAATCAAAATGGTAAATATACGAGACAGTCAGGATCAAACCAGGGGACTCTTGATTATAAGTCAGCAATTCTTACCCCTATGCCACGGAAGCTGTGGCATAATCTGTGAACCTTTTGTGAAGGTGTTTATTTGATCTTTGTACTTCAGACTTTACACATTACCGTATATAGTTTATGTCTACATGTTGTCATTTATTACTAAAATATGAAAAAAATTTCTGTTTTAACAATGTGTTTACACAGAATATTGTAGAAACAGAACACACATGAAATGTATGTGTTCCAAATAACGATCTATTATTTCCATTCTAAAACTCCAGCACCACTCCCAGATAATGAAGGCTGGAACAGGGAGAACTTTGTGGCCGTTCTGCAGCAGTGGGGGGATGGAATAGCAGGCTGCTTGCTGCTTGTCTTGATCGGCACATTTACAAGACAAAAGACACTGACTGAGAAGTGCAAAGGGATTTAAGGTGGGCTGGATTTACAAGTTTTTTCATAGGTTTTGGTAATTCTAGTGCTAATAGCCCCTTCTGAGGGCAAAACAAACTTGCTTTCCAGGTTTTTGAACTGACAGCAGAGTAGCGTGTATGGCTGGTGTAAAGGACAGCTAGGGCTCTTATCAACAAAAACAGCATTTATTTATATAGCAAATTTTCATACAAACAGTAGCTCAAAGTGCTTTACATAATAAAGAATAGAAAAATAAAAGACACAATTATAAAACAAAATAAATCAACATTAACATCGAATAAGAGTAAGGTCTTTTGGCCAGGGGGGACAGAAAAAACAAAAAAACTCCAGACGGCTGGAGAAAAAATAAAATCTGTAGGGAGTCCCCTCTGGGCATTCTACCTCACATACATGAAACAGTCCTCTTTGGATTTAGGGTTCTCACGGAAGGGCTTGATGAAGATGGTCAAGTAGAGTTCTGCCTTTTAATCCATCCATCATTGTTGGAGCATCATGATGCTTTGAGTAGGTGGTGGTGGCACAGGCCGCCACCACAAAGAAACCGGAAAAAGAAACAGAAGAGAGAGTAGGGCTCAGTACAGATTTTGGAGCCACTGCGAATAGTTATTATGATGAATTGAACATACAAAGTATCAGGATTAAGTTAAATTGAAGTTATAAAAAGGCCATATTAAAGTAATATGTTTTCAGCAGTGTTTTAAATTGCTCTACTGTATCAGCCTGGAGAGTTCCTATTGGCAGGCTATTCCAGATTTTAGGTGCATAACAGCAGAAGGCCGCCTCACCACTTCTTTTAAGTTTTGTTCTTGGAATTCTAAGGAGACACTCATTTGAGGATCTGAGGTTACGATTTGGAATATAAGGTGTCAGACATTCCGATATATACGATGGGGCGAGATTATTTAAGGCTTTATAAACCATAAGCAGAATTTTAAAGTCAATCCTGAATGACACGGGTAACCAGTGTAGTGACATTAAAACTGGAGAAATGTGTTCGGATTTTCTTTTCCTAGTTAGGATTCTAGCAGCTGCATTCTGCACTAGCTGCAAACGATTTATGTCTTTTTTGGGTAGTCCTGAGAGGAGTGCGTTACAGTAATCTAGTCGACTGAAAACAAATGCGTGAACTAATTTCTCAGCATCTTTCAGTGATATAAGAGGTTTAACTTTACTTATGTTCCTTAAGTGAAAAAATGCTGTCCTAATGATCTGATTAATATGCGATTTAAAATTCAGATTACAGTCAACAATCACCCCTAAGCTTTTTACCTCCGTCTTGACTTTTAATCCTAATGTATCCAGTTTATTTCTAATAGCATCATTGTATACATTATTGCTAATCACTAAGATTTCAGTTTTCTCTTTATTTAACTTGAGAAAGTTACTATTCATCCATTCTGAGATACAAGTCAGACATTGTGTTAGTGAATCAAGAGAATCGGGGTCATCAGGTGCTATTGATAAGTACAGCTATGTGTCATCAGCATAGCTGTGGTAGCTCACGTTGTGCCCTGAGATAATCTGACCTAACGGAAGCATGTAGATTGAGAAGAGCAGCGGTTCCAGGATAGAGCCTTGTGGAACACCATATTGGATATCATGTGTCTTCGAGTTGTAATTCCCACAACTAACAAAAAATGTTCTCCCTGTCAAGTAGGATTCAAACCAATTTAAGACCGTGCCAGAGAGGCCCACCCATTGACTAAGGTGATTTCTAAGAATATTATGATCAATGGTGTCAAATGCAGCACTCAGATCTAAGAGGATGAGAACAGATAAATGGCCTCTGTCTGCATTCACTCGCAAATCATTTACTACTTTAACGAGTGCCGTTTCTGTGCTGTGATTTGTTCTAAAACCCGAATATTTATCAAGAATAGCATGTTTAATGAGGTGGTCATTTAACTGCATAATGACTGCCTTCTCCAGAACTTTACTTAAGAAAGGCAGGTTAGAGATGGGTCTAAAATTTTCAAGAGCCGAGGGGTCAAGATTATGTTTCTTAAGAAGGGGTTTAACTACAGCAGTTTTAAGACAGTCTGGGAAGACCCCCGTATCTAATGACGAATTTACTATGTCCAGAACATTATCAATTAGCACGCCTGATACTTCTTTGAAAAACCTTGTTGGTATTGGATCAAGGATGCAGGTGGAGGATTTTAATTTAGAGATTATTTTTTGTAAATCAGGTAAATCTATCCTAGAGAAAGAGTTTAATTTGTTTATAAAAGAATGCTGGGGTTTAGGAGGATCCTTAGTGTTGGAGGGATATACTATGTTATTTCTAATATCATTAATTTTTTGATTGAAAAATACAGCGATAGCCTCACAGGTTTTACTGGAAGAACTTTGGAGGCATTCCTTCGAGTTACCTGGGTTTAGTAGGCTCAGGGATTACTAGCATTGTTATTTATAATCTTGGAGAAATAACAGCGTCTCTCGAAACGGACAGTGTTATTGTATTCTCTAACGTATGACCTGCTTTAGGTGTAGGCTGATTTACGAGCTGTCTCAAATCAAAAGAATCCAGGAGGTTCATAAATTCTTTTACTTTTAGATCACACTGATTATCTATATGAAAATTAAAGTCGCCAACTATTAGGAGTGTGTCATAGTTAGTAATTAAAATTGACATTAAGTCAGAGAATTCCTCAAAAAAAGATGCATTATATTTAGGAGGTCTATACACGGATAATACTAGAACTTGAGAATCTCCTATCAGGTCTGGAACACTTTCTTAAAGGATAGACGGAGGAGAGAGCTTGCGTGTGGCATTACCTCGCCCAGAACGGCAGCACTGGCTTATTACAGTGCCATGGGTTTGAAGGTTGGAAGCTCAGCCCTGTTGGGGCCTGGAAGGAGATCATGGGACACCTGGAACAATTCCAGGTGCTCTATAAAAGGAGCCGCCTCAGTCCATTCAGGGAGCCAGAGTTGAAAGGTGGAGAATGAAGCTCGCTAGAGGAGGAGTGGAGACAGAAGAAGAAAGAAGGAGACAAGAAAACGAAAAATATGCTTATTTTGCTTATATTGTGCTTGGTATTGGTGGAAAATTAGTGAAAAATGTTTCCCATTGAATAAAAGCCTTTTGTTGTGCTGCACTTGTGTCTAGGACTGTTGTGTAGGATGTTTGGGAAGCTGGCACACTCCTTGGTGATCACACTGGAAACCTGCTGTCATAGCAACCTCTACTATGGGGCAAAATTCTTTGTGAATTGTGGTAATCACATCTCAAAGACACATGATATCCGATATGGTGTTCCACAAGGCTCTATCCTGGGTCCGCTGCTTTTGTCAATCTATATGCTTCCGTTAGGTCAGATTATCTCAGGTTACAACGTGAGTTACCATAGCTATGCTGATGACACACAGCTGTAGTTATCAATAGCACCTGATGACTCCGACTCTCTCGATTCACAATGTCTTTACTGGTATTTCTGAATGGATGAATAGTAATTTTCTCAAACTAAATAAAGAGAAAACTGAAATTTTAGTAATTGGCAATAATGGATTCAATGAGGTTATCAGAAATAAACTTGATGCATTAGGATTAAAAGTTAAGACGAAAGTAAAAACCTTAGGGGTAACTGTTGACTGTAATCTGAATTTTAAATCGCATATTCATCAGACCACTAGGACAGCATTTTTTCACTTAAGAAACGTAGCAAAAGTTAGACCTCTTATATCACTGAAAGATGCTGAGAAATTAATTCACGCTTTTGTTTTCAGTATACTGGATTACTGTAACACACTCCACTCAGGACTACCCAAAAAAGACATAAATCACTTGCAATGAGTGCAGAATGCAGCTGCTAGAATCCTAACTAGGAAAAGAAAATCCGAACACATTTCTCCAGTTTTGATGTCACTACACTGGTTGCCTGTGTCATTCAGGATTGACTTTAAAATTATATTTCAAATCGTAACCTTAGATCTTCAAATGAGTGTCTCCTTATAATTCCAAAAGCTAAACTTAAAAGAAGTGGTGAGGCGGCCTTCTGCTGTTATGCACCTAAAATCTGGAATAGCCTGCCAATAGGAATTCACCAGGCTAATACAGTAGAGCAATTTAAAACACTGCTGAAAACACATTACTTTAACATGGCCTTTTTATAACTTCACTTTAACTTAATACTGATACTCTGTATGTTCAATTCATCATAATAACTATTCGCAGTGGCTCCAAAATCTGTACTGACCCCTACTCTCTCTTCTGTTTCTTTTTCCGGTTTCTTTGTGGTGGCGGCCTGTGCCACCACCACCTACTCAAAGCATCATGATGCACCAACATTAATGGACTGAAAGCCAGAAGTCTACGTGACCATCATCATCAGGTCCTTCCATGAAAACCCTAAATACAAAGAGGACTGTTTGATTTATGTTAGGTAGATTGCCCAGAGGGGACTGGGCGGTCTCGTGGTCTGGAACCCTACAGATTTTATTTTTTTTCTCCAGCATTTGGAGTTTTTTTTTTTTTTGTTTTTTCTGTCCACCCTGGCCATTGGACCTTACTTCTTCTATGTTAATTAATGTTGACTTATGATTATTTTTTATTGTGTCTTCTATTTTTCTATTCATTTTGTAAAGCACTTTGAGCTACATTTTTTTGTATGAAAATGTTCTATATAACTAAATGTTGATTGATTGATTGAAAAGCAGAATTCAATTCTCCATTGGGTCAGTCTTTTTAAAACTTATTTTTTTATAAGATATATAAACAGCAATTAGACTAAGACCCTCCAAACCAAACAACTAACAATGTTATATCAACTAGTGCAATTTTTCCTTCATTCGAGATGAAATCTGGGATCCATGAAAGCAATTTCAGCCACCAGCAGTTTATTTGAGCTTGATTTTTCATTGTTAGTTGTTGTAAAATGATGTTTATGAAAAATTTATTTTATGTAGTCTGCTAATGCATGAAATTACATTATATTATCTTGTTATTCCTGAATATGACCAATTGTCAAAAAAAATATCAGTGTCACTGATTAAATAAATCATCACAAATTACAAATGCTCCAACCTTTCAAACAATTAATCAAGTCCTAGAATGCACCTGAATGTATTCGCCTTTTTAACTTTTTTTTCAGTTTACAAATCGTCCTTTGACTTATTCCGAATTATTTCTTACTGTAAATGTACAGTTAATCTCCTTCTTCTTTCAGCTGCTCCTGTTAGGGGTTGCCACAGCGGATCATCTTCTTCCATATCTTGCTGTCCTCTGCATCTTGCTCTGTTACACCCATCATTTGCATGTCCTCTCTCTCCACATCCATAAACCTCCTCTTAGGTATTCCTCTTTTATGCTTCAGTGTTTTTTCAGATATCATTTAAAGTAGAAAATCTGAGAAATTTAAGGTCTGTCATTCGTAGATCTATAGAAATACTAAATGTACTGATAATAACTAAAATGTGACAGTCAGACAGCAGTGAGTAATGACTGTGTTCCTTTTCATACAGGTGAATACCAGAGATTAAAAGCGTTCTTCACAAAGCCTTTCTTATGAATAGCTGAAGATATTTTTCTGTATGCGAAAAAAGAAATGCTATAAAACCTTTCTTACTTAGATTATCTTGAATAATCTACTAGGCACAGGACTTTTCTTTGAATTGCTGATGCAGCTCCTTAATGTAATCAACTGCTACACTTATATGAAGCAACTTCCTTGGATCTCTTTTTAAATGAAGTTTGACAAGGATCACCAATTTAAATAACGATTCAAGTAGAATGAGGTCAGGACCCCTAGAAATACACCCACACAACTTTGTCTTCACAGATCAGTCTTCATCTTAGGATCGAAATAATGAACAAAAGAATGTGGCAAGACCATTAATTCCCTGAGGCTTATCTTTCCAGTGGTACTGATGACCAGAGAGCAAATATAAATGGATGTAATTCATCTGATGCCAGGAGAAACTGCACTGCAGGGTGTCCACCTACTGCATATTCTGTTTATGTCAGTTGAGAAATCTGAGCAATACGCCCTCATTATGAAGAACAGATAAAATGAACAAACATTAAAAATATATAATCGTCAATTCTTATTTTAATGTTAACCTTACCTAATTTTTTTCATATTGGATTTTTCACATAAATTCTAATTTTAATGTTAACTTTCACCATTTTTTTCGTCCTGGATTTTTTACATTACTATTCAATAATAAACCATTATAACACTTGCTTTAAACAAGATTATTATTGTTAGCGAAAATGGTACCTTAAATTAGTAAAAAAAAGGTTTTAACTAAATAAAATAAAAATAAAACTGAAAGCCAAGTGAAGTAAAAAAAAGGTAAAATTAAAACTACATGCTTGAAAAATGAAATAAAATTTAAATGGGTGAAAACGAAAATCTGCTATTTCTGCTACTTAAATAAACCATTTGCCAGTAGCCTACTACTCACTAGTGTTCCCCATGATGCGTGTAGGTACAGGTGGAGGTGCATGCATTCCTGGCCATACACAACTTTAAGTTTTAGCTCACAACATTTTCCAGTAATATTGGAGCAAATCACAAAATTTCACTGCTAAATATTTACAAGGGAGCACTCTTCCCAGTTACCAGGTATTAAAACTTGCCATCGACAGTCCATTGGTAAATCCTTTGAAAACTGACGTAAGAATGGCCCAATTATGTACACCAATTGCAAATATTATTCATCTATGGTTTGAAAGTTGTTTGTTTTGAAGTAACTGGTTTGTGAAACATGGCAATGCAAACCTCAATGACCAAATATTCAAAGAAATAATCTGAATTTGAAGTCAAGTCAAGAGGTTTTATTGTCAGACCATCCATACGCGGTATGGCAGAATAAAGTGGCATGAAATAACATTCCACATGATCACGGGGCAAAATATACATAAACATATGAAGAAAGTCTGAGCTGAGTTGATGCTATCAAATCAAAAAAGAGCCCCAAAGATGTCATTTTATAAGGAGTTGGGCCCATCATGAAGTTGGATCCCTGCTTGTTGGTCTGTTTGTTAGTCATTTGTATAACAATATGAGTAATATAAATGTGTCTCTTTATGTGAACTCATTGTGTAATTAGTAATTTGTAAAGTTTATAATTACTGAATTGAATTGAATCAAATTATAGTATGGAGACCAACTCAGTCCCCCCCATCAAACTTAATTTACAGTGGGCCTTATTCTTGCTTTCTGTCATTAGCTTTTGTAAAAGGTAGCTAAATCCTTTACTTTAATAATTCATTATTTAACATTTTTTCCCCAGATTTTGTGTGCTTTTTCCTTTTCTTTTTTGAGATCTAACTATTTTGGCTTTGGTTTCTACCCGATGCTTTTGGCTGAGGCTCAGGTGCATTGGGTGGACTTGATTATTAATTAGTTGATGAAGGGTGTGGCCACTACAGGAAGTACCAGCACCCCAACCCCCCAGACACAGCTACACACACAGAGTCCCAGATTCAAGTCCAGTATCATACAAACGAGCCAGAGACATCAAAAAAGTGGGGCTGCCATCCGTATGTTATGTCCTGGTTGCAAATGGGTAAATGGTTGAGTTGTTTATAGAACAGAGTCCAAAACAGAACTGATTGTAGGATGAGAATATGGCCAAGACCGGAAGTGACATCCTTGGCACCGGAGACGGAAGTGATGTCATCAACAGGACTGAACCAGAAGTGATGTCGTCCGGACTGGAAATTATATCATCAGTGGCGCTTGTGCTGGAAGTGACATCATCAATAGCATGTTAGTACTGGAAAGTGATGTCATCATAGGTGCCGGGAGTGAATGGAATTTCCTGTGGATGGTCTGCAGAGGATTGAGAAAGTCAGTGCAACTCGCCACACCCTGGTCTGGCATGGTACTACTATTATTCAGACCCCTTTAGCTGACTCCCAATTTCACATGTGTGTTACCAGCATTTTAATTTATGATAACATGTACCTTTTACAGACTATCTTCCTTCAGTGCTTCTCACACAACACAGCTCGATAATACTGTCAATCACTCCATTTGCTTTTTCTGTTTCACTCCACTTCTCCCATGGAAGAGTTTTTCAGCTCCTCTCCTGACTCCGACTCCCTGAGCCCAGTGGAAGGCTCTCTTTTTAACTCCGGACCTGGGATTACTTCTGGTGCTTCATCAATTTTCTTCAGGAAGCACTTCTGGGCCAGGCAGGACTACAGCTGTCCTTGCGTCTTGACTATCTATGTTCTTCCTGGTGGCCCTCACAGAACCCAACAGGGCAGGCCCATGGGTCCACAATTCCCATGCTGCCATGTAGGTGCCTGCCAGACAGAATGCCGTCACCCAGTGTGCCCAAAGCAGGCAGTCACTCACTGTGCTGTCCCGCCCTTTTCCATAGTCCATCCCAGGTTTCACTCTGTGGTTGTAACAATACCAGCCCAATTGTAGCCAATGTAACATCCTCCCAAATCCAGGTCCTGGCATGGAAAGGAGATATTATTATTCCCTTCCTGACCTTCCATTATTAAGGCCCCCTGGCCAAGTAATGAAAATAGGGTCGACAACCGCTGGGATTCCAGGTCATCCCTCACACTGGATTACATTATATGGTAAAATATTCCTTGCCGACAGACATTTTTATCCACAATGTGACTCTGCTTGTAGACCGGCTAAACTGCCCACCATGGCCTAGTCATTCTGGCCCCCTAATCATCCCTGTCTCTAATAGGCTATTTCTCTCACCATTTCACCACCTAATAGCTCATGTGTGGTGAGCGTGTTGGTGCAAAAACAGCTGCCATCGCATCATCCATGTGGATGCTACACATTAGTGATGGTTGAAGTAGCTCCTCACTCACTAGGAATATGCACTTTGATTAGTGAGAACGCTCTATATAAATGTAAGGAATTATTATTTTTATTATTATTTGTCAGTCAGGAGGTCACACATATGAGGCAGTGGCAGACTGTTGCCCAAGTGCAGGTTGTTTCTCTACATGCTGGGTGGCAGGATCCCTTATGGCAAGCACCATTATGGTCATCTGCAAGGCAGCTTGGGGGTTGTGGTACCATAGAACTGCCTTTTTTGGATCCATGGGGGCTGCCATGGAAAGCTACTGGGAGGGGAAGTTCCAGTTCCCACCTGACCTGCAAGTGCTTCCCGAAGACAAGGTTTCAACACCGGAAGTCCTTCTGGGCTGGATTGAAAGGGTGGTCCTTCACTTCACATGGCTGGGTTGAGTAAGGCTGGGAGGAGTTGAGGAAAGCGAAGTGAAAGGGTTTGCTTTGTTGTGCTGTGTTAACAAGGAAGAAACCTGTTGTAGGTACTTTGTAAAATAAAACTACATGTTTGAACTCAGGACAGTGTCTATGAGGTTGTGTTTGGGGTTGGGGGGGAATTGTTACGTCCCCTATTGGTCACACAGTGTCACTGGACCACCAAGAGGAATCATTACGTCCCACTATAATGGGGGGTTTTCTAAAAAAAATTACTCATAGTGTAGAACTTGACTGGGTGACTGTGTGGGATCCCACAAAGTGAAGTAGTTGTCCTCCAAGTCATTAGAAGGCTCCCTGATCTCTTTTATGATGGACAGGCTGTATGATGCTTTAAGACAGAAGGGACATTTGGGGTTGCTAGGGAAAACTTTATTGGTCAACTTCTGTTTTTTTTTTAAATGTGCTCTATAAATAAATAAACTGACATATTGGATCCAGGAGTTCCCTTGGTATTCCTGATTCCACAGTAATATTTCCTGGCTAGGGCTTAAAACGCTCCTTAAAATCAAAAGACAAATGAGCTTAGACACCGAAGGATTAGTCATGTCAAGAGCTCAGGTGGCAGGAGGAAGAAAGGCCAGAGAAAGGACAGACAGAATGGAGTGAAGAAGCAGAAAAACTGGACCACACTAACTGAGAGTGTGCTTAAACCCTGTTTAGTTAGACCAAATGTGGCTCTTGATTTTTTATGTTTCCCTCTTATTTTGTACCTACCATTCTGTGATTCACTTCTTTTATTGTACAGTATTAAACCATTTTCTTTTTTACTCTTTGTAATCTGTGACTTTATTTTACCTGCTCATGCCCTAAAGACCGCCATGTGTTCAACACTGTTAAGATGGATGACTGAAGCAGTGAAATTGCAACCTTTCTTTAATGGATAAAGCTCATATGATACACACTAGTCACCTGAATTGCTACATACAGTATTTTTGTAATGTGGAAAACAGCCACATCAATGATTCTAAAACAAACATCTTTGTTGTCAAACTACCAGCAGCTTTGTGAATAAATCTCTTGGGAAATTATAACAGCCTAATTTGTACACCTACTGTTCAGGGAACGATTTTCAAATCATCAATTGACTGTGCAGCTTAACTAAGGATTACTGGCTTTCAACCCCAATAAAAAGAGCAAGTACAACAGCTAAGCCCTCATTTGTTCATGCAGCCTTTTCATATGGACAATTACTACTGCTTCTGTAATGTATTAATTAGCTTTCAGCTGAAAAGGAATATCATGTCATGAATCAGATCAGAGAATGCAGACAGATGTATACACAGAAGCTGAAAGCACATCTGAAATGGCCCTGCTTTTATTATAAGGCAGCGAGTAGCAAAGAGGTCTTTTGTTCAGATCAAGTGTAAATCTGTTAGAAGAATAAAAGCAGTGTTTTAAAAAAGAGAGTGTTTAAAGGGCCTTAACGCCAGGTGTTATTTTCAGACCATAACTGACATTTCTCTGACTAGAGTACTCTACTGCAGCCTTCTGTGCTATTACACTGGGATGAAACTACATTTCAGCTGGTGTAATCAAAAAACAAAGGAAAGAAAAAATGAAAAATATTTTCATGTACAAGGTATTGCTGTTTTTTAAACTTTGGCGGCTGTGTTTTTTTGGCCCAGAGTTTGAATCATCATCTTTTATCCTGTAGAAAGCTCATAAAATTGTTCTGCTAATGTTACTATTTCAGGATGAAAGCATTTATTTTGTCAGTCATTGTGTTGTATATTTTTATTGTATTTTAGGATACAGTGCCAAAAAAATCCATTTTTGCATTCTTCAAAGCCATGGCATATTCTGATTTGCTTTTGACACTGAAATAGGCCTTTTATTTTTTTATACATACATAAAGAAAAGGGTCACTCAAATTCCTATTTCGCAAGTATACTCTTAGTTTAGGAAGCACTGTGGTAGAAGGTTTATTGCTCCAGAGACCTGGGTGAATTCCAGACCAGGCATTGCTTCTGTGAGGCTTACAATGTATCTACTAGGATTTTATCCCTGTATTTTCTCTTTTTTTATTCATATCATAAAGAGTCCAAAGGTGGCCAGTGTGAGTGAGTGTAGATAGGATCTGCTAGAGACCAACATCCCACTCTGGGTTGACTCCTGCCTTGGCACAAATGCAAATTTTATGCTCTCTGTGAACCTGTACTGAACCTGATTTATAAACCAAATGAATGACAGGAATCTGTTTAGTTCTTGAAATCTCTGAGACCTAAACTTGAAGCCTACAACCATGGCAGTGATCCAAGATTAGGACATTTTGAACAGAATGGTAACATCTCAACACAAAATCTTCAGACCAAAGTCACTTGGAACATAAATGGATGGAAAGTGTTATATCTAAATGGAGAATATTATTCTTCATCCACCACAAGCTTGTTAAATAAAATTGAACTTCCAGTGTATGCTGTTTTGAAGGCAGGAGCAGTGCTAAAGTGACTACTCTGGGGAACACCTGAACAACGAAATGGGTGCTTTCAAGATACAAATTGACATAAACAAAGCATCGAGAATATATGTAAAGAATAATTTTTCATTGTTAATTTTAATCAGTGTATATTGATGAGAAGATCTACATCTAGAACCTATTCTACATGTTTAAAAATTATTAAAAAATAAGGCCCTGTCACTGTGAGTAAGTTTTTACAGACAGCTAACTAAGTCAAGTTTCAGATGGATTTTGATTTAACATTCTTTAACATTTATTAACTCACTGTTTATACCTCTTACCCAGAATCATAGAGTACAACGAAAGAATTATTAAGCTAGCTTCGGAAGATATGCCACAAATTCCAAAGATCTGCACAGTTTCTGTTGTCATTTGCCTCACTAGATATCTTTCAATGTGTCCCCTATTACAGAATTTGCAGTCTGATTATTCAAAATTAATTATGCTTGAAAACACAAGAGATTGTTTTAAAAGTAGAAGCTGTGTCTATCTTCATTAAACTAAAACCACAGAGTGTGACAGAATTCTAAGAGAAACTGGTATTCACTCATTTGTCACATACACAGTTTCCTCTTTTAAATCAAAAAAGATCCCCTGAGACGTTTCATTTTTTTATTTTGTCTAATTTGTCTAATGTTTTAGGCATGGATTGAGAAGTAGCTTCTGTTACAATAAATCTCTGATAGAGGCAAGGAAAGCAGGGGTTTGAAGAGGCGATTGACAGGAAACACGTCTCATTTCCAGTCACATTATTATTCTTTGTCTAAAGCAACTTGCAAAGAAATGCCATTATGCAAGCACATTATTTATTAATGACATCATCAACAACAAAGACAGATTCTAAAATGACAAAGTGTGACAGAGTAAAGCACGAATGTTCCAGTAAACAGAGCAACAATAACGGTGAATGCGAAAACAAAACAGCAGACAAACTATGTCATGTGTTGCCCACAGTAATACTCATCCTTTCATCACACAAACTTCTCATTTATTCTAATTACAGTATTTGAACTGCATTTTCTGATGATGGCTATGATTGTAAGAAGCTTACATGGACAGAGTAGACATCTGTATCTTAGTCTCATTTTAGGATATTTTCAGGTCTTCCAAGTAGAGGTAAGGGATATGAAATCCCTACTATACAGGGTATATCCTGTATCCACACCTAAGTATCCTTACCACCTTTTGCAGATCCTCCTCAGTTCTTATTCTTCCTGTCCACCAGAGTTAGATCTGAAACCTTGTTATGAAGTCTTAATATCTACCTATATTGTCTAGTTATTTATTTGTTTATTCAACTGAAGATGTAAACTGAGTGCTTGTTTAGTTTAGTTCTGCTTTACAAACTGTACTTGGTCTAACAAAAGTCCCATAGTACCACGTCTACTGTACCATGCTGTTGATTGGTCTGCTGATACTATCTACTCACATTCATGAGCAACATGT